>NC_040037.1:40387910-40987910 GCF_003713205.1 Coffea eugenioides
TCGCCTAAAATTGTGAGATCGATTTAATTTTATCTTTTTCTTTGATTTATTAGTATTTGCATATTCCCTGGTTGCAGTGCTTATGATTGTTTAATTAATTGGTTGTCTTGGATCCGGATAATTAGTTAATTTGATAATCTATTATCAATTGGGACGTTAAATCCGTAATTGTTCAATTGTCTCAAAATAGTGATAACTGACATGATTGGGTTCGTGTCAGGGGAATACGCGGGCTAATCTAAAATAACCCTGGTAGTGCGTTATTTGATTAGAATAGAGTTCCTCTAATACGTAAGGCAATTGGGGAATTAAATCTTATGGGCGTATCTAAGATTATTTCTCAATTAGAGCAGTGATTAACGGGCGTACCTTGATCACCGACACAATAAGGAGGGGTTGACTGCCATCGCTTGTTTGGCAGTTATAACCTATTTATTGATAAATAATTGGAATTGCCTTTGCTCATCGATGATCAATTAGGTGAACCATTGCTGAAGTTATTCCTTGGCTAGACCCTCTGATTTTAGTAAATTGTTATTTAATTTCTAATTGGCTATTTTATTTTTATTATTTTACTTTTAGTTGGATTGCTTAAATTGTCACCCCTGAGATAAAAACACCCCCTTGTCACTGTGAATTTAAAGAGAAACAATTACTCCCAGTCCCTGTGGATTCGACCCTGCTTACCACTATCTACAGAAATTAATTTTAGTTTGAGCAAGTTTTATTATTGCACAGGTTTCGACAACCTGTCAGCAAATAAGGGTGAACAAGTGATTTATTCTTGGATCACTATTTCATCACAATATAGACTGTCAAGCTGAAATTAGTTGGTTTAATTGATAACGATCACATGTAATTTTGGAACATGTCATCATTTGTAATTGTAACTAAATTCGAAATCACATAATTTTTATTTATTTTGACTAGAAAAAGACTATTAGGTGATTTGGTGGGTCTCTTGTACAGCTTTTGGCGATCAATTACCCCTTTTTCTTTCCTCTATGGCTTGGCTCTGTTTGGATTGTAAATTATTTAAGATATTTTTACTGTAACACTTTTTGTGATATGATGTATGTGAGATAAAAAGGTAATTGGAAATATAAAAAGGTATGTTGAAAATTGTAATGATGATGTAAGCAAATAAATTTTGACAAATAATCCTCGATCCAAATAAACCCATCATCATTTAGCTTTTCTTTTCCAGTGCAATGTTTTCAATTATTCAATTTAAGTAATAAGTGTAAGATTGACTGGTCGAAAGGTCGGAACACTCCCAAATTAAAAAAAAAATTAACTTTTTGACTAATTTAATGTATCTTTCATTACGTTACAGAATAAATAAATAAAAAGATTGCGTATGAACTCTGAGCATAATTTTATTAGCTGCTGCTTTTTGCAACTGTATCGATATTCTCATTAACATACTTTATACTAACCTGTCTGTCGCAGAAAATTTGGAGATGATGGCTTCTGCCGCTCGTGCTGGTTCTACAAGCTTGGATCGCCTTAATGCTGCACTGAAATGCATAAAGCATCCCTCGGAGATCTTATCAAGAGTCAGAGATGATTGTAATATTTTGAAAAAACTTTGGGAATCCGCTCATAAGAGGAGTGATCATGCCGCTACAGATGAGGAGGAGAAGAATATGCAAATCTGCCTCAAGATTGAAGCTACAGCTGAGGAGATTGCCCAGGAGCTTATTCGTTTCCGTCAAGAAAAGATGGTGGATGATCACCGGGTAAAAGATGAAGAATTCCTATACGAATTAGCCCATGATTGTGGAACAAAAGCCCAGCCCTTGATAGCTGAAGTTGAAGACGCTCTTGACGATATGTACTTGATGTGGTCAAGAGGCGGAGGCAGCAGCGGCAGCAGCTCATTTGTGTTTGATTGCTTTTACACACATTTACTACGATATGTACGATCAACTGTGTCCGCAATCAAGACTATGGCAGCTAATCACTGTGGTGATGGAGATTCTAGTCTAAAGATCCATTTCCATTCCTTGGATGATAATATAGGGTACATCCAAAGTTACCTTGATTCATTATTTTCTCATGCCCGTAAAATCCCGGGAGCAACAACGGATGATGTACTACAACATACTCAACATCGTTGGCATGCACGTGGACTGCCTAGTTTTGATGCTTGCGTTGGCCATGTTTTATCCCTGGCCCTACGAATTGCAAACCGGTGTCGTGAGTACTGGTTATATTGCAAGGCAGGTCGAATCCAAGTGATGAGAAGAGAGCTGATTGAATTCCTGGTGGACTTGCGCCCTGAGATTCATCCTAGTAATCCCAAATTCATGGATTTCCTTCTCAATTTCCTCATGGCTCTCTGCTGCACCGAGAAATTTGCGTTGAAGGATTTTCTGCGGAGTTTTTGCCGCTATCTCTTCTTGTATGTAAATGGACATTTTCGAGATGAGGTGCGTTCCCTATTAAAACTTTTTTGCTACACGACTAGTATACTAGATGATGAGGTCACAGCGGGAAGCTTCATTCCAGAAATTCAGGCAGTGCTAGTAGAGATCACTTCTCTATTTGAGTCACCTCGGTGTTCTGAGCTACTTACAAAAATTTGTCTTCTCAAGGCTGAGCTTTTTCTTGTGGTGCAAATCCATAGCATGCAAAAGAATACAAACACTACTCTTTCATGTGGTATGCTTCCCGATTCAGTAATGGATGACTGTAGACGAATCCCTGAGAGACTGCACAAATACTCCGAGAAGTTGCCCCCAGAAACGAGATTAGATAGGCAAAAGTTGGTGGCACTGATTGAATCAGCATTCGAGGAGGAAAAATCTCTTTATGAGTCATCTAGGCGGAAGGAAATCACAGCGTCAGTGGCAAAAAAGAAAAGAGAGCAGATTGAGTTCCTGGTGAATTTGCACCTTGAAATTCATCCTGGTAATCCCAAATTCATGGGTTGCATTCTCAATTTTCTCATGGCTCTCTGCTGTACTGAGAAATTTGCATCGAAGGATTTTCTGCGGAGTTTTCGGCACTATCTGTTCTTTTACGTACATGGACAATTTCGAGAAGAGCTGCCTTCCTTATTAAAACTTTTCTGCTACACGACTCATATACTAGATGATGAGGACACAGCACGAAGTTTCGTTCCAGAAATTCAGGCAGTGCTAGTAGAGATCACTTCTCTATTCGAGTCAACTGGTCGTAAGGGGGATGAACTAGACAACTCACCTCGGTGTTCTGAGTTACTTACGAAGATTTGTCTACTCGAGGCAGAGCTTTTCCTCGTGGTGCAAATCCATAGCATGAAAAGCAATACAAACACTTCTTCCCTTTCCTCCATCATGCTTCCCGATTTTAAAGATATCATGGACAACTGCAGACAAATCCCCAGAAGACTGGGTACATATTCTGAGAAGTTGTCCCCAGAAATGGGATTAGATAAGAAAAAGTTGTTGGCACTGATTGAGTCAACATTCAAGGAGGAAAAATCTCTTATGAGTCATCTAGGTGCAGGGAAATCACAGCGTCCGTGGCAAAAAACTCGCTTCTGCGACTTCGTTTTAAGATTGTGATTTTCAAGGGAGAGTCATTTCTGACGGAGCTATTGCTTGTGAAGAGCAAGAATGATGAAAGGAATATGGCTCATTGGGAAGATCAAATGAAAGTCCACCTTCGGAAGCTTGAGTATATCACACTAATCCTGTCAGATGAGAGAGTTAAGGAAAAAGAGGACATATTAGGAGCAATTGGAGAATCTTTTAGGAGGCTGACATGTTTCTCATACTATTTCCTTAACACACAAGATGAAATGACCAACATTTCATTTTCTGAGCAGTTAGATAATGTGGTGCATTTGATCAAGGCAAAGCTCACAGATATTATTCCTAAATTTCCAAAGTTAAATTTTCCAAAGACTTCCAAACTGGATTTCTTTGATTTTCTTTGGAGAAACCTTGGGGAACTTCAGAGATATGATCATGCCTCAACTGCACCGGTGAAGCACCACATTGAAGAGATTCAAATACATCTCAAGTCATTGAGGTCTTTTGTTGAGAATGTTTCGGAGTTGGACATTGTGCAGCATCCAAATCTTGTTAATCAAGTCACTGATTCAGCATACAAAGTGGAGTACATTGTTGATTCAATTGAGGTTGATGCTCAATGGCAGGACTACTTCTGGTTGGACAATGTGCTGGAGGAGTTAAGACTTCTTAGTGAGAACGCCAGGGGAATTCATTTGACTATGGCAGGACTACTTCTGGTTGGACAATGTGCTGAGGTTGATGCGGAAGTCCAAGATTCCAAGAATGTCACCCAGGTATCACTTGACAGATTATCAAGAAAGAGTACACCAGCTATTGACGAAATTGTGGTGGATCTCAGCAATAGAGAAAACGAAATTTGCAACCAGCTTATTAGAGGATCCTCAAAGCTGGATATTGTTTTTATTGCTGGAATGCCTGGTTTAGGCAAGACAACGTTGGCAAGGAAGGTGTACAGCAGTCTTGAAGTCATGCGCCACTTCCATCTTCGTGCATGGTGCTCTGTTTCCCAAGAATATGAGAAAAGGAGCTTGTTGCTGGAAATTCTAACAGGGATTCATGGGCTTACAGAAGAGATTCACCAAATGAGGGATGAAGATCTTGAAGATAAATTGCGTAAATTGTTACTAAAAAACAAGTATCTCGTAGTTATGGATGACATTTGGGGTATTGGAGCTTGGAATGACTTGAAAAACTCATTCCCAAATGATGCGAATGGAAGTAGAATTCTGTTCACCAGTCGCCTCCGTAGAGTGGCCTTGGAAATTAAACCACAAGAAGAAAGTTATCCTCTTTCTCTTCGTCCTTTTTCTCCGGAGGAAAGTTGGCAGCTGTTAGAAAAGAAGGTATTCAAGGAAGAAGGTTGCCCTGATGAGCTGCAGGTAGTCGGAAAGGAAATTGCTTATCGCTGTCAAGGATTGCCTCTTGCTGTTGTTGCAGTTGCTGGTATACTGAAAACGACAGAAAAAAGCCAAGATTCGTGGAAAAGAATAGCAAATAACTTGAGTTCACAAATAATTGATAATCCAGAAGCTCAGTGTAAAAAAGTCATAGATCTCAGCTACAAACATTTGCCGGAGTATCTTAAATCATGCTTTCTATATTTGGGAGTTCTTAATGAAGACAGAGACATTCTTGTCAGCAAGTTGATACGGTTTTGGATCGCAGAAGGTTTCATACCAGAAACTAAGAAGGGCTTTGAAGATGTGGCTGAGGCCTTCTTGATGGATCTAATTGACAGAAGCTTGGTGATAATCTCCAAAAGAAGATCTAACGGCAAGGTTAGAGCATGTCGCCTCCATGATCTTGTCCTTGATTTCTGTAAGTCTAAAACTGGGGATGAGAACTTCTTTCAGCATATAACCATGTCTGACAATCCATATGCTTCTTTTCCTAGTACAGATTATGGCTTCGAATTTGATTTTTACCAGCATTCATCTCCTGTATCATTTGCATCCTATCGGTTGGCTATACATTTGAAGCGAAGCCACTTTGTCGAATCAAAACCTTCTGGTTTGGCCACCCGTTCTTTGGTGTTCTTTGCATCTGCAGATTCAGAACCCAAACGACCTTATGACATCTCATTCATTTGGCACAACTTCAAATTGCTTAGAGTCTTGGATTTTGAATGCTTCAATTTGGGTATTTCATTTCCCCTGGAAATTGGAATTCTGGTCCAATTGAGATATTTAGCAGTTGGAGGCTATTTGAAATCCATTCCACAATCGATAGCCAACCTCAGGAAACTGAAAACTCTTATTGTTAAGGGATTAAGTGGTAAGATCACCTTACCAAATACTATCTGGCGCATCATAAGTTTAAGGCATCTTCATGTGAGTGTCCATGTTGCTTTTGACTCAGATGATGAAAAGCTTGGCGATAGCTCTGTATTAGAAAATTTGGTCAACTTTTCCTGCCCATCTCTTTCTTGTGGTGAGGATGCAGAAAGGATAATAAGGAGGCTTCCAAACCTTCGCAAATTGAATTGCATATTCTATGAATCACCAGATTCTTCCACGAACTGCAATCAGTTTCCGAGATTGAAATGTCTGACTCACTTGGAGTCACTCAAGATATTCTATTATGGAAGCCCTCTTAACAATGGCGAGTTCAACCTCCCTTTGAATCTAAAGAAATTGACTTTATCAAACTTTCGGCTTCCATGGAGTCATATCTCCACAATTGGGAGACTACCAAACCTGGAAGTTCTCAAGTTACTTTCTGGTGCATTTGAGGGGAAAATATGGGACGTGGAAGAAGAGTTTCAGAATCTCATGTTCCTGAGCTTAGACAGTCTGAACATTGCTCAATGGAATGCCTCTTGTGGTGATTTCTCCAAGCTTGAAAGACTCGTCGTACAAAATTGCAAAGACCTTGAAGAAATTCCGGAGGATTTTGCAAACATATACACACTGGAGATGATTGAAGTGCATTGGTGTGGTGAATCTGTTGAAAAATCAGCAATTAAGATTGGAGAAGAAACTGGAGATATCAAAGTCCTCATTAGGAGTTCAAATTGGAGTTCATGAGCACGATTTGGACCACTTATTCTTCCACAGATTTGTAAGTCTATTTAATGAATTTCCAGCTACTTATACAATCGCTTGCATTTCTATTTGCTTGATGACATGTAGCTGGTTGAAAACTACTTATGCTGCTGTATCATAAATTCCAAAGCTCTGTAAAATCTTGAAAGGGGAATTTGCTGTCCTCATGAAACTCATTGGGCGTTGTTGTCTTGTCTTGATTCTAGTACTAATTAAAAATTTAAACTTGTTAGTGCTGTTAATTGATAATTTTGCAACAGGCCACTTGTAGTTCCTAGATCATGCTTGAATCTTGATCCAGAGAACTTTTTCATTGCCTTAGATATTTCGGGGAATTGGTGCTCAAAGGAACGGAGGTTGAGGTTTATAACTTGAAGACTCATCTGGAACTTTAAAGGTTCTCGTTCCCCACAAGCAAGATGTTGCAATCTGACTGTGATTGATAAGTAACATTTTGTCATTGCCTATGGTTATTAAGCTCTGCCTATTTGTTATGTAATAGAATGAGTTGTTTTATGCTGCATCCATAAGGAACTGATGTGTTATCGATGCATTTAACGATGAAACAAAAGGAGGTAAAAAATTTTCTTAAAAAATAATTATCATGAAATTCGGAATTTAAATTTAGTAAATTAATGACTTCCTAAACAACGCTCATGTCTAGGAGTGCTATGAGGGTTGGAAATTTTAGCATTTAGGAGAAGGTGACGAGGGCACATACCTGGGACAGTAATAGTGACATCTTGAGATTTTAACATCCAGATTCTGTAAAAGGATACTCAAAGGAAAGATTAAGCAAGTTAAGAAGAAACACATACTCAAAGATTAAGCAGGGGATTAGTCGGGCCGCCTTCGGATCTTGATCCAAACACCCCTGTGTTGACAAAAAAAAAAAAAAAAAAAGAAGAAACACAAACAAAAGGTTGCATATTGGATTTAATTTCTGCTTGACGACATTTGTTATGCCTTCGTTAAAGGTTTAGGTAACCCTATTAGTGTTCTAATCACTGAGGTGCTGAAATCGTAGCTCTTCTCAACCCTATGAGAAGGGTTATTTTAAGCTAGTACGTAGCTGTTCTCAACTACTAATAAGTGCTGAAATGGAGATGGTGAGACCAATATAATAACGCTTTAAAGTAATGAAATCCAGCTGCTAGACAGACACTAGATACTGAAAATAAATTATGAATCCAAAGTCTTTTTTTTTTTTTTTTTTTATAGGAATCCAAAGTCTTCATTTCCAATGCGCATTGTCAGATTTAAACTTAAAGGGTAAATGCAAGCATCAGTTCACATGGCTCACACAGCATTTGCGTATTAAAGATTTATCTGAACGACTGGTCAGACATTAATAGTTTTAAGCATAATTCATAGCGCGTTACGCGTAAATTTGCCAATAAAGACATTTTAAATCACCACTCAGACTTTTATAAACTAAAGCCACTACATTTTGGTTTAATTAGTAAATACAGAACTATGATTTTGAGAACATGTTGGATTGATGTTTTCTACAAATATATAGAATCAATCGTAATAATAAATTCATTTGGAGTATTTCGGCAGTTAAACTCACAAGACTGAATTAACTTTTTAACTTTAATTATTCTAGAAAAAAAAAAAAGGAACTCAAATTCAAGGGATTTTTTTATTACTAAATACGAAATAAATTAAATAATCAAAAGAATGAAAATAAATTGGAGGAAATAGTTGGCAAGAAATAAGGGCTCCATCTGGATTAGGTGGAGAGCGGTTTTCAAAAATTATACTGTAGCATTGTACGTGAAAAAACGTGTCATTGTAGTTAGGCCTGTCAACGGGTCGGGTCTAGACTCGGATCCAGACCAGATCCGTGAAATTATTGCGGGTATGGGTAGGGATTTAATTCCGTTTTCCGGATCCGGATCCGGATCCGTTTTGTCAAACAAAAAAACGGGTCAGATACGGAATATAGTATTCCGGCCCGTATTAGACTCAGATCCGGATATAAATGAATTAATAATTTTTAAAATATATATTTATCAATATAATTTGATTAGGGTGATGTATTTGAATAAAGTCAATTTGATTTCTTTTCTTATTTGGTTTTTTCTTTGCATTAGTTAGAAATTAGTTTACAAATATATTTTTTCTCATTTTTATTAGAAATTATAAATTTTCCTAAATTTGTTCGGGTAGACCCGACCCGGATCCGGGACCCGTCGGATCCAGATCCGGAACATATAATAAAAGACCCGTCGGGTAAACGGGTCGGATCCGGGTCCGGTATAGTGATTCGGGTCCGGGTTCGGAATAATGAATTCCGGCCCGTTGACAGCCCTAATTGTAGTAAAATTTAAAATTGTATTGAGATATTTCTAAAAAAATTTTAAAACTCCCTACACCTTGACCTACTAGCCGCCACCTCCGCCTACTACTACCATTATCACCCCCCTTCTTTTCGGGGATGAGAAGAGGGCATGGGAGAGGAGGGGAGGGGATGCTAGGGAGGGTAGATGAGAAGAGGAGAAGGGAAGACAGAGAAGAAAGGAGGAGCATGCAGGAAGGGAAGGAAGGAGAGAGGAGAAGTAGTGATGGTGGCAATGATGGGTGGCAGGTGGTAGTGTGTGGTGGTGATGGGTGATGAGTGATGAGTGAAAAAAAAAAAAAAAAAAGCAGAGGTAGGATTTTTTTTATTAGGTGTATTTGAAAATTTTGGAGCATTTTATAGGGTGTTTTTTAGTAGGGTTTATCGGATTTTGTTCCAAAATTTGAATTAATTATTCGAATATTCTTTTAACATACCAATAACATATCACACAAAAGTAATTTAGATTATCTCTTAATACATTTAAATTGTATCTAATTAAATCTCACATTTTCTCGAGATTACAAATATTCAATTAAACTTGTTAAAATCTTAATTGATTTTAATTATACCATATAAACCCTAAATTACTAAGTATATTTATCTATTCAGTGCCTGGTTATATAGCTCTTCTCTATTCATACAAATCCTAAAAGCAAGTCTGTAGTGATCAAGTATAAACATGTAATTAAAACAAGATAGATAAATTAAGACAAAAGTCAAGAATTTAACTAGAATGGTTATTCAATACTCCTTCACAATACCTTAACCCTATAATTAAACTAGCAACATAGTTATGAATAACACTAAGAATTTAAGGATTAAATACATGAGTGAAGACGAGTAGACAAAACTTCTCAAGTTTAGCCGCTCGAATCTCCATTTTGATCGCTCAATGATTCTTGACCGAGAAAAAGTTATAAAAATATGAACTAAAGACTTGCCTAGTGTTTTTTTTTCTCTCCCTAAATACATTCTAAACAACCCCTATTTATATAGCTTCTTAAATCTGCAGTTGAAATATAGTAAGATTAGGTCTTGAAAAGTAGCCACAAGCTGAGTCCAAAGTATACATCTGCCAATGTCCAGTGCAATAACCGGTGCAATGTCTGGCACCTATCATCGTCTTACGTGAAATGGTGAAGAAAGCTAGAAAATGTCCAGCCCCAAGTGTGGCTTAAAGTTCGGGCCTGGACACCATCTGACGACTATGGAATCCTTTTCATTTTTAGTCCATTTCTTAATCGATCACGTAATTTTACCTACATAAATATTCAAATTAGATCGTTTCTATTTCAATTTTGTGCAAATGTCACAAATACCTAACAATTTACACTTGTAAAACTATTTAAATTCACAATCTATCACATGTCATGACCGTGATTATAAGTCTGAATAGAAATCGTACAAATTTTTATTTTAACAAAAAGAAAAAAGAAAAAAAGACTTCTATTTTAACGAAAAAAAAAAGGACTTTAACGTGCTGACAATCAATTCTTAGGCCGATTTCTTCAAATCCACAAAGTCAATTCAAAGGGGTCGGATAATAATAGCATATTCACTATAGTTCTCTGGTCTTGGGTGAATAGATAAAATATACGAGTACGGACAAAACTGCAGAAGGTGGTTTTGCGTACTTTTATATAAAAAAAAAAAAGCCAAATTTTTAAGTGTAGGAAATGCAAAAAAGTTTTTGATTGGAGAGATTACTGGTTAGAAAATTTTGGAGATGATGGCCTGTGCTGTTCGTGATGGCTCTTGAAGTTTGAATCGCCTTGATTCTGCATTGGAAAACTTAAAGTAAAGATTGGGAGCTTTTGAGAAAACTTTGGGAATCCGGTCATAAGGGGGGTGATCATGCCCGAACAGATCAGGGGAAGAAGAAGGGACCACGGGCAGGAACGCTTGCAGGTGCAACCGTTTCTAACGATTTTGTGCATTTTACACACCGCGTAACTTTGTTTGTACAACGTATAACTTTAGAACAAATTTTTGTGGATCTCACATACATTATTAAAAATGAGGTACAAGAAGTGATCTGAACCGTACATTTTTTTGGACTAAATCCTGACCGTGCACTGTTCAGAGACGGATCTTCTGATGACTGTCCCTGCCCCGTCTCCAAGAAGAACATGGACTTCTGCCTCAAGATTGAAGCTGGAGCTGAGGAGATGGAACTTGTACGTTTCTTTTACTTAGCTTAGTAATAAAACCAAGAGAAATGATTAGTGGTGAATAGCAAATATATAGTGGCTAAAAACAATCATATTGAGAGATTATCAATCTGTGGCAATTGTTCAAGCAATGATCGACTTTTCTTTTCTTTTTTTTTAAAAGAAGAAAATGAAATCTCATGGTTGCGATTGTTGAATCATTAAATGACTTTTTCCTAAAGACAAGAAAATGAAATCTTATGACAAATATAGTTTGAATTTTTAAATAATTTTCATTATTATTAATTTAAGATAATTTTTTTGGTTAATGTTGATTTCCATTTTCATTTCCTTCAAAAAAATTTGTAATCCAAACAAAGGAATTAATTTTTGTGGAATTCTTCCCATTTCCTTAACAGTTTCCTTCTTAACCAAACTAGAGAAAGAATTAGGGTCCTGAAAGTAATTTCACATTTCATTCCCTCACTGGTTTTTTGGAACCAAACAGGGCCTAAACTTATCGTAATTTTTTCCAAGCATTGTATATTTCTGTTTTTTGTTTTTCCCTTTGTTGGTTTTGACCGGGAATTGGGGAAGAAAGAATATTGGAGAGTGACCATTATTTTGCTAATTATCCATACCAAACTTTATCTATGTTTATTTCTCTCATTATTGGAAAAAAATTGCACTTTTAAGTGCCAATGTTTGAAACATGAAATTCGTCTCTAAGTTTTAGTTAAAATATATTTCATCCTCATAGTTTCATAATTTTGATCAATTGAGGGCAACTGAAGGACTACTAATCAATTTGGAAAAAACGTCATCAAATGACTAGCATATCACGTTAGAAATTGCATTATTAACACTTAACTTAGCCATTGATCAAGTTATGGAAGCAATACCATGATTTGGGACTAATCTATTATTAAAACTCTTTCTTTTCGAGTGATATTTTTCTTTGATAGCCAGTAGCAGAGTCATTTCTTTTCACATCTTCTTTTTTTCTTTTTGATCTTCTTGTTTGATTCATAATTGAGAAGAGAGCAGTGGTGGTTCAAAACTTTTTAGGGCTTTTTATAGCTAAGAAGGGGAAAGCAAATTAAGAAATTGATTTTTCAGGGTTTTGACAAAAACAAATTTTTCTTGTACCAATAAGGTGTTGGTTAAGTGATGACATTCAATTCAAATTGATCAACACTAGTATCGTGCTGTTTGCATGTGAACCTGTTTATGCTTCTTTGTTATTACAGGAACATGAAAGTAGCCCAAATTGAAAAGGTTCAGATTTGCCTTTAAAAGAACTAGCTCAAATGTATTTATTAAAAAAAATAAAGAGAATAATCTTAGCAGTTTCACGCACAAAAACTATAGCAAAGCACGACAGATGGAATTGAAATGAAGCAATGTAACACGAAAAAGATTTTACTAGTGAATTTATGTTAAAAAAATGTCAATGACAATTTCAAAGTGCAATCCAAATGCTAAGTTCTTCACATGATTGAAAAAAACTTTCTTGGCTAGCTGATGCTCAGAATTAGCACTTGATGAAACTTCATCACAATTTCAAGAACCAATTTAAAGTCTAGAATACTGTCATGAGTCATCAAGTCCAACTACGTGATGTTTCCTAGCTCTTTGAAAAATGCAATATGGCACCAGTCTTACTACTATTCTGTGCAATTAAGGAGGTAGAGTAGGTATTACCCCCATCAGGAGGTGTTTACTAAGGATGGGTCGTTTGCCACTGATGGACTTTCTGATCCAACCTAAAAATCAATAATTAGTATCAAGACGGAGAAATCAATATAATACTACGGGAAAATAGCATCACAATTAAACTATGAAAGTGCAAGTTGTGCATGTGCTAAAAATATATAGTTTTAACTCAGATCTCGTTTCGAAACTAAATACAACATTCATCAACTCAGATCTGGTTTCGAAACTAAGTTATTGATCAGAGAGATTGATCTATAGAAGAAAACTTTGGAGATGATGGCTTCTGCCGCTTGTGCTAGTTCTTCAAGCTTGGATCGCCTTGATTCTGCACTGAATGGCATAAAGCATCGCTGGGTCATCCCAACAAAAGTCACAAATGATTGTGAATTTTTGCGAGACCTTTGGGAATCCGCTCATAAGGGGAGTGATCAGGCCGCTACAGATGAAGGGAAGAAGAGTATGCACTTCTGCCTCAAGATTGAAGCTACAGCTGAGGAGATCGCCCAGGAACTTATTCGTTTCCGTGAAGAAAAGATGGTGGATGATTACCAGGTAAAAGATGAAGAATTCCTAAACGAACTAACCCATCATTGTGTAACAAAAACTGCAGGCTTGATTTCTCAAGTTGAAGAAGCACTTGATCATTCGCACTTGATGTGGTCAAGAGGCGGAGGAGGCAGCAGCAGCAGCTCATTTGTATTTGATGACCGCTTTTGCAGATGTTTACTACTATATGTGCGATCAACTGTGTTCACAATCAGGACTACGACAGTTAATCACTGGGGCTATGAAGATTCTCGTGTAAAGATCCATTTTCTATCCTTGTATGATAATGCATTGCGCATCGTAGGTTTCCTTCTTTCATCATTATCAGGAGCAACAACAGATGATGTACTACAACATGCTCATCATCGTGGACTGCCTAGTATTGATGCTTGCGTTGGCCATGTTTTGTCCCTGGTCCTACGAATTGCAAACCGGTGTAGTGATTACTGGTTAAATTTCAAGGCAGGCCGAATCCATGTGGTGAAAAGTGAGCTGATTGAGTTCCTGGTGAATATGCACAGTGAAACTCATCCTAGTAATCCCGAAATCTTGGGTTTCCTTCTCAAATTCCTTATGGCTCTCTGCTGTACTAAGCTATTTGCGTTGAAGAATTTTCTGCCGAGTTTTTGCCACTATCTCTTCTTGGGTGAATATGGACATTTTCGAGATGAGGTGTCTTCCCTATTACAACTTTTTCTCTGCACCACTTCAATACTAGATGATGAGGACACAACACGAAGTTTCATTCCAGAAATGCAGGCTGTGCTTGTACAGACAACATCTCTATTCAAGTCAAAAGGTCGTATGGTGAATGAAATAGACATCTCACCTAGGGGTTCTGAGTTACTTACAAAGATTTATCTTCTCAAGGCAGAGATTTTCCTTGTGGTGCAAATCCATACCATGAAAAGCAATACAAACACCCCTTCCTCGAGTATGCTTCCCGATTTTGATGATATCATGGACAACTGCAGACAAATTCCCAAAAAACTGCAAAGATATTCCGAGAAGTTGCCCACAGAAACCAGAATAGATAGGGAAAAGTTGTTGGCACTGATTGAATCAACATTTGAGGAGGAAAAATCTCTTTATGAGTCATCTAGGCGCAAGGAAATCACAGCATCCGCGGCAAAAAACTCACTTCTGCGACTTCATTTTAAGATTGTGATTTTCAAAGGAGAGTCGTTTCTGACGGAGATATTACTTCTGAAGAGCAGGGATGATGATAGGCTTATGGCTCGTGAAAAAGATCACATTAAACTCCTCCTTCTGAAGCTTGAGTATATCACATTAATTCCCTCTGATGAGATAATTAAGGACAGAGAGGAGGTTTTAGGAGCAATTGTAGATTCTTTTAGGAGGTTGACATATTTCTCTTACTATTTCCTTAACACACAAGAGGAAATGACCAACCTTTCATTGTCTGGGCTGTTAGATAAGGAGATGCATTTGATCAAGGCAAAGCTCACAGATATTATTCCTAAATTTCCAAAGTTTAATTTCCCGAAGACTTCCAAACTAAAGTTCCTTGATTTTCTTTGGAGAAACCTTGGGGAGCTGCTGAAATATAATCCTACATCAACTGTATTGGCGAAGCACCACATGGAAGAAATTCATATACATCTCCAGTCATTGAGGTCTTTTATCAAGAATGTTTCACAGTTGTACATTGAAGAGCATCCAGAGCTAGAAGATCTCATTGATCAAATCACTGATTCTGCATATAAAGTGGAGTACATAATTGATTCAATTGAGGTTGATGCTCAATGGCAGGATTTCTTCTGGTTGGACAATATGCAGGAGGAGTTAAGACTTCTTACCGAGAAGGCCAGGGTAATTCATTTGACAACCCCTGATGCGGAAGTCCAAGATTCCAAGAATGTCACCCAGGTTTCAGTTGACAGGTTATCAAGAAAGGGAACACCAGCAATTGACGAAATTGTGGTGGATCTCAGCAACAGAGAAAATGAAATTCTCAACCGGCTTACTAGAGGACCCTCGAAGCTAGATATTGTTTTCATTGCTGGAATGCCTGGTTTAGGGAAGACAACATTGGCGAGGAAGGTGCATAGCAGTCGTAAGGTCATGCGTCACTTCCATCTTCGTGCATGGTGCACTGTTTCCCAAGAATATGAGAAAAGAAGATTATTGCTTGAAATTCTAACTGGGATTCATGGGCTTACCGAAGAGATTCGCCAAATGAGGGATGAAGATCTCGAAGATAAATTGCGTAAGTTGTTAAAGAGAAACAAGTATCTCATAGTTATGGATGATGTTTGGGGTATTGGAGCTTGGAATGACTTGAAAAACTCATTCCCAGATGATGCAAATGGAAGTAGAATTCTGTTCACCAGTCGCCTCCATAGAGTGGCCTTGGAAATTAAACCAGAGAGTACTCCTCTTTCCCTTAGCCTTTTTTCTCATGAGGAAAGTTGGCAGCTGTTAGAAAAGAAGGTATTCAAGGAAGAAGGTTGCCCCAGTGAGCTGCTGGGAGTTGGAAAGGAAATTGCTTATCACTGTCAAGGATTGCCTCTTGCTATTGTTGCAGTTGCTGGTATACTGAAAACGACAGAAAAAAGCCAAAATTCATGGAAGACCATCGCAGATAACTTGAGCTCACAAATAATGGATAATCCAGAAGCTCGGTGCAAAGAAGTCTTAGATCTCAGCTACAAACACTTGCCAGAATATCTTAAGTCATGCTTTCTGTATTTGGGAGTTCTTAATAAAGACAGAGATGTTCTTGTCAGGAAGTTGATGCTGCTTTGGATCGCAGAAGGTTTCATACCAGAAACTAAGAAGGGATTTGAAGATGTGGCCGAGGCTTTCTTGACGGATCTAATTGACAGAAGCTTGGTGATAATCTCCAAAAGAAGATCCAACGGCAAAGTTAGAGCATGTCGCCTCCACGATCTTGTCCTTGATTTCTGTAAGTCTAAAACCGAGGATGAGAACTTCTTTCAGCTGATAAACAGGTCTGATAATCCATATGCTTCTTTTCCTAGTACAGATTATGGTTTCGAATTTGATTTTTACCGTCATTCATCTCCCGTGTCATTTGCATCCTATCGGTTGGCTATATCTTTGCAGAGAAACCACTTTGTTGAATCCAAACCTTCTGGCTTGGCCACCCGTTCTTTGGTTTTCTTTGCTTCTAAAGATTCAGAACCCAAACGCCCTTATGACATCTCATTCATTTGGCACAACTTCAAATTGCTTAGAGTCTTGGATTTTGAATGCTTCAATTTGGGTATTTCATTTCCTGTAGAAATTGGAATTCTGGAACAATTGAGATATTTAGCAGTTGGAGGCTATTTGAAGTCCATTCCGCAGTCGATAGCCAACCTCAGGAAACTGAAAACTCTTATTGTGAAGGGATTAAGTGGTAAGATCACCTTACCAAATACTATCTGGCGCATCACAAGTTTAAGGCATCTTCATGTAAATCTCCATGTTGCTTTCGATTCAGATGCTGAAGAGCTTGGTGATAACTCTATATTAGAAAATTTGGTCAGTTTTTCCTGCCCATCTCTTTCTTGTGGTGAAGATGCAGAAAGGATTATGAAGAGGCTTCCAAATCTTTGCAAACTGAGTTGCATATTCTATGAATCACCAGATTCTTCCATGAACTGCAATCATTTTCCGAGATTGAACTGTCTCACTCATTTGGAGTCACTGAAGATATTCTACTGTGGAAGCCCTCTTAACAATGGCGAGTTCAGCCTCCCTTTGAATCTAAAGAAATTGACTTTATCAAACTTTCACCTTCCATGGAATCATATCTCCATGATTGGGAGACTGCCAAACCTGGAAGTCCTCAAGTTACGTTGTGGTGCCTTTGAGGGGAAAATATGGGACGTTGAAGAAGAGTTTCAGAATCTCAAGTTCTTGTGTTTAGACAATTTGAACATTTCTCAATGGAATGCATCTTGTGATGATTTTTCCAAGCTTGAAAGACTCATCTTACAAAATTGCAAAGACCTTGAAGAGATTCCAGAGGATTTTGCAAACATATATACATTGGAGATGATTGAAGTACATTGGTGCAGTGAATCGGCGGAAAAATCAGCAATTAAGATTGGAGAAGAAACTGAAGATATCAAAGTCCTTATCAGGAGTTCAAATTTGAGTTCATGAGCACGATTTGGATCACGTTACTTATTCTTCCACCGTCTTGTAAGTCTTTTTAATGAATTAAAGCTACTTATGAATTCCACCATTCTTTCTTGAGATGATATCTCTTGTATTTCTATTTGCTTCAAGAACTGATGAACCTAGTCGAAAACTACTTAATCTGCTGTTTCATAAATTGCTGTCCCTCGAAACTCATTGCGCGTTGTTGTCTTAATTCTGGTACTAACTTGGGTTTAAACTTGTTAGTACTGTTAATTGCTAATTTTGGCTTCTTAATCTAGGATTTTGATTTGGTATATCATGTTTGAACTTGACCCTGAAAGCATTTTCTTTGCCTTAGATATTCTGGGGAATTGGTGCTCAAAGGAATGGAGGTTCAGGTCTATAACTTGAAGACTACTCAGCTGGAACTTTGGAGGGTCTCGTTCACTACAAGCAAGAAGTTGATGCCAAGCTTTGCCTCACATTGGAACCTTCTAATTTTGTATTCTAGATTATATTTTTGAACTAATGTAGCAATCTGACTCTGATTGCTAACTAGCATTTTGCCATTGCCTCTACCTACTTTTTATATCATACAGTGAGTTATTTTATGTTGAATTCAAGATGAACTGATGAAGCTGGGAGCCACTAGATGCGTTATCAATGCTTGTTTGCTTGTTATTGTCGAAGACCAACTTTTTTCACCCTTGGTTTTGTGTTTGATTATACTCATTGGTGACCACCTTTTTATTTATTGAGGAATTTGTTGGCATGTTTGGTGGATATTTTGGATTGGATAATGTGTATTGGGACTAATGGCCTTGAAATCCTTGCTTATACATAAGAAGCACTTTCCGTTTCTACAGTAGAGCAATTTTCAAGCGCAACCCTGCTTAAATGGGCTGTGCTTTCGAGCGCTTCTCCTTGCGCTGCGAGCCGGCGACTTCTGTGTATTTTCCGATAGCAAAATCCTTCGAAATTGGATACGGGAAATTCTTGATTAATTATCAAAGTTCGTAATTACTATTGTGTTGAGATTTAATATCAGTTAATATCTTACTAATAATGGTTACTAAAATTATTAGTAATATTACTAATAACATTGTTATTATTACCAATAATGATTACTAAAATTAATACAAATAATTATTACTAATAATTTCTAATAAAAAATTATTATTATATTATTACTAATAATAATATATTATTAGGACATTATTACTATATTACAATATTATTAGTACATTATTACTAATAATAAATTATTAGTGCACTGTTACTATATTAGTATTACATTAATAATAACATTACTAATAATACTAATAGTAATAGTAATAACAATACCAGTAATATTACTAAACATCATAATAGTAATAATATTACTCTAAAAAATTAAAACTACTAAAAATAATATTACCAAAAAAATTGAAAAATGCAATAATACTACTAAAAAAGAAAAAGAAATTGATGTTACTAATATTAATGAAAAAAATAACATTGATTTTTCCACTCTTTCAAGTACAACCAATGAAAAAAAATAATACTAAAAAACACCATTGTAATTAAATGAATGCCACTATAAAAGTTACCACTATAATTTTAAAAAGGGTTATTATCACTTTACCCCCTTAAACTATATCACTACTATCAGTTTACCCCCTAACGTTATCTTTTAGTCACTTTACCCTCATAAGTAATTTAACTCAACATGTTAAGAAATTTTGGACAAAAATATCCTTTTATTTTATAGCATTACTATATTGTTATTATCACTTTATTCGTTTAGATTATAGTGATACAATCACTTTAGTTCCTAACATTATTTTCTAGGCTACCTCATCGTTAATCTAACTAATATGGTCAAAAAATTTTAAATATATTTACCCTTCTTTATATATAATTAAAATTTAAAAAGTTGGAATGGTTATTCTTTCTTTTTTTTTTCACTTTAAGAGATCGAAAAACATAAAAATAAAAAGATTTTCTCAAATTTCTTTTTTTCATATTTATTAATACTAGGAAAAGAAAAAGAGATAGGAAAGAAGGAGACAAAAAATTAGATTTTGCACAAAAAAAAAAAGTCTAACATTATCGTATTGCTTTAAAGTTGTCGAGATTAGGATTAGAATTTGGTGGTAAACAAAAAAGTGAAATAATTTTAAAATAATAAAAGTATTTAATTCTTTTTTATTTGTAATTTTTAAAAAAAGAATTGAGCTCTCTCTCTCCCTCTCCCCCTCCCCCTCTCCATCTTTTTATTTTTTTCAATATTAATAAGATTGCCAAGAAAAAAGAAATTAATACTTTGATTTTTTTTTTCTTGATACTAAAAAGGAGAAGAGCCATTCTAAATTTTTTATTATTTTTATTATGCAAAGAGGAGGGTATTTTCTTCTAAAATTTTTTAACTTGCTAAGTTGGTTTAATGGTAGGATAAATTGTCTAAAAAATAACTCTATGGGATAAATTGATAATGAAACTATATTTTATGGGGTAAAGTGATAATAATTTTAAGGGTTAAACATGTCTTTTCACTTTAGTTGATAAACTCTTTGAAGTTTGACCATTAGTCTTGGGGGGTAAAGTGACTAAAAGATAACGTTAAAGGAGAAATTGATAGTAGCATCAAACGTTCATGGGGTAAAGTGATAATAACCCTTTTAAAAACTATTCACCGATTAAAAGTTACCACTAAACTAACTATCTAATATTTAAAAACATCGACCTGGCGCCAGCGCATTGTTCGGGATATTCTCCTAGTTAGTCCGTTGCTACACAAATAGGTCAATACCAGTGCCCTCAATGTAGTACTGTCCAAGTTTGCTAGACTAACTAGGGAATTGTATAGTTTTGATAAAGGGCCTAATTCTTGGTCCAATATTTGGTCCAACACATTCTGATTCCAAATATTAATCGAATTCGATATTAAACCCAAAAGGTTTTTAATGATGAAACAAAAAATATCAACAATTTTCCAAAAAGAAAATTATCATGAAATTCAAAATTCAAATTTAGTAAATTATTGATTTCCCATTTCCCAACCAATTCTCATTTCTAGGAATGCTCTGAGGGTTGGCATTTTTAACATCGAGGCGAAGATGACGAGGGCATATACTTGGGACAGTAATAGTGATCTCTTGGGATTTTGGTGGCCAGGATTTGGGGTTCTGTAAATAGAATTAAGCAAATTAAGAAGAACACAAAGAAATAATGAAGAAAAACTCCACTAGTTACAAGTACTAGAATTGAAGTTGTACCTTGAGAACAATCGACTACAAAGCTTTATCTTGATCCTTAATCCACTATTATCTTAAACTAGACTTCGGAAAGGAATTGCTAACTAAAAGGCTATCACTAAAGCACGAGAAAACAAAATTAAATTGTTATTTTCATCGGGAAAATCCTTTGATTGCCTCTTCTTTTGTGATTGCCTCTTCACTTCTACAATCGTGATCCTTAAAATTTTCCTCTAATTTTTTTTTTGATGAAAATTTTCCTCTAAGTTATCAAACTTTTTGAGTTAGCCAATTCATGACTTCCTACTTATCCCAAAAAAAACAAAAAAAAAAAAAGCCAATTCATGATTCCCTCTTTTAATCTCGATCTGCTTATTGATCGTCTATCAGACTTTGTTATTTCTTTGGGCCTGTTGTTTGGATATGATTATTATAAGGCCCAGCAAATAATTTTGCTTAACATTCTTAAAATAACAACATGCGTACCTTGTGTGGCTTGGCAGCCATACATGCCAATCTTTTATAATACATTGCTTAGACTTGTAGAATGCTTACCAAATTTGTAGAATAACTTTGACTCATTTCAGCAAAGCTTAATAACTTTAAAGGGATACCGTAACCCTTGACGATTTTGAATAATTTAAGATGTAAATTTGGGTGTCTCCCTCACAAGATGTTTTTTATATTTAATTAAATCTCCAATGATGCCAAGTTTATAATTTTTGGAACTGAATATACTAAGATATGATAATTTTGGAGAAACTTATCGAACCTAGTGACCTAGTATTCAGTATTTGGCACGAGTGGTGCTTCTATTACAAAAAGACTTAAATCTGGTAGGGGTGGGCGTGGGTCGGGTACCCGCCCCATTCACCATTTGGCTGACCCGACCTGCACCTTGCGGGTCATCCATTTTCTGACCCTTACCCGCCTCGCATATCAACGGGTATCCTATAATCGAGTATCCACTGAGATAGGGTCGGGTCAGCGGGTACCCGTCCCGTCCCATTTATCATTTAATTTTTTTAAAAAAATGATTGATACCAATTTAATTTTATATTTTACACATTCATCTAAGATTTAATAATTTTTTTTTTCTAAAAAAAGGTTTCCCACCAAGAAACAAGCATGTGAAGAGAATATAAGATAAAAGAAAAAAATTAAAAGAATTCAAAATCAATAAAAGTTTGAAATAAGTAGCACAATTTCTAATATATATGTTCCACATTAATTAAACTTTTTTCTATAAAATACAAGATCATGGCCTCTACAAATGAATCTTGTAAATAAACTATAGTTACTCATATTTGTAATGGAATTTATTCAATAAAATTACTTATTTAGTTCTAACTTATTATTTTATAGTGTGTGTATAAAAATTATATATATATATATATATATGCAGGGCGGATCGGGTACCCGTGGGTTTTAAATTATGTGACCCTAACCCGCCCCGCATCTTAGCGGGTACCCGACCCTCTTTTGATCCGATCAAATAATAAAAATTAGATATCCTAATTTTCGTATTGGATCGAATCGAATATGACGGATTTTCAGGTTAGCGGATAATTTTGCCCACCCCTAAAATCTGGGAAATATGAGTGTCAATATGAGAATGAGTGTCTTCCTAAAAGTTTTAGTACTAGGAAGTTTGTTCTCATTTTTCTGACTTGTGTGTCTCAACATACTTTGACCTCATAAGAAAGACAGCCAACTCTGAAAGTTGAGCACATGGTTTATCTACTTTAGCAATGATTGTATTGCTTGCTTGTATCATTTTAAAACTATTGCTATTGATTGTCATGGCATCTCCTTTGTAAGTTTTAGGGCAAATTACAACTTATCCCACCGTAGTTTAGTATTTTATTACATAATCTCCCTATAATTTTAAAAATTATATATAATCTCATCATGGTTTAAATTAAACTATCAAAGTGACGGAATTTGCAATTCATAACGGAATCAACTAAAATGTCAAAAATACCCTTATATAAAATTAAAAATTATTTATTAACCATAGGGGTTATATATTGAAAGTCATAAGGGAGTTATATGATAAAGCACTAAAATATAAGGAGATTATATGATAAAATATAAAATCATATGGGATTAGATTGTCATGCATATTATGTTTATATATTTTGGTCACTTAAACCATTTCAATTTTTAAACAAGGGTAATTTCGACATTTTCATAAGTTCCGTTACGGATGATCATTTTCGTTATTTTGACATTTTAATCCAAATTATGAGAAGGTTATATATAGTTTTTAAAACTAGAGGGGAGTTATCTGAAAATTAGCTATACTACAGGGAGATAAAGTCTAATTTGCCCTAAGTTTTATTTGTATGTGCCCACACAATTGTTTAATTGTGAATATGAACCCAATGAGAAATTATACAAACTCAGTGTTATGACAAACATGCCAAGATGCCACTTCTAGATCGAGCGTGTATAATTTTCAAGTGTATTGGGGCTCAGTATTGTGCTCAGTGGCTGTCAAGGAGGTATCAGACCAATGATCAAACCAGAATTCACTCCAACACACAAAGTTGTAAGTTCTGAATTGAAACCTCTTACTCCTTTGCCACTATATCCATGGTTCGCCATATCGCCCGATTTCGAGATGACTCAGACGATATGTAACCGAAACAGTGCTTGTCGATACGAGATCGATAGTCGAATCAATGAATGATCTGTCTCCGAGTTGACTCCAGCTAACTTGGCCTATATTAGCCGAGTCAATTCAGCAAGACAAGAAATCTGCCAAAACTGGGCAATTCATGACGATCCGACAAGCGATATATATAGAAGTCTATGGAATGCTTTGATTTTTAAGTATATTGAAGTTTGGGGCTTTCTCTGAAGCTTTTTTCATTTTCTAGTTAAGATGTGAGTCATTTTTCGTGAATTTTGAAGATAAAATCATCTTTTTCACCAAAAAGAATCATAAGGTTTTTGGCCAAAGTTTTGCTTCAGTAGAACTGTAGAAGGTAGTGCCGAAGTCCGCTGAAGAAGACGATGAGCAGTCTTCGAGTTTAAATTTTAGACAATTAAGGCAAAGATTTCACACTATTTACCAAAATACCACCCAAATTCCCTACTATGTTGGTTTAACCATGGCTACTATGCAACTACTTCTTATATTTTTCAAAATAAAATAATTTTATAAAAAGGCCGAAATCCTTTTAAGTCTTAGTATAATTCAAAAAAACCATTTTCACTAAATAAATATTCTTCATTTTTCACTAATAAATTAAAATTAAAATTAAAATATTTTATGGTATACTTCATAAGTATTAGCTATCGCAATGTACATATTAAAATTAAAATATTAAAATGAAATATTTTATGTAATCGTAATAAATTAAAATTAATGAATTATGTACACCTTTTTTTTTATGAAATTCTCTATTTTTTAGTTTTTTTTCAAAGTTTTTGGAAATTTTTATGTGCTATAATATGTATATCACCCGATATTTAACCAATATGCCGCGACAGATGTGGAACAACCACGACCGCGATCCGCGATGGCGAACCATGACCATATCATACCTCATTGGTTCAATATGACTTGATTTTGTGACTACAAGTTGATTCAGCTGCTACAACCGATTGCTAGCAAAATTTTAATTACTCTCAAATGTTAAGCTGCCAACAAATTCTAAAAGAGTATTTGGAAGATAACAAAAGTTTGTACCAGAGGCATTGTTAACACTCTTACTACAAAGCAAGATTATATTTCTAGCAATACATCATGAGTCAAATACCAAAGGATTTCATTATAACTTTTCCATTTCTTCTTTGTCACTTGCATTTGCGGAAACAAGGCTCTCCACATAGATGGTTGCACCTGAGCAATATTCCATGTTCATAACCTTGGGATATACCTGGCAATTGGGCAGGTTGGGCGGTTTTTGGGCGGATTGATATTGGATTTTCATTTAAATGGATAACACCCAATCCGCCCAACTTTAGATTGGGTTAATTTTGGGTTGGGTCATATTGGGTCATCTCAAACCCATGACCCAAATATGACCAAATATATTAATTAATAAATTTTGATACATAGACTCTCTCAAATACATTTTCACATACAAAAAAAAAAATTTCATACACATAAACACATTTTCACATAGATAGACATATTTTTACACACAAACACTCATAGACACACACTCTCACTTCTTAAATTCTTTTGAAATACGTTATTTTTACACATACAAATTACAATACACACTAATATACTTTGACAAATACACACACATACTAACTATTTAAACTACTTGGATGGACTCACTATTTATTATACAAGTAAGGATTTTTAAATTGGGTATAGTTTTGGTCCAAACTAAGAGATCGAAGCAACAATTTTGGGTGGAACAAAACTAAGAGATCTCGATGAAGTGATCAATAAATGGGGGGGGGACCTGTTTTTTCATTTTGAATGAAAAAAAGAAAAAGAAATAGAAGAACAGTAGGATGCATTTTTCCGGAACTCGGCAGAAGGATGGATGTGAAGAGCGAAGAGTACAAGGATTTTCTTTTTTCTTTTCTTTTTTTTTTTTAAAAAATCCTACTGACATTTGTACTGCACCGTTCATTTCTCAATTTTTGTTCTTTTTAAGCATTACTCGTTGATCATCCTTCTCAGTGTGTAGTAGTAGTATATATATGATAATTATACATACCAGTACATATATGGGTTTTGCTTGATCCAACAAGGCTGGTCTTTTTTTTTTCTTGATTTTAATTTGTTGATTTATTTTTTTAACTTAAGTTGGGTAATGGGTGCCCAATACAAATATCCAAATCACCCAAAATATATATGGGTTTTTATTACCCAACCCAAAATTAACCCAAAACCCAACTTACCCAACCCAACCTAATCCAACCTCTCAAATTAGTGGGTGGGTTGGGTGAGTTGTTGGGTTTTGGGTATAATTGCCAGCTCTACCTTGGGGTAACTCAACGAAATCCACAATGACATGGGATTGCGAGGACAGAAACTTGGAAAATGAAGAACCTTAGTCCAGGACTCTTTCATTTCATACTCCTTTAACAGCCATAAATCCAGAGTACCTGAATTG
Organism: Coffea eugenioides; assembly: GCF_003713205.1. Taxonomy (NCBI): domain Eukaryota; kingdom Viridiplantae; phylum Streptophyta; class Magnoliopsida; order Gentianales; family Rubiaceae; genus Coffea; species Coffea eugenioides. The sequence continues at coordinate 40,413,683 of NC_040037.1, forward strand.
TGATACTCATAAGTCACACAAAGGCATCTTCCCAATGCTCCTAGTATTGGACTCCAAGCTCCTTCTCCCCTGGTACATCTCTTTATCCATCCCTCTATGGTGGAACAGATGAGGAAGGAATGGGAGGTATGGAGTTGAAGACATGAAATGGTTCCACTTTAAAGAAGCAATTTGAGAAGATAATTCCCAAAAAAAAAAAAAGAAAGGAAAGCCATTAGTGTTTAGATGTAATACAACGCATACGAACATACGGCCTTTGGGGAGAAGTTATTCAACGTATTCTAATTCTTGCAAAAAATATACTATTGAATATTAGATGGTATCTGTCTATTTAAAGATAGGCTTGCCCACAAATTGCTTTATTTCTTTTAAGATTCTTTAATTTTGTTTTGTCCCTTTCAATAGCAGTTTTATTGAGTTGAAAGATGATTAAGTACTAAGCTTAATTAAGACAAAACAAGTTTCAGTTCTCCAATATTGGTAACTTAGTGTCTTAAAAAATGTCAAATATTGGTGCTTTACCTTCTCCGGTAAGACAATTGGGATTACAACGTTTTAAATTTGCTAATTCGAAGAAGGCCAAAAGATGTTTCAAAAGCATCTTTCCCCTTTCTCTTGTCAGCCAGTCTCCTGTCCACAGCTCCATTCCCTTAAATCTGTTATTGCTAATGATCCTAAAAATTTATAAACATTCCGTTCATTTTATTAGTGTAGGTATTATATGGAAATAATAATTTCTTTAGGGCACTGGTGAATATCGGATGTAAAACATTAATATGAAGGCAGGATTTTACTTTTCTTTTTTAAGTCTTGAAGGCAGAAGTTAACAAATGAGAGAACATGAATAGAGGGGGCCAAACTCTGATTTTTAAATGACCTTTTTGTATAGAGGGGCCAAGGATGGATGGATTTTTTTTTTTGTTTGGGGGGGGGGGGGGTTGGTGGTGGTGGATGGGTGACAGGTGTCGAGCCTGTACAATAATAAATACCTACTCGAGAAAAATACAAATTTTGTATATAGTGGTGAGCAGGATCGAATCCACAGGGACTAGGGATAACTTATTTCTTTTAGAGTCTAGATAAATGGGGGATTTTAGGATTAAATGCTAACGAACTAAATAAATCAAATGCAAAAAATAATTAATTGACAGAAATAAATGGGGAGACTCCAGCCAAGGGTATACTTTAGAAATGGTTCATGCACTGATCATCGATTCACAGGTAATTCCAGCATTTATTAATAGATTGGTTATAGTTGTCATATACGCGATAAACAACCAGCCTTTCCTTAATTTCTTGATAGTTAAGGTACGACCGTTAACTATTTCTCTAACCCGAAAACAACTCTAAGTACGACCGTAGGATTTAATTTCTAGATTGCATTAAGATTTAGAAAAGCCCAATCCTAATTAACAAGCACGCTACGAAGGTTTGTTTAAGTTAGATCGTATGTCTCCCTGACATAAATCCAATTATGTCAGCTGCTACCGGGACAGAGGTAATCGAACAATTACGGATCCAACTACCCCCAATTAGCCAGTAGCCTATATGAATAATTAAATATTGCGCATCTATTCAATCATATACGATAGTTAGAACAACAATTAAAAGCAGAAAACATACGAATACCAATAAATGGAGGAACCAGTTAAAATAATTTAGATCTCACAGTAATTGTTGAATCAAGTCTTTAGTTGTCCCCTTGATTAGAAATATAAAATTAGTTCTCCATTAATGGAGAACAAGCCATGCAAATAATTGTTCCAAGCTTTTTTTTCCGTTTTTCCTCCCAAAAGTCGGCTAAAAAGAAAAGTACAAAAACAAGTGTTCCAGCCGAATTGTTCCTCCTCAAATCGGCCAACAAGAAAAGAGGAATAAGAACAACAGTAACTATCCCCTTTTTTGTCTCTAGCAAAAGAGATAATGAATTGATATGCTCAGCCGATTCCCTCCCTACTTTTTCTCCTAATTGATTGGTAATCTAATTCCAATCCAACTCCTAAAAAGATTCCTATCACAAATCAATTTCCTCCAACTTTCCTTTTTTTTGAGAATGATCCCTGAAATAAGGAGAGTCGACAACTAACAAATTAGGAAGTTGACTTGGATTGGGAGACTACCCAATATCAATCCCGACTTTCTGGCCTTGAATGTAGGTCCCGAACGTACCACCATCAAATTAATTGAAAAATTATCACTTTTAATCACGTTTTGCTCCTTTTCCTACAATTGGCATCATTAACCAAATATAAGTAGAATCTATCAATTAAAATAATATTTGGCTAAAATCAAGGGAAAAATAATTATTAATTTAGCAACAAATTATGACCTATCAATTTTCCCAACACCTAAACCATGCTTGTCCTCAAGCAGGAGAACACAAATCAAATAATCAAATTCAAACAATGGTATTACTCAAATCTTCTATTGCTAAGATGTAATTAAAACATATGTCAAGTATTAGTGGCAATTTTCAAGAAATATCCCTCCAGTTAGCGTTCAAGATTAAGGACCCTTTTTATTTATGATTAACTAATCTAAGAATATAAAATATTCAACCAGCATCCATAAGCAAATGGTTTGACTATTAAGCAAAATCTCAACATTAAAATTCATAGATCAACGGGCTAACAATTCATTCACATTTTTCACTATTAACATTTTTTTTTTAGAATATCCCTACTTGATTGATTTTTTTTTCTTCAGGGGGAATGCTTAGTCTTTAGTCATTTAAGCGTTTTGACACGAACTCCAACATTGGCCAAATGAAGGAGCCCGATTACTCAACTTTTATCGCTAAAGAACCACATACTCATAGCTATCGTTGCTTTTTGACGCGAAAATCGACACTTATAGTGAAGACCTCCGGTTACTAGGCAACGATACTAGCGGAGTATAGTCGAATACTATTCATAAATAAGCACCAAATTAAAATTAATAATCACACAAACCCGCTTCATTTTTTAAACATGGAGAACTAAGATTAATAGTTGAACCAATTTGCATAAAAAAATACTAGACAAATATTTACAATACTTAGAAAAATTAATCAAAAAATGCAAAAGTCACAAAATCTCAAATATTCACCAAAGAGATACCCTTAAACTTAACCATGTCATACTTAACACTTTAGAGTGTAAAATCTCAGCAATAGAAAAATTTGAGACATCTAACCATCGTTTATCAGGAATAATCATAAATATGCACAAAGATAGGCAAAAATTGGACAAAATTTGAAAAAGTCAAACAAAAAATTCCAACAAAAATGACTACGCTTGCACTTTTTCAATATATTATCAATATACTACTCCCCCCACACCTAAATCTTACATTGTCCCCAATGTAAGTAATAAAGAATAAAATTCAAAACAAAAAGGGACAACGAAACTTTCCTGATCATCAAAGGGGAGTTGTGGCACAGCTATAGGTGTGAGGCAAAAGACATGTAGAGCTTGATGGCAAAACTGATGATGATGAAGGCTATGATCGGCAGCTAAGGATGTCGGGTGGCTCACGATGGATAAGGAAGAATTTCGCGCGATGAGCAGCGATAATCAGGAACTGACGACCCACGTTGAACAGCGCAACAGTGGTGGTGGAATTTGAAGTCCTTTGGTTGCGGTCTTGCGGCTGGAAAAGAAAAGAAAGGAATAAAAAAGAAAGGGAGAGAAGAAGAAAAAAGAGAAAGAAAGAAAGAAAAAAAAAGGAAAAAGAAAAAAAAAAGAGAAGAAAGAAGAAGAACCATGGGTTTTTTTTTTGAATAAAGGAACCCCTATGTTAGGCGTGGGCACGCCCAACTGCCTTCGAGTCTTCTGACCAATCGTCTGAAATTAAGATCTTTAAACGTGACCACCTGGCGTAGGCACGCCTAACTACTAGAGAGTCTTCTGACCAATTTTTGAAAATTGAGTTCCTTAGGCGTGACCACTTGGCGTGGGCACGCCTGACTCCTAGAGAGTCTTCTGATCGCAAACGAAAATTGATTTTCTTAAGCGTGACCATCTGGTGTGGGCACACCTAACTGCTGGGTAGTCTTCTGTCCGCCAATTTAAAACTTCATTCCTTAGCCATGACCATCTGACGTGGGCACGTCTAATTGTCAGTTTCCTGCCACAAAAGCAACAAATCACTAAATGTAACTAACACTTAACAAAAACTCCAAAAACATAAGAAAACTAAAACAAAGGCTTTGGGTTGCCTCCCAAGCAGCGCCTTTCTTTAATATCTTTGGTTAGACATTGCCCTGTTTATTCACGGAGGATAAAATCTCGTAACTCGTTTCAGCGCTTCATCTTCTATGTAGTCCTGATATCCCTCGTAAATAGAGTAATTTTTTAACACACGAGGTACGGTCTTCCATGGATTAGTAGATGGCGCCAAACAAACAAGTGATGACTTTAAATCTTCACTCACTCCTCCATCACGAGCACTTATTGGTTCGAGATATTTTGCCATCATAACTCTTAACTTATTCCTGTCATGAAACTCAAAATCGTCTGGTATAATAAACTCAATCTCACTAACAGGAATTGAAAAATAAGAGTCAGGAGAATATTGATCAAGGAATGGAGAAGATATCACCGCATTTGGAAATTGTTCACTGGATTCATCCACTTGAACACTTTGATATTGGGGTTTCATTTCTTGTACTTCAATCCCCTTTTCAACTGCATCTTTAGATTCTTCTTCTTGAGACTCTTGCAATTCTATCTCACTTGTCAAGATAATTATACTCTCATCTTCTTCATGGTCGATAATAGTCGTTGAAGGCAATTCTTCACTCATTCGAGAAGTCAATTGTGTTATCTTAGATGTCAATTGATCCATTTGATCTGCCAGGTTACGCATACTTGCTTGTGTCTCCTGATGAAAATTTATTGTCTCCTGATGAAAATTCATTGTCTCCTGTTGAAGTAGATGTGTCTCCTATTGAATTTGATGTGTCTCATGTTGAATTTAATATATGTTAGTAGCTATTAATTCAATTATTTTTTCAAGAGACATACCTGACATGGATGACAGTTCTTGAGACTCTAGCTATTGAAAATCTATTGGCCTTTGTTCATAATTAAAATTGGAATCATCCCACCATCCTCGCTTATACCCGTTTGGATAAGGGTCATACCACATTTGATATTGAGGTAGAAATTTTCAAAAGTATCTATTGGAACACTTAGACCATCTTGAAATGCAGGGCACATGTCGGTTGAATGATTTGAGGTAAAATAAGTTTCACAATTTGCGACAGCCCATTGATCATTAGAAAAAGCATGAGTCTCATAACCCCTTCTAGAAATACAATCCAATCTATCACCAAAATACGGAATGTTAGCAGCCATAAACTATATATATAAAAAAAGAGAAAAATAAAAAATGAAAACAAGATGAAGTTAAAAAGAAACAAATTAATCAGGCACCAGTTCTCGGCAACGGCGCGAAAAATTGACAGGTGTCGAGCTTGTACAATAATAAATACCTACTCGAAAAAAATACAGATTTTGTATATAGTGGTGAGTAGAGTCGAATCCACAGGGACTGAGGATAACTTATTTCTTTTAGAGTCCAGATAAATGGGAGATTTTAGGATTAAATGCTAACGAACTAAATAAATCAAAAGCAAAAAATAATTAATTGACAGAAATAAATGGGGAGACTCTAGCCAAGGGTATACTTTAGAAATGGTTCATGCACTGATCATCGATTCACAGGTAATTCCAGCATTTATTAATAGATTGGTTATAGTTGTCATACACGCGATAAACAACCAGTCTTTGCTTAATTTCTCGATAGTTAAGGTACGACCGTTAACTATTTCTCTAATCCGGAAACAACCCTAGGTACAACCGTAGGATTTAATTTCTAGATTGCATTAAAATTTAGAAAAGCCCAATCCTAATTAATAAACACGCTACGAGGGTTTGTTTAAGTTAGATCGTATGTCTCCCTGACATAAATCCAATTATGCCAGTTGCTACCGGGACAGAGGTAATCGAACAATTACGGATCCAACTACCCCCAATTAGCCAGTAGCCTATATGAATAATTAAATATTGCGCATCTATTCAATCATATACGATAGTTAGAACAACAATTAAAAGCAGAAAACATACGAATACCAATAAATGGAGGAACCAGTTAAAATAATTTAGATCTCACAGTAATTGTTGAACCAAGTCTTTAGTTGTCCCCTTGATTAGAAATATAAAATTAGTTCTCCATTAATAGAGAACAAGCCATGCAAATAATTGTTCCAAACTTTTTTTTTTTCGTTTTTCCTCCCAAAAGTCGGCTAAAAAGAAAAGTACAAAGACAAGTGTTCCAGCCGAATTGTTCCTCCTCTAATCGGCCAACAAGAAAAGAGGAATAAGAACAATAGTAACTATCCCCTTTTTTGTCTCTAGCAAAAGAGATAATGAATTGATATGCTCAGCCGAATCCCTCCCTACTTTTTCTCCTAATTGATTGGTAATCTAATTCTAATTCAACTCCTAAAAAAATTCGTATTACAAATCAATTTCCTCCAACTTTTCTTTTCTTTGAGAATGATCCCCAAAATAAGGAGAGTCTTGGCAGCTAAAAAATTAGGAAGTTAACTTGGATTGGAAGACTACCCAATATCAATCCCGACTTTCTGGCCTTGAATGTAGGTCCCGAACGTACCACTATCAAATTAATTGGAAAATTATCACTTTTAATCACGTTTTGCTCCTTTTCCTATAATTGGCATCATTAACCAAATATAAGTAGAATCTATTAATTAAAATAATATTTGGCTAAAATCAAGGGAAAAATAATTATTAATTTAGCAACAAATTATGACCTATCAATGGGGAGGTGCATTTGCCCTCCCTCCCCCAAGTTTAGATAATTATGTTTCTCTCTCCTTAAAATTTTGAAAAATACCTATGTATTTTAAAACATTTGCTGCTCCAAAATTTTAACAAAATGTTTGGGCTACATAGTGGTTAATATGGCGTTACTAATTTTTCAAATTTGTTCTTCTATCTTTGTGCAGCCCAAGGTCCCCAAAGCAATCCCGCAAAAGCACACCTTTATTCACCATAACTAATCAAGTTTTTTATCCTTGAATTTTTAAATTTCTAATACGATAAGACGAATATAGCTATAAATTGAAAAAAAAAAGTACTAGAAGTTATAAAATTTGAACTTGTGCAATTATTTTAGTTTAAAAAATGGTTTCTTCAAAAAAAAAGAAAAGAAAATTATTTGGCAATTTTGGAATTCATAGATAAACTAGAGCTCAATTTTAATTTTAGAAAAGTGAAATAGCAAAATAATAATTCTATACAAGAATAGGGCTAGTTTTGAATCTTTAAAATAACTTTAATTTTTTTTTTGAAACACAAAGATTGCTCTAAAAGCATCAATTTTGAGTTTATGCTAAAAGTGTTTTAATAGTCAAAAGCTCTACCTCTTTAATTCAAGAATTTATGCTCACCAAATAAGTTAAAAGTGCTTTTATCCTCCAAAAACACATTTTCTGAGCAAAAGTATGGCAACTCCAAATGAGCCTTAGTTCTTAGGCTCATTTGGAAAAAGTGTTTAAAAACACTTTAGACACCTTAGTCTCAAAATATTAGAAAAAGTGTTCCCCGTACTTAATTGGTAACAATAACTAAGGCGATACATTTGATAAAAAAAAAGTACAATATGTTGATATTTCTTGTCCAATAACTATAATTTTTAAAAACACTTTTGAGAGCTAACAGACCAGATTGTCTCAATCGAACTTTTAGTTATCCTATACATCTAATTTCTTTTTTTCAAACAACAAAAACAAAACTGTAAGCTCATAAGCCTAATAAAAATCGTGTGTGCCCATGTAGTACACATAATATTTTAAACACAAAACATGTCTTTTTTCTATTAAACAAAACACGTACAACTACTAAAACGAGTTTCCAAAAAATTATCAAACTTAAATGAATAATAAAGTTCGACAGTGTTCAAGTTTAACCAAGTAAACAAAGGAAAACAAACTGCTATGATTGTTGACAACATACCATTCTTATCACCTCTTGAATATTTGCGTGCACAACTTGTTCAATCTCAACACACCAATTGCCTTAAGATCAAAACATGTCAATATAATTTGGATTCTCAAAATATCCAGTACGAACAAAAGCTAACCTCCTAAGGGTACATATGTTAAGAAAGGCATAGATCTTTCGTCAGTCCAACACTGCTGTTTGGATGAAAGTGTTTTTTAAAAACTAGTTTTTTAAATACAATAAAAATTTTTAAAAAGTACTCTAAAAGATAATCAAAAAATTAGTTTAAATTTTTAGAAAATTTTAAAAAATATCTCAAAATGTATTCTAGAAATTCTTCTACTCTTAAATATCCCAAAATATTTTCTGAAAATATCCCAAAATATAATATAAAAACTCTGCTACAACAAAATTTTTCAAAAACACTCCCAAAAATAGCTAATCCAAATGGCTAATTTTTAGGTTCTTGTCAGTGACAAACAATATACAGAATAATTGACGAAAAGCATAAATCCAATCATTATGATACTAAGTGTGCACAATGACAAAAATGTACACATAATCCAAATAATAAATTGCAACACTTAATGGCCACGATTCAACACAATTCACAACCAAACGAAATGTCTAATAAGGGACCAGTTCACACATGAACCAGCATGGAATAGTGCTAAAAATTACTTCTTAGAACAAAGTATCTGTTAAGAGAAAAGAGTTTTTGGGGAAATATTTTCTCTATTTCATACAAATGATACAATGGTATGAGACCTATATACAGGCTTATAACAGGCTAAGATTCAATAAATCTGGATAAATATGCAAAATGGTAATTACCTATTTAATCCATATCTAACACCTGATTGATATATAATTTAAATTCAAAAAATTAGAAAAGTATAATTAGCTCACTCCAACACTACCCCTCAAGTTGGTGCATAGATATCCCTCATGTCCATCGTGCCAGATGGGTTGTAGAAATTCTTAATCCGCACAATTTTGATGAGTATATTAGCCAGTTGATCTTTAGATTTTACAAACGAAAACCTTATTATCTTATCTTCTAAGTTTTGTTTGATGAAGTGCTGCTCTATTTCTACATGTTTAGTTCAAGCATGCTGAATTGAATTATAACAAATGTTGATGACAATTTTATTATCACAAAACAAATCCATTTCAGAAGTTCTTTTTAAGTCGAAGTAGTTCACACACCCCTTTGTCATTCCTCTAAACTCAGCTTATGCACCAGACAAAATCACCGCCTCGTGTTTCTTGCTTCTCCGTGTGACTAAGTTGCCACCGGCAAATGTAAATGTAAAGTAGCCTAAAGTTGATTTTTGATGGTAGGGTCTCCTGTCTAATTTTTTTTTTTTTTTTTATCGACACAGGGTGTCCGGGTCAATTCTTACGGGGCTCGACTAATTCCCTGCCGTCCGGGCCCGGCGCCCCAACCCGACCCTAGCACGTTAAGTGCGCGGAGGAATCCAGCAGAGTTGAGACTCGAACTTGGGACCTCTTGGTCCCTGTGGGAGGAGGCTACCACTTGACCATTCACACGGGGCGTCTTCTGTCTAATTGGTAGGGTCACTGTGTAAGAAAACATTTTTCACTTTGTTGACTGTTGACTAAATCAAAGTACATTCATCACATATTATTGATTGCACATGAACTCTGAGGGGAAAATCGCCAATTTAGTCCCTAAACTTTTTTTTTCCGTCAATTTAGTCCCTATATATTATTTCTAGCCAATTGGATCCCTAAACCTATATATCGGTTCCAATCAAGGATCTTTGCAGCGGCGCCACCGTATAATTTCCATTAGGTTCATAATCGTGCAATACAAAAGGGGCATTTTAGGGAATTCCATTCTGGCGCCTTTTCCAATTAAAAAGTAAACGAAACAAGTCTGCGATAAATACACACCCAAAAATTCAAAATGAAAACAAAAAATGTCTTGGACAAAATCCAGGGCTTGAGTCGATGATCTGCTAAATAAAATCAAAGCAAATCGTGTTAAATAAGGAATCGGAGGGCATAAGAAAGCAAATGATGGAGGCAGTGGGGGACAATATGCAGGAAAGGAGCAATGTTGAGGAGAGGAAGTCAAGAAAAGCAAGTAAGTTTAAATAGCCTGCCTGAAACCCGCTTGCGGGTTTCCCCCTTATGTAAAATGACTAAAAGCTGCGTTTCTGTTCTATTTATATCAAACACATACTCTCAAACCCTCACCTGAAGGGTGAGGATGAGAGGGGAGGTTTGCTGGGCATCCTAGGGCCCTCCGATGGGCATGTGCAACTCAACGCAGCTTGCATGTAAAAAAAATTTTTTTTTTTTAAGTAATTTGTTAAATAGCCTGAAACCCGCTTGCGGGTTTCCCTCTTTTTTTTTTTTAAAAATAAATTCTATGCTAAAATGACTTAAAACAAAAATAAAAGACTAAAAGTAAATAAAAACTAGCATGAAAAATAAAAATAACAGTAAATAAAAATACACTAAAAATTTGGTGTCTACAGTAGTTAATGAATAATCTGGAAACAGATTGAATGAAGACTCAGAAGAAACGGAAGCTGGTCTCTTATTATTAAAGAGTGAAGGCTAAAATAGGCATATCAGGTGAAAGTTTGTGGTGGAAATCTGTTTTTCGCATATGCACGCGCCTTTGCAGTTCGTTTAAGACACACGCCGAATATTTGACGATTTCCGTCCACTTTTCCGTACATAAAAACCCCTTGTGGTTTCATATCATACCAGTCGATACCCCGTGGTTTGAATTAACCTGAAAAGTGGACGGAAATCGTCAAATATTCGGCGTGTGTCTTAAACGAACTGCAAAGGCGCGTGCATATGCGAAAAACAGATTTCCACCACAAACTTTCACCTGATATGCCTATTTTAGCCTTCACTCTTTAATAATAAGAGACCAGCTTCCGTTTCTTCTGAGTCTTCATTCAATCTGTTTCCAGATTATTCAGTAACTACTGTAGACACCAAATTTTTAGTGTATTTTTATTTACTGTTATTTTTATTTTTCATGCTAGTTTTTATTTACTTTTAGTCTTTTATTTTTGTTTTAAGTCATTTTAGCATAGAATTTATTTTTAAAAAAAAAAGGGGGAAACCCGCAAGCGGGTTTCAGGCTATTTAACAAATTACTTAAAAAAAAAAAAATTTTTTTACATGCAAGCTGCGTTGAGTTGCATATGCCCATCGGAGGGCCCTAGGATGCCCAGCAAACCTCCCCTCTCATCCTCACCCTTCAGGTGAGGGTTTGAGAGTATGTGTTTGATATAAATAGAACAGAAACGCAGCTTTTAGTCATTTTACATAAGGAGGAAACCCGCAAGCGGGTTTCAGGCAGGCAGGCTATTTAAACTTACTTGCTTTTCTTGACTTCCTCTCCTCAACATTGCTCCTTTCCTGCATATTGTCCCCCACTGCCTCCATCATTTGCTTTCTTATGCCCTCCGATTCCTTATTTAACACGATTTGCTTTGATTTTATTTAGCAGATCATCGACTCAAGCCCTGGATTTTGTCCAAGACATTTTTTGTTTTCATTTTGGATTTTTGGGTGTGTATTTATCGCAGACTTGTTTCGTTTACTTTTTAATTGGAAAAGGCGCCAGAATGGAATTCCCTAAAATGCCCCTTTTGTATTGCACGATTATGAACCTAATGGAAATTATACGGTGGCGCCGCTGCAAAGATCCTTGATTGGAACCGATATATAGGTTTAGGGATCCAATTGGCTAGAAATAATATATAGGGACTAAATTGACGGAAAAAAAAAATTTAGGGACTAAATTGGCGATTTTCCCAACTCTGAGCATAATTTAATACTAGTTGATCAGTTGCTGCTTTTTGAAATTATTTTCATCAACATACTTTATACTAACTTGCTCACGCGCTACGGCCAACACCTAATAATCTGAGCACATTATTTTCTAAATGTGGGTGCGTTTTAGTTCCTTCTGTTTTGGAATGAATAGAGAATATATGCAAGTAGGAACAATATTTTAGTATAGAAATACGAAAGTTTTTTATCAGAGGGATTGATCTATAGTAGAAAAATTTGGAGATGACGGCGTCTGCTGCTGGTGCTGGTTCTTCAAGCTTGGATCGCCTTGATTCTGCACTGAAAGGCATAAAGCATAGCTCGATCGTCCTAGCAAAAGTCACAGATGATTGGGAATTTTTGCGAAAAATTTGGAAATCTGCTCGGAAGGGGATTTATGCTGAGAAGAAGAATGTCCACATCTGCCTCAAGATTGAAGCTACAGCTGAGGAGATTGTCCAGGAAATTATTTTTCGTTTCCGTGAAAAAAAGATGGTGGATGATCACCGTGTAAACGATGTAGAATTCCTAAACGAATTAGCCCTTGATTGTGGGGAAAGAACCAAGCTTTTGATTGATGAAATTGGAGAAGCTCTTGACCATTTGTACTTGATGTGGTCAAGAGGCGGAGGCGGAGGCGGAGGCGGAGGCGGCGGCAGCAGCTCATTTGTACTTGATCTCGACTTCTGCAAATATTTACTACTACATGTACGATTAACTGTGTCCGCAATCGGCCATATGGCAGCTAAGCACTGGGGTTGTGAAGATTCTAGTGTAAAGATCCATTTCCGTTCCTTGTATGATTGTATAAGCTACATAGATTATTACCTTGTTCCATCATTTGATGCCCGCAAATTCTTGGGATTTGGAGGAACAACAGATAACGTGCTGCAGCATACTTATCATCGTTATGATGCTCGTGGACTGCCTAGCTTTGATGCTTGCGTTGGCCATGTTTTATCCCTGGTCCTACAAATTGCAAACCGGTGTAGCGATTACTGGTTAAATTGCAAGGCCGGTCGAATCCAAGTGATGAAAGGAGAACTGATTGAGTTCCTGGTCAATTTGTACCGTGAAATTCATCCTAGTAATCCCAAATTCATGCGTTTTCTTCTCGATTTCCTTATGGCTCGCTCCACTGAGAAGGCTGCGTTGGTGAATTTTCTGGAGAGTTTTTGCCACTATCTCTTCTTGGGTGAATATGGACATTTTCGAGCAGAGGTGTTCCCCCTATTACAGCTTTTTCTCTGCACCACTTCTATACTAGATGATGAGGACGCAGCACCAATTTTCATTCCAGAACTTCATGCTGTGCTAGTTGAGATGGCATCTATATTCGAGTCAACTGGCCGTGTGCTAGTAGAGGTGGCATCTCTTGGTTCTGAGTTACTTTCAAAAATTTGTCTTCTCGAGACAGAGCTTTTCCTTGTGGTGCAAATCCACAGCATGAAAAACAATACAAACGCTTCTTCCTTTTCCTTCAGTATGCTTCCTGGTTTTGAAGATGTCATGGACAAATGTAGACAAATCCCCGAAAGACTGCAGAGATATTCCGAGAAGTTGCCCATAAAAACAAGATCGGATTGGAAAAAGTTGTTGGCACTGATTGAATCAACATTCGAGGAGGAAAAATCTCTTTATAAGTCATCTATGCTCACGGAAATCACAGCGTCCACGCTGAAAAACTCACTTATGCTACTTCGTTCTAAGATTGTGATATTCAAGGGAGAGTCATTTCTGATGGAGCCATTACTTCCGAAGAGCAGGAATGATGATAGGCTTACGGTTCGTGAAAAAGATCTCCTTGAACTCTTCCTTCAGAGGGTTGAGTATATCAGGCAAATTCCCTCAGATGAGATAATTAAGGTCAGAGAGGACGTATTAGGAGCAATTGGAGAATCTGTTAGGAGACTGACATGTTTCTCTTACTATTTCCTTGACACACAAGATGAAATGACCAGCCTTTCTTTTTCTGAGCTGTTAGATAAGGAGACGCATTTTATCAAGGCGAAGATCACAGATATTATTCCTAAATTTCCAAGGTTTGATTTCCCCAAGACTTCCAGTCTGAATTTCATTGATTTGCTGTGGAGAAACCTTGGGGATCTGCTGAAATATAATCCTGCATCAACTGCATTGGCGAAGCACCACATGGAAGAGATTCAAATACATCTCCAATCGTTGAGGTCTTTTCTCGAGAATGTTTCACAGTTGCACATCAAGGAGAATCCAGAGCTAGAAGATCTCGTTAATCGAGTCATTGATGCGGCATATAAAGCGGAGTACATAATTGATTCAATTGAGGTTGATGCTCAATGGCAGGACTACTTCTGGTTGGACAATGTGCTGGAGGAGTTAAGACTTCTTAGTGAGAATGCCGGGGGAATTCATTTGACTACCCCTGATGCGGAAGTCCAAGATTCCAAGAATGTCACCCAGGTTTCATTTGACAGGTTATCGAGAAAGAGAACACCAGCTATTGACGAAATTGTGGTGGATCTCAGCAATAGAGAAAACGAAATTCGCAACCAGCTTATTAGAGGATCCTCAAAGCTGGATATTGTTTTTATTGATGGAATGCCTGGTTTAGGCAAGACAACATTGGCGAGGAAGGTGTACAGCAGTCTTAGTGTCGCGAGTCACTTCCATCTTCGCGCATGGTGCACTGTTTCCCAAGAATATGAGAAAGGGAGATTATTGCTGGAAATTCTAGCAGGGATTCATGGGCTCACGGAAGAGATTCGCCAAATGAGGGATGAAGAACTCAAAGATAAATTGCGCAAGTCGCTACTGAAAAACAAATATCTCATAGTTATGGATGACATTTGGGATGTTGGATCGTGGAATGACTTGAAAAACTCATTCCCAGATGATGCAAATGGAAGTAGAATTCTGTTCACCAGTCGCCTCCGTAGAGTGGCCATGGAAATTAAACCAGAAAGTAATCCACTTTCTCTTAGCCATTTTCTCATGAGGAAAGTTGGCAGCTGTTAGAAAAGAAGGTATTCAAGGAAGAATGTTGCCCCGATGAGCTGTTGGGAATCGGAAAGGAAATTGCTTATCACTGTCAAGGATTGCCTCTTGCTGTTGTTGCTGTTGCTGGTATACTAAAAACAACAGGGAAAAGCCAAAGTTCATGGAAAAGAATAACAGATACCTTGAGCTCACATATAATTGATAATCCAGAAGCTCGGTGCAAAGAAGTCATAGATCTCAGCTACAAACACTTGCCAGAATATCTTAAATCATGCTTTCTGTATTTGGGAGTTCTTAATGAAGACAGAGATATTCTTGTCAGCAAGTTGATACGGTTTTGGATAGCAGAAGGTTTGGTACCAGAAACTAAGAAGAAGGGCTTTGAAGATGTTGCAGAGGCTTTCTTGATGGATCTGATTGACAGAAGCTTGGTGATAATCTCCAAAAGAAGATCCAACGGCAAGGTTAGAGCATGTCGCCTCCATGATCTTGTCCTTGATTTCTGCAAGTCTAAAACCAAGGATGAGAACTTCTTTCAGCTGGTAACCAGGTCTGACAATCCATACACTTCTTTTCCTAGTACAGATTATGGTTTCGAATTTGATTTTTACCATCATTCATCTGCTGCATCATTTGCATCCTATCGGTTGGCTATATATTTGAAGCGAATCCACTTTGTTGAATCAAAACCTTCTGGCTTGGCCACCCGTTCTTTGGTGTTCTTTGCGTCTAGAGATTCTAAACCAGAACGGCCTTATGAAGTCTCATTCATTTGTCACAACTTCAAATTGCTTAGGGTCTTGGATTTTGAATGCTTCAATTTGGGTATTTCACTTCCTATAGAAATTGGAATTCTGGTACAATTGAGATATTTAGCAGTTGGAGGCTATTTGAAGTCCATTCCACAGTCGATAGCCGACCTCAGGAAACTGAAAACTCTAATTGTTAAGGGATTAAGTGGTAAGATCACCTTACCAAATACCATCTGGCGCATCACAAGTTTAAGGCATCTTCATGTCAATCTCCATGTTGCTTTCGACTCAGATGCTGAAGAGCTTGGTGATAGCTTTATATTAGAAAATTTGGTCAGTTTTTCCTGCCCATCTCTTTCTTGTGGTGAAGATGCAGAAAGGATTATAAAGAGGCTTCCAAATCTTTGCAAACTGAGTTGCATATTCTATGAATCACCAGATTCTTCCATGAACTGCAATCATTTTCCGAGATTGAACTGTCTCACTCATTTGGAGTCACTCAAGATATTCTACTATGGAAGCCCTCTTAACAATGGCGAGTTCAGCCTCCCTTTGAATCTAAAGAAATTGACTTTATCAAACTTTCGCCTTCCATGGAGTCATATCTCCACAATTGGGAGACTACCAAACCTAGAAGTCCTCAAGTTACTTTCTGGTGCCTTTGAGGGGAAGATATGGGACGTGGAAGAAGAGTTTCAGAATCTTAAGTTCTTGAGCTTAGACAATTTGAACATTGCTCAATGGAATGCCTCTTGTGATGATTTTCCCAAGCTTGAAAGACTTCTATTACAAAATTGCAAAGACCTTGAAGAAATTCCAGAGGACTTTGGAAACATATATACATTGGGAATGATTGAAGTGCATTGGTGTGGAAGATCTGCAGAAGAATCTGCAAAGAAGATTGAAGAAGAATATGGAGATATTGAAGTCCTTATTAGGAGTTCAAATTTGAGATCATGAGCACAATTTGGATCACATACTTGTAAGTCTATTTAATGAATTTCTAGCTACTTATACAATTGCTCCATTTTTGGATGATATCTGTTGTATTTCTATTTGGTTCAAGACATATAGCTAGTTGAAAACTACTTAATCTGCTATTTCATAAATTGCAAAGCTATGTAAAATCTGGAAAGGCATTTGTTGTCCTCTTGAAACTCACTGCACGTTGTTGTCTTCCAAATAATCCAGAAGCTCGGTGCAAAGAAGTCACAGATCTCAGCTACAAACACTTGCCGGAATATTTTAAGTCATGCTTTCTGTATTTGGGAGTTCTTAATGAAGACAAAGATATTCTTGTCAGCAAGTTGATACGGCTTTGGGTCGCGGAAGGTTTCATACCAGACACCAAGAAGCGCTTTGACGATTTAGCCAAGGCTTTCTTGATGGATCTAATTGACAGAAGCTTGGTGATAATCTCCAAAAGAAGATCCAATGGCAAGGTTAGAGCATGTCGCCTCCATGATCTTGTCCTTGATTTCTGTAAGTCTAAAACCGAGGATGAGAATTCTTTCAGCCGATAGCCAGGTCTGACAATCCATAAGCTTATTTTACTACCACAGATTATGATTTCGAATTTGATTTTTACTGTCATTCATCTCCTGTATCATTTGCATCCTCTAGGTTGGCTATATCTTTGAAGCGAAACCACTTTGTTGAATCAAAACCTTCTGGCTTGGCCACCCGTTCTTTGGTGTTCTTTGCATCAACAGATTCCGAACCTACATGCCCTTATGACATTTCATTCATTTGGCACATCTTCAAATTACTTAGGGTGTTGGATTTTGAATGCATTAATTTGGGTGTTTCTTTTCCTGTTGAAATCAGACTGCTTCTCTTCTTGAGATATTTAGCAGTTGGAGGCTACATGCGATCTATTCCACATTCGATGGCCAACCTCAGGAAATTAGAAACTCTTGTTGTGAAGGGATTGCGTGGTAAGATCATCTTACCAAATATTATCTGGTGCATGACTTGTTTAAGGCATCTTCATGTCAATGTTCATGTTGCATTCGACTCAGATGTTGAAGAACTTGTTGATTGCTCTGAATTAGCAAATTTGGTCAGCTTTTCCTGCCCATCTCTTTCTTGTGGTGAGGATGCAGAAAGGATAATCAAGAGGCTTCCAAATCTTTGCAAATTAAGTTGCATATTCTATGAATCACAAGATTCTTCCACCAGTTACAATCGGTTTCCAAGGTTGAAGTTTCTGTCTCATTTGGAGTCCCTCAAGATCTTTTACTACGGGAACCCTCTTCACAATGCCGAGTTCAATCTGCCATTGAGTTTGAAGGAATTGACTTTATCACGCTTCTGCTTACCATGGACTCGTATCTCTGCAATTGGCAGTCTACCAAACTTGGAAGTTCTCAAGTTACTTTCTGGTGCCTTTATGGGGCGAACATGGGACATGATGGAAGACGAGTTCCAGAAACTCAAGTTCTTGAGCTTAGAGACTCTGGATATCGCCGAATGGAATGCCTCTTATGACCATCTCCCCAGACTTGAGAGACTTGTCCTGCAACATTGCAAAGACCTTGAGAAAATCCCGGAAGATCTTTCTGACATAATTTCATTGGAAACAATTGAAGTGCATTGGTGTGGACAATCTGTGGAAGAGTCGGCAATTGAGATTGGGAAAGCAACCGGGGAGATAAAAGTCCTCATCAGGAGTTCAAATTTGAGGTCATAAGCATTACTTGAATCACACTACTGTATTCTTCCACTCACTTCTAAGTCCACTGATGAATTTCCAGCTACTTATCCAATAGCCCGATTCAATACTGTTAATTGCTAATTCAGGAACTGAACACTCGTAACTTCTTTGTCTAGTATTTTTTGGTGTAATAAATTATGTTTGAATCTAGTCCCTGAGAGCATTTCTTTGCCTTGTTCTAGGTTGAATTTGTGAAAACTCCTGATTTATATATCCCGGGGTATTGGTGCTCAACGAAAGAATGCTGAAGTCTATACTTTGAAGGATCAGCTGGAACTTCAGAGGATTTCTTTCACCACAAGCAAGACGCTGATGCCAAGCTTTGCCTTACATGGGAACTTTCTACTTTTATATTCAATATTATGTTTGTTAGATAATGTACCAACTAATGTAACAATGTGTCTGAATTTGATTGCTAAGTGGCATTTTAGTGTTTCGTTTTTTGTCTAATGGTACTGAGCTGTGCCAACTTGTCATCTCATACAGTTGGTTGTTTTCTGCTGAACCCATGATGAACTCTACGAAGCAGGGAGCTTGTAACAGCCCCACTTTCCCCTAAGGCGAACCAAAGAGGTTAGCGGACTGCCTGCCCAGCTCTCGCCAGGACTACGGTACAGTTTACAGCGTTCTATAACGTTCCGGAACTCACCATTGCGCACAAACAAGTCAAAATAGTCAAAATAAAAAAAATGAAAAATTTGCGCCGAAGATGAATAGTGCAGACCACGTCAGAATCCGGCCAGAATCTGGCCGGATTACCGGCCGGATTCTCGGCCGGATACAAGGCAGTGAGCAATCCAAAATTTTTCGAAAACCCTTCACAATCCGGCCGCCAATCCGGCCAGTTTCTGGCCGGATTCCCGGCCGGATTCAGGCCAGAGCCTTTCTGCCAAAAATTTTTCTTCTGCCGTTTGAAGGCCGAAGCGGTCCGAAGTTCATCCAAATATCAATTTAACATATACATATGGAAATCCAACATCGTCAAGCCAAAACGGCATACCAAAATAGCTATTTAGTTCATACATAAACAATTAGCCATTTACACACCAAACATTGGTGAATCAAAAACACATAAACACTTAGGATTTTCACCCTCAAGGAGCTAATCAAAATACATATACATGAGCTCAACTTGTCAATCGACTATCCAAATCAGTCCCAAAAGTAATTATATCCCTGTAAGGAAAACAAATGGAACGGGATGAGCTAAAGCCCAGTGAGTTACTACCACATAAGCAACTAAGAGCATATAGCATAACCTTTCATTTCAAGTACACAATTAAGGAATGAAACACATCGATAAAAGGATACGGACGGCTCTCAAGAGCCCATTTCCACGCTTCCATTCTTGATCCGACCTCATTGACCCTCCGTCAATGTTAAAGAGTAACCAACCGTAGACTCCTCTTCTCTCCCATACCTTCCACCAAACATCCCCCTACCGGGCCCGCACTCCAAACACTTGCACTGTGGTATTACTCGAGTATACCGGAATCAAGAGTCTCTCATACTACAAGATTCCTTATAACTTTACCCAAGGCTCATTAATTGTCACGACCAAACCCTTGTCGGCTCGATTCAATCAACTACCAATGGGGTTGAGCTCAATGATAACATTTGTAGTCGTTGGATACTTGTCCAATCGATATCAAGTCATGTATTTCATTTCATATATCAGTTCATATAACTTTCCAATAACTTTCCAATAACTTTTCAATAACATGTGAAACAATAAGTGAGAGTGATAAAGTACACTCTCACATCAATCCATTAACATACAACATCTCAAGTTCAAATATCAAAGCCATATAATAGCACACAAGTGAGTAGTACACTCACCAATCAATTAAGTGCTATTTCATGCACTTCCGTCAGGAGAATGTCGTGAGCTATCGTCACGCCCTAGAACATGTAAACAAATACCATAAGACTCGATAACGAGTCATAAAGTCAAACCAATTATCGCCCAATAGGGTTTCATGCATGGAAATTCAAGGGTTAAATACTTAACCTTTACTCAAGTCGAGAATATAGTTTTCTAAATCTCGAGTAAAAATTCGGGCAGCATGCCCTTTGTGTTTACCAAATTTTCCAGCCATAAGGCTTCATTATTTTTCTTCAATCACAACCCAACAACACACATATAAGCATTTCATGTCAAGAGCCGTTCCATAGCTCACAATATCATAAAACAAGAAACCATACCGAGCCATAAACAACACCAATTCACAACCCCAATAGGGTTTTATAAACATATACAAGCATGAAAGCAAACCAGAAATTAAGAAAGGCTTTAATGTTGGCCTTGATAAGAAAATCGGTTTTGACGTCATAATGCGGTAATGGCACAACTCTCACTACAATTATCGGTTAGGGGTGTAAGACCCACCGTTTCGAAGCTATGAAACAGGGCTACAACAATGTAGAAGGCCTCTCAGTCCAAATCCTAGCACAACTAGGTCAAAAGTGCCAAATACCAAACCAGAATTACCAAAACAGATTTGCAAAACACACAAAACTGTAATACGTCAATCTCAGCCTACACAGGTCCAAATGCCGAAATTCCAAAGGCATAAGTTAGCTAAGACATCCAGCTACATATCATCAGAAGACACCAACTTCAAAATCCAAACCAATTCCAGTCAAAATGGACAATTCCTATCGCAGTTCGGACATTCTGTGCACCAAAAACAGCAACAGTAAAAACGGCATAACTCACTCTACACTTGTCCAATTGCCCTGAAATTTTGCAGGCACACTAAACTCATCAATATCTACAACTTTCATGTTTTGAGCAAAGTCCAATTCGGCCTCTAGCTATGACCTAAAATTTCGGACAGAATAGGGGTTCAAGAACCCTAACTTTTCACATTTCATTCCAAATCCAAAATTGATTGCATTTAACAACAATTCACACCTACTAGAGCCAAAGCCCCTTATTACCAACCATCATACTAGTCCAAAACATCAAAATCATATGAAACCAGAAAATTCATCATAAAATGGAAAACTTCACCAAATCAAGCCAAACCAAGAAATAAATCATATAATCCAACACTCAAGCCACTTCTAAGCATAATATAACCATCATTAGGTGTAGTAGGGTGTTCAAGCATCACTTACCAAGAAATTAAGAGAGATAGAGAGGTTGGCCACCTTAGAGCTTCAAAACAACTTCACCAAGTCACTTACTAGCACCTAATGGAGTGATTTTATGGAGCAAATCTAAGTTTAATTGGTTGGAATGGAAGATTGAGATAGTTTGAAGCTTGTAAATTGAAGAAGTTTTTCTTCCTTGTCCAAGAGAGAGAATCGGCCAACAAGAGGTAAGAAAGAATGAATTTTTAGTCAATTTTTGAGATATTTAATCCATGATAAGAAAAGTCAAAAATGTCCAACAAGTGGACCAATCACATAGTGCCACTTGGCACTTCATTTAATGCCTTCCTATCACTTGGTTCCTCTCACATCAATGCCATGTCACCCTCTACTTATCTCTTAACACCCGATAAATTTCCACCAGTATCCGAAACTTAACCTTATTGGCCGAATTTTGCCGTACTTTTCGCACTAGTGGGTCCCACGTCCAAAATATATTCTTAATTTTCTAAAAATTCACCAATGCTAGAAAAATCATCTTAAAACTATAATTGCTCATAAAATCCACTAAGAAAATATTTCTAAGCCAGAAAATGCAGAAAACATGCAATTAAGGGGAAATAAACCCTAGGAAAATAATTAGGGTTTTACGGGTTCTCACAGAGCTACTAAATGTTTTATGAATGCTTGTTTGGTAATACTAAAACGCAATTGCTTCTTGTTACCAATGGCTTTGTGTTTCATCTTACTCATTAGGAAGCTCATTCTGTATATATTTTTTTAATTATTATTTTCAATCGCGTTCATCATGCTGGTCCACCAGGCTTGGGAGTTCTCAAGCCACATTCTGATGCCTTGGAGGGGCAGCTATGGGATGAGGAAGAAGAGCACCAAACAGTCAAAGTTCTTGAGCTTAGGAAATCTGAACATTGCCCAGAGGATCTCAACAAGCTTGAAAGACTTGCGTCAGGAAATTCCAAATACCTTCAGGAAATTCCTGAGGATTTTCCAAACATATCTGAATTGGGGATGATTCAAGTGCATCGGTGTGAAGAATCTGCAGAAAAGTGAGCAACTAAGATTGTGGAAGAAAAGGACTATATCAAAGTCCTTATAAGGACTCTGCATTCGTAAGTCTATTTGATCAATTTAGAGCAACTTATCCATTTCCTCAATTCATTTCTGAGATTATATATATATATATATATATATGGACATATGACTTGCTCAAATATATGGGATTATCATCATCGATCAGATCCATCAATTTACTACTCAAGCAATGCAGAAGCTTGACTGGCTGCACTTTTTTCTACTATTCAGTAACAGAGACTGCAGCTTAAGATAACCATTTCCCCAGAGCCTTTTTTTTTTTTGAAGGAGTATTTCCCCAGAGTTTCAATGACCATCGTTTATGTAACTTAGGAATTGTTTTGTTCCTAAAATTATACATAAATTTAACTTCTCTTTGAGCTGAGGTCTCTATACCTTGAAGACTCAGCTGGAACTTAACAGGTTTTCGTTCACCACATGCAAGAAGTTGATGCATGTTTTGGAACATTCTAATTGTATATTCCAGAGTTTGTTTTTGACCCAATGTATCAATCTGACTATGATTGCTAATTGGCATTTTGCTTTTGCCTTTTATAGTTATTGAGCTGTGACGACTTCTTGTGTCAAACTGTGGGATGTTTTAGGCTGAATCCATGATGAATTGACAAAACTGGGAGCTACTAGATGTATTAGCTATGGCTGGTTGATGAAGATGAAATGCAATTGGTTTGATTTCGAAAACATGGGGGTGCTAGGTGTGATTAGAAGAAACCTCGGGGGAGGTTTCTTATGAAAAGAATTTACATGTCCCAGTAAATGTAACAATCCAACATTATACATATAAAAGATAATTCTTATCCGGACCAAAATTGAATATGAGTGAAGTGCTTTATTGGCGAATTGGGAGATGAATCACTATTTCAGAATTTAAACTTTTATGTTAAAATAAGTTGATTTAGGTTCCGTTTGATAAAATTGAATCTGAATTCTGAAGTTTGAATTCTGAAATCTGAATACTGAAACAATTAATTTGCTGAATTTTAAGCACTGAAAAAAATATATGAATGTCTGAATTTTAATGCTAAATCTATTTATACTGTTTGATAAATATTTATAGCTGAATGCTTAATAAGTTTAGTTTGACAATTTTGCCCTTATATCTTTTCATTCAAAAAAGAAATAGAATCTATGATTTAATTAGTTTAAAATTGTTAGGTACGAAAATAGTAATATTTATTTTTAAATCAAATTAATATAAAAAATGAAATATATTATAAGAGGAGTATGGATAAGATGTGAAAGTCATTAAAAAGGGAGAAAAGAGAAACTAAAAATCGTTAGATAGAGAATATTATGTTGTTTAATTAGATAAGAATTTTGAACATAACTAACAAATAAGGGTAGATTTGGTAGATAAAATAAAGTAGTTGAAGTAATTCTATTGATTCTTATCAGAATTAAGCATTCAGTTAGGATTCTTGTGCTGAAAAAAATACACACAAGTTTAGCAAATAGATTTTCATCTATCAAACACTCAAAAAATCTGAATGTCTGAAAAAATTCAGATTCAGCACTTTTTGATGTTATCAAACAGACCCTTAGTTAGTAAAGGCAGACATTCTAGCCGACATGTTATTTTAGGGCGTGGCATCATTTGTGGTTGTAATTGAAGTCGAAACCAAATAATTTTTTAGTCGGCACGGTAAAGGTAGACTTTTAAAATGTTTTGGTGGTTCTTTTGTATAGCTTTCCCCAGTCAGTTATTTTGCTGGGGTTTGTATAGATTAAGAAAAGAAAATTATTCGGCAATTTTGCTGGGTTAGTAACTTAGTATGGATCTAATAACAAGATAACTTTGGGCCTAATATCTGGCCCAACATTTCTGACACCAAATACTAATCAAATTTTTTATAAAATCCAAAACTTATTTAATAACGGAGAAAAAAAAGATAAAAGATCTTTTTATTTCTGAGACCTAGATTATCTGGTAGGAGTGTTAAATAGGTGGGCCGTGAGGTTTGTGATTCGACTTTCAAATCTTCCTCTTTTACTCTTTTTTCTGACAAGGTTTGGAGTCTCCCCTTGTCAAAAAAAAAAAAAAAAAAAAAAGAAGAGGTAAAATATTTTCTAAACAAACTCAAAATTTAGTCTAGTAAAATAATGATTTCTCGACCAATTTTCATGTGTAGGAGTGCCCTAGGGTTAGCAATTTTAGCATGTAGAAAAAGATTACGATGGCATATACTGTCATATCTTGGGATTTTGATGGCAAGGTTTTGAGGTTCTATGATTGCGTTTGGATTGAGAAATTAAATGAAAGATTTAAGATCATCTCAAATTTCTCTAGTTGTTTAGATTACCTAAGAGAGGTACTTAGACTTATTAATCACCAATTATTCTAGTATCTAAAATACATTTAGATAATTGGTGGATTACAAACCCAAATACCTTTTAAACAATTTGAGTAGATTTTAAATCATTCGTCAGATTTTTCAATCCAAGCAAAGCCTAATAGGATTGGAATCATAATTTGTTTGGATTGGATTTTATTTCCCCAAATTTATTTGCTTACATCATCATTACAATTTCCAATACACCTTTTTACCTTTCCAATTACCTTTTTATCTCACATACATCACATCACAAAAAGTGCTACAGTAAAAATATCTCTAATAATTCACAATCCAAACATCACAAAAAGTGCTACAGTAAAAATATCTCTAATAATTCACAATCCAAACAGACGAAAAAAGAATTGTTGGGAGACCTAAGAATATTTAGCTGTACTAATCATTGTTGTACAAAGACGAGCAAAGTTTTCCTCCCAAGTCAAAATTTACTTTGAACGCTTATTTTTTTGGTCCAACATTTTTGCTAGCCCATTCAATTGTGCTTAATTCCTACATAAAACAATGCAAATTCTAACATTTTCATTTGAAAAAGAACCAAACACGACAAAGAGAAATGCCGAACACTAGGGCCCTCTCTCTTTGTAGCCATGCTCAAATTTCTGAGCTTTTTGTTTTCAAGTCAAAAAGCTGTTACGATGTGTTCTAGTTTCCCCCCACTTTTAGAGTCATTTGATTGTGCTTTTGACTGCTTTTTGGCCGAAAGATGGGTTGATTTGAGGAATATGGCTTATAGTAATGGAGATGGCTTTCTCAATAGGATCACTTGAATTATTCTCTTCAATAGATTATATGACACTCCACAACCTTTCGTAATTACTGTCTAATTTTTATGTCCAAATTCTGCTAAAGTAGATATTCTTGTTCCCACTCTAGTGTAGATTAAAGAATATAGATTTTTATTAAATTACCCTCTTGAGTAGTAAAGAATTTCAACGAAAATTGATTCTTTATGACTGTCTTTTCTAGTCTGGAATTAAAATGTAGATGTCGAAAATCCCGAAAGTGAAAAAGATTATATGAAATTTAGAGTTCACTACTTTGGTTATGTAATTCCTTAATAGCGGTCCTTCATAGTAGTAAAAATGGTTACAAATTCTAAGACGAGCATAAACAAAATTAAAATTTACATTCATAATACCTATCCAGTTGGATCGATGCATTTATGAACTATTCTTTCCCTTGCTGTAATAAAAGAATATCAACCAAATGTTAGACCCACAATGACCTCTGATCAATACTGTCATGAAGAGTAAATCATCTTGGTGATGAGGAATGATTAGTTACAATAATTGAAGGAGAAAGAAGAGATCGATGGTTTACAAGTAATGCAGCAGATAACAACCTTAAACTCTTCTTATATATTATGATTATTAAGCAAAGGAAAAGTCTGAAGTAACAATCGTTATGATAACAAAACTGTTTTTACCTGATATAACAGGTAAAAACACTTTTAGTGACTATTTGATTACCTATTAGACTGGTCACCTAAATAAGATAGTATCTAAAAATTTGGTTAGTAAATTTTACATAAAAATAGTAAGTTAACTCGATATATTAGTAACTTTTATGTCTCAAAAAGTAAATTAGAATAAATATGGAACTTACATTTTTTAAATAAATTACTACTCTATATTCGGAACTTACTTTTTGGAGAGTAAGTTTAGTTCAAATAATAGTAAGTTTTTATAGATTAATAGTAAATATTGTTGATAGTGGTCAAAACCTACTAGTTTGTAGTATAAATTTACTATTTTACTTAAAAAACTTATATGAAACAAGTATTAGGAAGTTTATTTGAAATAATGCTAAGATTTTTTATTAATGATTGAAACTTAGTATTATAGTTAGTAATTACTTGTAATGTCAGTGTATGATACACAATTGTACGTATCATTTATAAATGTTCTATGTTTTAAGCATTTTAAATATACTATGAAAACTTTTTTTTTTTTGCACATGACCTTATAAAATATTTAAGAATAATTTGTCATATTAAAAACTTTGAATTATTTTTGAATTTGTGAAAGGTTAGCAAGTTTGGATGACAATAACAACAAATCTTTCGAGTTAAATCTAGAACTGCACTTATCTATACATCACAATTTCCATATATTAATACCTAAGAATATAATAAAATGGTAAAGTTTTAATAAATTTATTTACTGGGTCACAAGTATAAAATTTAAAGTTGTATTATAATAACGACAAATCTTTCGAGTTGTATAGAAAATAGCACTTACTTATACATCACAATTTTCATATATGCCTATGAATTTAGTAAAATGGTAAAATTTTAACAAATTTATTTTCTGGGTCACAAGTATAAAAATAAAGTTGTATTAACGTAGCATAATCTTTGAAAATTATAGTAAAATTACCCATATGTTAAGTTTTGTGACTTTCAAATATACTTTGTATCATTTACATTATAGATTTGTATGCATATTTTTTCTATCAAACTCTTTTTTTATTGGAAAATGTTATGTAAATTATTATAAAACGTCATTTTATAATAATCATAATTTTTTATATATGAATGTTATGTAAACTATTAAAATTATCAATTCACAAATGACTAAATCTTACTACTTTATGGCATATATTAGTCTAATTGACTAAAAAAATACTGTAATCATGTGTACGTTGATTGTTGAATTGAAATTTCCTTTATTACTGGTTCAAGTTCTTCTAATCAAAGCAAAATAAAATCAAATATATTTTCCTTTTGTATGCAATAGTTATGCTTAGTAGAAAATTATTAAACCATTTTTACAATACATAATTTCTCCTAAAATTAGTAACATTTTCCATGACCTCTAACCTTGTCAATAATACTAACCACTGACATGTAGATAATCTTAAAAGCAAAAGCCATCAATATGACAAAAAAAGAATTAATATTTTCGTGCTGAATGAAAAAAATTACAATTCTATATATAATGGAAGAAATTCATCATGAATGAGAATGAATTGCAAAGTTATCACATTTCTAACTTCATATGCATCCAAAATTTCATGCAGCATTACTTTAGAGGAACTTTTCTTTTTCACACTAAGGAACCAATCCCAATCTCTACGTCTCTTTTATTTTTTCTTTAACCATTAAATGGGGACAAAGTTGTTAGCAGTAAAATACTAAATAAATTTAATTCCATTTCAAGCTTTAGTTAATTGTATACTAATATTTTACACCACAATCAATTGAGCACCAATTTCCTTTTTTTTAAGTGGCTATTATTTATTTTAGGTTAAATATTTACATATAAAATAATAGAAATAGAATGCCAATCCTCGGATCAATGGAACTTCAATTATTGTTAATAAAATTAATTTTGCATTGATAAAAATTAGTCTACAGAATGAAAAGTCAATGGCAACAATTGCTAAAATATAGCAATTTTTAATTATGGGAAAATAAACAACTAAGTTCCCAAAATATTTCACTTTTATTGTTTAAAAAATCTCAACTTGTTAACCAAATTCAAAATAATTCTATTGTCAAAAATATTTTTCCTCAAATTAACTTTAATGATTAGATGCGAGATACAAATATGGTAAAATATCCCTCATATGTATGTCATGAATATTTGAGACTTTTAGTTAAAAAAATTTGTTGTTAAAATAACATTGTATCATAGTGCACTAATTATTTTAGGACCATTTTATATGTGAACTAAATTTAATTTAAATTATACAATAGATTATATATGCATGTGATTTTCATTTATAATTGTTGGATCCCATTTTTATGAACAATCTCCCAAGGAAACAAGTCCAAATCATATTGATTTTCTTATATTAATTGTTATACTAATTTTGTCATTTTTATTGTTATATTATTTCTCATTTTGTTTGGGCTTTAACTCGTACTATTTCTCATGTCCCAAATGTAAATTTATTAAAACTTTATCATCTTATTATATTCATAGGTGTTAAATTATAAAAATTGTGATATATAAACAAGTGATATTTTATTTATAACTAGGAAGATTTGTCATTATTGTTATCCAAACTTTCAAATTTTTTAAAAATTGAAAATGATTAAAAACTTATAATACGACAAAATTTTATTACATATTTTACGAGATTATGTGAAAAGTCAAAAAAAAATTTTCATAGTATTTTTTTAAAAAAAAATGTTTAAATTATGCCTATAATCATGTATTATACAAGTATATTACGAGTACTTACTAACTAAGGTACTGCCCTCAGGGGCTTGGTCTGGTGGTTGAGGTTGCTGAAGATGGAGCCTCAGGTCCCTAGTTCGAACCTTGCTGCCAGCAAGTTGCTGAAGGTGGTGAATAGTTTGCGGGGTCCACTCCCTGCGGGACACACCTAAAAAAAAAAAAAAAAAAAAAAAAAAACTAACTAAGGTACTAAGCATTAATCATTAATAAAACATCTTATTGTTATTTCAAATAAATTTCCTAATACTAGTTTGAAATATGTTTTAAAGTAAAATTGTACATGTGTCCCAAAAATCAGTAAGTTTTGATTATTAATCAAATTTACCATGTTATCAATAAGAATTACTATTTATGTATAAAAATTTATTATTACTTGAATTAAACTTGCTCTCTAAAAAGTAAGTTTGGGATATGAAGTAGTAATTTATTTATTTAAAAAGTAAGTTTAATATTTATTCCAATTTACCTTTTGAAGTATAAATGTTACTAATTTATTACGGTTAACTTACTATTTTAGATGGAAAACTTACTTTCTTATCTTTAAGTGTTATCCTATTTAGGTAGACAGGTCCATCAAGTAATCAAATGGTCGCTAAAAGTACAACAACCTGTTATTTCAGGTAAAAAACTATTTCGTTACCATAACTATCCTTACTAAAGCATTGTCCTTAAGCAAAACTAAGCTTTGAACATATACATTATAGCTGTCAAACAAACCTATTTAATTAAATTTACCCATACCCGTCCATGAATAGATGAGCATGGGTATTTTAAATTTTTGTATATAGGTAGAAATGGGTTACCCAATAATATCTATTTATTTAAATGGATTATTAGGTAACCCATCAAACCCAATTAACCAATTTAGAATTGTATTCTCCCAAAACTCCTCTTTTCCCCCACCCATTTTTTTTTTCAAAATTTTCATTTTGTCATTATGTTAATTACTTTTGTTCATTATTATCATTATTTGTTGGTTTTATCTTATCATTTTATTTTCTCTTAGTTTGTTAATTTACTCATTTTTCAGCATTACCAATTTATGACAAGTTGCAGCCTCTTTTTTTATTTTTCCAAAATGAAATTTTAAATTTACACACGAAAAAATACTAAAGATTCAAAATTTTTGAATTAATTTTTTATGTTAACTTTTATAGTACTTAGTTCAAAATTTTATATTCTTACTGTTTAATTATTAAATAGTATGTAATTTTGCGACATCGAGTACAGATGAGAAAAAAATTGATAATTAGGCTTATTGAACATTATAAGTAAATATTTAAAACTAATGATGGGTGCAAAGGATGGTATAAAATGATAACTTAGTATGCAAAAATGAATTTAAATGAATTTACAACACGTTAAAATAAATGAGTTATAAATGAATAATTGGGTTACCCAATTCATTTTTTGACTTTTCCATTTATATCCATCTAATTAAATGAGTATAAATGAGTTGACTCACTTATACCCATTACCTATTTTACCCAACTTAAACCCACCTAAATCACTCATTTTGACACCTTTAATATACACTGATTTCACAAGGTCCCAAATAAGGATATGTCAGGGATTTATGTTTTGGATTGTAAACTGCGAAACTCTTTCCAAAATTAAATAACATTTCTCCACCCTTCGACACAAAGAAGGGTTGGCAATCTGTCAATGGTGATCCATACCAGGGGTCATCCATATTTGTAATTGAAACCATTTTAGTCCAAGATTCTTTCACGCTATAAAGGTGCCCTCCTAAAGCGAATAATCTCCGATCAAAAGGATTTGCAGCCTCTGCATATTCTGGTTTGTTTGGACAGCTGATTATTTTTCCAAATATATTTGCTTACATCATCATTACAATTTTCAATACACTTTTTTATTTTCCCAATTACCTTTTTATCTCACATACATCACATCACAAAAAGTACTACAGTAAAAATATCTCAAATAACTTACAATCCAAACAAAATCTGGCTGTTCCACCTGTCCATATGTCCCATTTGTCAAATCAAGACTAATGATTCTTGTCCCAAGGTCATATGGAGGCAATGTGAACCAGTGTAGCTTCCCACTCGCATAACAAAAATCGAATTTATACGGTTCACAGTTAAGATCCTCTATCCTTCTCCAAGAGTCTGTGTTTAAAACTGTAGACATCGACCTGAATCGGCCAATCATTACCAACATTCAAAAAGAATTCTTCTCTTGAAATTACAATTAGTTTGTAGTCATCAACAGACGCATCATACCCACATAAAAATCTTCTACAACTCCCCAACCTCCGAACCAAATCAGGTAACCTTTTGGACTTTCTGATCTCAGGATTCCACAAATAACAAGACTCATTCGATGCCTGAAAAAAAAAAAACCAACCCATCGGAGTGTAATGGAGTCAACAGAAGCAACACAAGAGTGAGGAGCAGCTGGAGAGAAGGCGTGAAGGGCAAAGTGAGGAAGGCGTGAGAAGGCTGGTGAAGACAGAAAGAAGGCGTGAACCTAGGAGCACGCCTTTCCTGGACCATATCAACTGAGGATTCTGGAATAGACACGTGTTAGAGGCCGATTGATCTACTTGAAAGTTACTTAGGATAGCAATGGTATAAACCTTGGTGGTCATGTAATAGTTAGGGACGGACTTTTTGGCAGATTTGATCTTGTACCAGAGAAGGAATATCCTCTCTGCAATTCCCCCTTTCCCAGGCTTCCTTTATGTTTCTTTCCCCTTCTTTCCTATTCCATAATCTTTGTTCTCTGTTAGTTATGAAAGTTCACTAATGGAAATGAAGTTATTCCTCTAACTCTCCAGATTTTAATGTTTTATTCATTCATCATTATAATCAAGTTTACATTATTTCTGCAATACATCCTTCTTTTTCTGCTGCAACTCTGGTTCTGAACCACAACAGGAGCAACCCAAAATCTTTGTAGGTTTTTCCCACTTCCGGCTGTTGGGTTCCAGGTAAGGATATACATCAGTTGGCTCGCCTATTAGTCAAGGTAAATCAGGGTGGAAAGAGCGCTGCTCCAAGTAAAATGTCCAAAGGTAACAGCGAGTAGTCACCCTGTGGTGTTCAAGACCGTTGTTGTTAGAGGATTTATCTAGACGGGTTCGGATGAACTTGGGGTTCGAGATCAAAGAAAGCCAAGATTTCGAAACGCACCTGAACCTCAAGAGGGTTTTGACGGGAAGCCTCGAGAGGATTTCAATGATGATTTCTGTAGGAACATAATAATTGATTGAGGTTTCTTCTGCAGCTTTCTCTGAATCAGGATTTGAAGTAGAAGAAGAGGGGCACAGTGTTTTGAGGATGATTCTTTGTCTCTCTGGTTGTGTGGCATGGGAGTTCATGGTGTAGGGTTTTGGGATGATTTGAGGTTGTAGCGTTGATGACGTTTGTGATTAATAACTTATGCTTCAAGGAAAACTTGATGGATAGAAGATTTCCAAATCTATATATATCACATGATTTCCAGATTTTTTTAAAATGGATTTTTTTTTCTTGGTATGTCGAATTTTATAAATTTATTCAGGAAAAAAAATTTTATGACATAATTTATCTATTAAAAAAATTATTTCGGTTGGCTCTTGTGAAGATATTAATTTTTCTCATTGAAATGCGTACTTGTATTGTAACCATGAATGAGGATTAAGAATAGAACCTATAATTTGAATAACCTTTTAGTGTAAATATTACCAAAATACGTGTGGTTCTTATTTAAAAGTAAAAATTTAGGAATCTCGATCCAAGCATATAATGTTTTAAAAACTAAAATATTCCCCCCAACTTAAGTTAATTCTAATCGTATAAAATGATTGTATTATAGTTTGAATTTTTTTTTTTAAAAAAAAAGGTAAATTACCTTTTACCATCTTATAGTTTTACTTTATCATATAAACCCTTACAGTTTAAAAATCTATACATGATCCCCTTATAATTTTGATTAAAGTGTCATCGCAAGATTTTTACGTTAAAAGTATTGGTCAACATTAAAAAGTCAAAATTAAACTAATAAATTAATAAATTTAACCTTTGACTACCTCTTTTTCTAACCAAAAAACAAAAAAATAAAATAAAATAAAAATAGATAATAAGAAATAGAAAATACGAAATCTTTAATCGAATAACTATTGTATAAATTTGTAAGAGAGAGATAACTATTCATTTTGAAAAGTAGATCTAGTCCAAATTTTTAACATGAAATCTGGAGCACTTTATCTTCTTTTTTCCTCATTTTTTTGTAATTTTTTTTTTTTTTTTTTTAACTTTGCGCTGTGTTTGCCACGCATGGGCCTTAACAACAAGAGACGAGTGTTAGATCCTCCCTACAATTTGTCAAATTTGTGACCTGAGAGTGGCTGACTTGTAGTTTCGGTAACAAATCTGATAGTAATTTAAAAAAAAAAAAAAACTTAAAACGAGATTTCAAGCATTACAAGAGAAAGGAAAAATGGGGAAGGCCTGAAATTGAAAGACGAACCAACAATCTCATGGCTACATGATAAAAAGTTTACACGTTAATTAGGGTAAATCAGGAGGCTAGACAGCCTCCTTTTTTCACCCTGACAAATTGCTAAAATCACCAAAATTTCCGAACCATGGATTTATTGCCAGTATGTACATCCAACGTTTTTTTTTTTCCATTTTTATAAGTTTTTGCAAAATTCTTTGCATTTTTTATGCAAAATTCTTTGCATTTCAATATTTTTTATGCAAAATTCGTTTTTTTATTTTTTTAATGTAAATGTAGTGACTTCATAAACGAAGATTGCATTTGCTGGAAGGTGGTATTAAGGTGTGGATATATAGGTAATTCAAAACAAACTTTGTGCCAGAGTTAAATACATCTGATTTGTGTACGTATTAGTCTATCATCAAATTTATTTATTAGTAGCTTAGAAATGGATTGTACTCAATTTTAATACAGATGCATATAGTTTTATGTCGATGGAAAATAACTAGCTACGCCATAAACAAGCTGGGATAGTGGTAAAAACCCCTGCGACCCCTGGCACGTCCAAGCCAAGGTAAGCCTTTTCTTCAACTCCATTTCTTTCTTGACACCGGATGATTAAATTTCAACACTCAACGCTTCTAGTTGGGCAAAAAATAAAAGTTAAATACAAATGTAGAATATTGTGTTTCTTTTCTGAAAAATAAGGTATCCAGTTCATACATTTGTACAAACTGTAAATTTTTATGGACCAGTCATAGCTGCCTCTAATCCTCTGAGGATTTTAATACGCTTGTGGATTCTCTTTGTTTTTTTTTTTTTTTGTAGCAAATTTGTTTCCTACGAGGAATTGAAAATGAATCAAGTAGAATTGTAGAAATGTGCCCGTTCCGATGCAAAGAAATACCAACACAAGCCACACAGAAAATCGAGTTCTATTTTTGGTAGGGATAATTTCATAAACCTCCCCTTAGGTTTTTAGCTATTTCACTTAGTTCACTTGACATTTTAAAAATTATACTTACCTCACTTGATTTGACATTTTGATAACCAAACCTTGAAATAAAGTGAAAATTTTAATGAATATCCTCAAATGCCCTTATCTTATAAAGTTTAATTGGTTCTTCTAAATAATTGTAAAGTAATTTAGCACAATTATTAACAAAAAAAAGAGGGTCAAGTTCTTCATACGCATATTTGTTATTTAATAATCAACTATGATAATAAATCTTTTGCTATAATATGTTATTTTTACAGAACTTTATTGGGGCATATAGATTCTTTTTTCAATAGAGAAGAAAGTGTTATTTAAAAAAAAAAAAAGTTTGTGGACTACTTTTTTTAATAAAGTCTATGGACTGGCTTAGTAATAGAACTACCATAGTTTGGTAGTGATTTTGGGCCATTTGGTTTTAATTATTGTTGATTTATTCTTGATTTTGATACAAAAAAAAGAGTTACAAAAAATGGATGATGTTAAAAGTTTTCAAAAAAATTCCTAGTTTAACGTTTGATTTGGATAGATATTAAGGATAACATTATTTAATTCTTCTATACTTCTAATCAAATATAAGAGAAATGAATAACAAGGAAAAAGGAAAAAAAATTATAAAATCCATCCTTTACACAAACATGGCAACAAGAGAGTTTTATTAAAATATTAAGATTAGTATTATCATTTTAAATGGGTAAGGGAGGTAGATGTAATTTTTGAAACCTTAAGAGAGCCAAGTGAAATTATCAAAAACCTCAGGGGAGGTTTTTGAAATTATCCCTTTTTGGTAAGCAAAGGAGGATAGAGTACTTAAACAGCGATTGAAATATCAAGCTAGCCTGACAATTGAGACTACTAAACAAGGAAACGACAGTCTCTTCAATTGGACCTCTTTCCAAAAATCAAAATGGGAAAAAACTCATCAATAAATGTTTAACGGCTATGAAATATAATGAAAATAAGACTAATAGAATGGAAAGAATGAATACTCATTTTGCTGGAAGCATGCAATACTTTTCTTTTAAATTTTTTCTAATAAAGCCGTAGAGGAGACGTGAGATTAAAAAAAAAAAGGAAAAGAAAAGGGGATTAGAATTCAGGATCTTTAAATCCTAGAGTCTCAACCTGAAAGCAGGCACCATGTTAACACATCTTTGGTGTACATTTATCATTTAGTTTTCTAAGCCAATTAGGACATATCTCTTGGGCATCCAAAAGGACTACCAAGCTAAGTCTAAACAATGACAAGAATATGCCATCAAGAGCTCTTTTACACCAACTCATTCCCCAGCAGGAGGCAAGGAACCTACTCAAAATATATTTAATTTTTAAGGAAGCTGGAGGAATTTGAATACAACATTATGTGGAGGTATTGGGGTTGCTCAGAAAATTATATGGAGCATGGGATCTCAGGCTATGAAGTCAACACTTCCACAGTTCCACCAGAGAGAGAACTTTTTTGCATAATAGAAACACAAACTGATCTTTTTCCCCCTTTAATTGTTGTAGTCAAGACTTCATCCTAAAATTAGAAGCACAAAAAAATTAAACTTCACTTATTATCTGACTAAGACAAGCACAAAGATTGGAAAAACTAAAACTTAGTTTCGCATTTAGCGATAGCGTGATGCATGACAAGGTCATAAGAAGGTTTAACCATCATATATATTATGCACATAAGGCAAGGTAACATTTTTATTCTCTGTCAGTATATAATTATTATTTTTTACACTAACACGTTTAGATCATATCATATGACGATGTGAATTTAAATTTGAAAATCAAATCATATAAGGAAGGTACAGTAACCTGGGATTTAACAGTTGTAAGTTGTAACTAAGAAGCCATCAGAAATCACCCTAATTGCATCACACTGGTAAATCATTTAATTCGAAAGTAACTGTCCTACGAAGTAGCAAAAGAATTTCAATGAAAGCTTAAACTCACAATCACTACAAATCAATGGTACTTTATGCATATTTAACAATTGATCTTCAATCATGAACAAATAACCATGATCATGAGCAATGAATTGTTACTGCAATTGAAGAATTAAGGGAGAGCTCGACACTTACAAGAGATACAGCAGAGGAAATCATTGCGGCTTTCATATTCAATCATTATCATGAAGCAGAACTAAGCTCTGAACGTACACTTCCAACCCCAAAGAATAACTCATATTACAATCAAACTTAGGATATGGCTGGGATTTATGTTTTGGATTGTAAAACGCCAAACACACATCAAACTTGAACAGAATTTTACCGTCTGTTGACACCAAAAAGGGTTTGGTATCTACTTCATACCCATACCTAGGATCATCCAAAGGAACAGAAACCACTTTAATCCAGGATTCTTTCACGCTATACTCTTTCATAATCCAAATATCAAGACGTAAATCATAACCTTGATGGTAACAACACAAACCAAAGCACCCTCCTAAAGCATGCAAGCTCCAATAAAAGCAATTCCCATCTCCAAATTCCGGTTGTTCCACCTCTCCATAAGTATCATTCGTCAAATCGAGACACCGGATTTTTGCCACACTACTAAATGTGGGACATGTAGTCCAATGCAGCTTCGAACTCACAAAACAAAAACTGTTTTCATAAGGGTCACCCTTAAAACCCTCAATAGTTCTCCAAGAATTTGTGTTTAAACTGTAGACCTCTATAATAGTATCATGGGCCTCTGTTCCCTCAATTGAAATTTTAAATACTTTGTAATCATCAATAGACGCATCATACCCACATACATATTTGCTGAAACAAAAATTACATTCCCGAGGAACCAAATCAGGCAATCTCTTGGACTTTTTGATCGATGGGTTCCACAAATAATAACTCGAACATGAAACAAAAACCAAGCCTTCGCAAGAACCCAAAATTTCTGGACATGAGGTGTCGTTGAGTTCCAGGGAAGGATAAAAGTCAGTTGCCTCACTTAGGAATTTAGGTAATTCAGGGTGGATAGAACACTGTTTCAGGGGAGATCTTGGACAGAGAGAGGACTCGTCAGGACCAGCAAAAATGACCCTGTGGTGTTCAAATACATCGTTGTTGGAGGATATAACCAAATGGGATCTGATGAACTTTCGGTTTGAGGTCAATGAAAGCCAAGTTTTTGAAAGGCACCTGAACCTCAATAGGGCTTCAACGGGTAACCTTAAGAGGATTTCGGTGATGATTTCATCAGGCACGTGACAACTGATTGAGATTTCTTCTGGTTCGGATTCCGGATTCGAAGTAGAAGAAGACGGGCACTGTATCTTGTGGGTGTTTTTGCCTCTCTTCGGTTGTTCAGCGTGCCTGTCCATGCCTAGGGTTTAGGGAGGGTTTGAGGATGCAGTACAGAAGACGTTGATTTAAATTATGCTTCCAATCTAAAAGTCAACTCCTGAAAAAAATATTTATGACATAAATATTTCGGCTAAAAACCCAACAAAGAAAAAATGTTTGTTCTGCTCCAAAGCTCCTTACTCAACTGAAATTCTATCATTGAAACAAGTCTTTGCAGACATGAATAAGGATTTGCTGACTCAACAATAATTAAAGCCCTATTTGACAACTCAATTCAATATTTAAATTTAATGAATTTAGATCTTAACATATTCAGATCGTTTGATAACCAAAAATTGAACATTTGAATTAATTAAGTGACATTAAATTTCTTAAGTAAAACTTGCTCCCAAAATTAAGTGATAACCTATTCACTTATTAAATGTGATATACACCTAAATGTATTAGATTTAATACTTAACAATTCAATAATTTAATGAATTCAAACTCAGATTTCAAATTTCAGATTTCAGTTTTCAAACTTTAGTTTTATCAAACACACCCTAAAACTTGCAATTTTAAGAGAGTGTAAAAACTAACACCAGGATTACATACTTGCATACCAAATCTTGGCTTTAAACTTTTAGATGGTTAGGTACTATTGACTTGCGAGACTCTCCACAATTTCAAGGTCGGACTAAATTCGAATTCTAACATTAAATCTTTATAGGGTAAAATCACCACCATGAAGTTTTTCTAGCACTTATATTAGTCTGTCACAATACGATAATACTGAGACGTGTGAAACCATCTTGAAATTCCTACTTAATTCCGTAAGTTTGTTTGCTCATCCATGCATGCTTTATTCATATTCTCTTACCAACATATGAGAATAATCTTGCCTCGGTGTAACCTTGCAGGTTAGAACTTGTTTCTCTTTTCAAAATTACTTTTTTTTTTTGCCAAAATACTTTTGTTATTATTTGATTGTAACATTGTTAATTAGATTTTGTTTGTTCATATCTCTTTGTTTATTTGATTGATTACCTTGTGGATTAGTTTTATTGTAATGTACATTTTACTGCTTGAGAATAAATTTTAACTTGCCTCCACAAAAAAAGAAAAAGAGATCAAAATCAAAGATCCTAAGTTGAAATGTCGCTATTTGCGAAGTTCTTCTTACTTTATGCTATGGTTGTTCATCCCACCATTTGTGAGTTAGTTTTTATTTATTAGATTGTAATTTCTTAGTATTCAGTTATAATACAATCTCATCTGATAGGGCAAGCTTTATGGTGGTCATTGAACAATTTAGTGTATGTTGCTCATTAACTACCATAAAGCTTGCCCTATCAACTTCATATTCTATCAGTTATCAACTTCATATTCTATCAGCTATCTAGAGGTTGTCCTACAAATATGAGCACATGCCATCAAAGGTACGTAATCTGAGAGTCACTCAACTCCTTGTTTCTTAAACTCACTCAACTCTTATTCGGAAGCTGACTTGATGATCTCAAGGACTTAACCTCGGACCTCTGTCAATTCATTCTTGCACGTTTCTTATGAGCATAGTCCAGCCTTGCTGAACGGTGTTCTGCATTTTTGCAGGTTTCTTGTGGGCATAGTTCAGTCTTGCCG
This sequence comes from Coffea eugenioides, assembly GCF_003713205.1. NCBI lineage: Eukaryota > Viridiplantae > Streptophyta > Magnoliopsida > Gentianales > Rubiaceae > Coffea > Coffea eugenioides. The sequence goes on from NC_040037.1 coordinate 40,453,082, forward strand.
AACAGTGTTCCAACTCAACAAGTCAGTTCGGCTTGAGGATTTTTTGTGCTTTTACAAGAAAATAAAAACTAAGAGGGCAAAGGCTCCATAAAGTAATTTCAGAAAGTCAAGAAATGGCAGTTTTTCTATATCTGGGATTTTGCTCTCTTGCTGCAAAGTCTTGATAGAGTCAATCACTCTTTGCCTTACTTGCCTTAAGCTTAAGCAGAAATTTAAGCTCATAACTGTGAAATCACTTAGCATGCACGGGTTCATATTCCAAATAGTTCGAAATTCCTCCGCCTTTCCAACAGAAAGCTGGTAAAGTGGGAGACTACTTAAAAGCGTGAAAGTAGCCTTTTGCTAAACAGATTGGTCCTGTAACTTTGTCAAACAATCAAATCAAGGACCTGGATTAAAACTCTAAGCAGTTTGCTCGCAATGTTTTTGATGTACCTTGAAATGATCAGGCTGCTTAATATATAAATGTCTAATGCGAACTGGAAACGGCCTACGAGCAGGAAGGCGACTGACAAATGAGGTGAAATTGTTGATGCAAGCTGCAGTTGCGGAGATCTTGCCTTGACGAGAATGTAAGAATCGAACTAATTGTTGGCATATGAATCAAGCCTAAAATAAGAAATTTTTATATCATTGTTAAGCAATATTTTAGTCAAGTCTAAGTTTTTAATAGTTTATTACAGTCGATTTATATAGGAAATGATATTTTATTAGGTAATTATTGTAATTGTCAAGACTTATTTACAAATTCATCTAATTATTAGGTAATTATTAGTTCAAAAAATTGAAGAATTGAGAACCTTATTATAATGTTGTTACTAATATCATATTGTTGATTTATTCATTTTCTCCCTCACATACTTGTATGTGCGTAAATTAGCCATAACATCTCCCATATATATTTGTAAAATTCTATAATCCTGCACACACGTAGTTATTATTAAAACCCTAAATTTCAGTTCTACACTATTTAATTAGCTAGTGCCCCTAGTAGCTTTACAACAAAAAAAATTCAGCAGCATTATTTCATAAAATTTGAGGTCGAGGTTGACATTTCTATAACGAGAGTTGGTTGAGGTTAGCAGCATTGTTTCACAAAATTGAAACGAAAAAAAAATTTCGGTAAATTACCAAGCCCTTAGCTAGTTTCCTATCAAAATTATTTGGATGGTCTTGTGATCACAAATCAAATTTATTACTTTTTGGGTCACAATAAAATGTAAAAAATAAAAAATGTCATAAACTGTTCAAAGGGAATCATCACGAAACAAAATTAAATTTGACTTAACAGACCAAGAAAACATCACAGCACATTTGACTAACAAAATCACCATGGGGTCTGCATATTGGGTGCCAATGCCATCTCACCAACCCAAGACACAAAGAGTAATAATGCAATTTCATAATCAATCGTATTTCTCCATGATGTCTAAAGAGTAGTCCACGCTCGTTTATCAACACTCATTTTTCAAAATTTCCGAATAACTTATTAAATGGGCAAATCCTTTACCATTCCTTTTTGCATGCATAGAGTGCAAAATATTTTTCCCTGGCAACCTTGGACAAAAAAATAGATCAGCACTTTGGGAGATTAACATTTAAACAAAAAGGCATGTGAATTCTCCGTGTTGATTGGTCAATAAAGCCTTTAAATGGACTGCTATTTAGATTGCCCATGTGAAGATCTTGGTATTAGTGAAGTAAATTATTGCTTTCTTCTTATTTGGGTTTCTTGAGTCAGTTTGTAACCAATAAAAAAATTTATTTTTTTTGCAATCCTTTTACTTGAAATAGGCTGCTATTCATTAAATGTAAACCAAGTTATTTAAGATTAGTTGTTAAGAACAAAAATTTTGATTGTTACAAAAGTAGGCTGCCCCCTGTGAAGATCTTAGTGTTAGTCAACGACATGGCATGCCCTTTTTTTTTTTTTTTTTTGTATTTACATATATAAACTAAAGCGTGACATCTTTTTGGTTGAGTGCAAGCATCATCATCTCAATGATAATAAGAAGAAGGGTAGATAATCCGAGCAATTAGAAGTCAAATAGGTTTATATGTGTCCTCTTCATGTTTGCTTTCTCATTTATGCAAGCGAACCTGCGTGATTTTGTATTTAACTATAAAATCTGATTCATCACAATGTAACTTGAACAACTTGCAAACGATTCCCATAGGCAGTAGAAATATATAAAGAAGGCCCTCTTTTGATAGTGAATTGAGCATTAACTTGCTGTTCCACAAACGTATTGTACACTTAAGCATTGGCTTTGGCTTATAAGTTATAAGCAAGCAAAATAGTATATGCTTTCTTCAATAGTCTTCAATCGTTTTGTCAAGTTTCCCTGATATTAAAATTGCGATGACAATAACAGAAATTCCATTGAGAATTTTTTAAGGAGAGATCCAAAACTGAACTAGTCAATTGATAGGATCATTCTAACTAGTCAATTTATGATTCCTGTTTATACTTGTAAGTGAATCAATCAATCTCCAATTCCTACATAAAGCTGCAAGAAAACCCATAAAAGCGCAGTAGGTTTCAAAATCTTCACTCGCTTATTCCTTCCTACCAATTGTTTCTTGTGGTTGTTGTTCTGGATATCATTAGGAACGATATATATATATATATATCACCTTCTTTGTGCTAATATTTTCTGTCTTTATTAATGCAGCTTACCTTTCCTTTCCCAGGCTCTTCTCCAACTGATTGGATGGATCGCCTCTTTCTTCTCTCACTTCTTCTCAGCTTAACTCAGCTGTCCTCCGTGCTTGCCTCCACGCTAGGCAACGTTGAATCTACCTCCATCATCCAAGAGGATCTGTCGTTCAGACAGGTCGTACCATTGGACGATGATGTTGATCCTCTCCTGAATGCAGACCACCATTTCTCACTCTTCAAGAAAAAGTATGGCAAGACTTACTCCACGCAGGAGGAGGACGATTATAGATTCTCGGTTTTCAAGGCTAACTTGCACCGCGCTAAGCGCCACCAGCTCCTGGATCCTAGCGCGGTCCATGGCATTACCAAGTTCTCCGATCTCACTCCCTCTGAGTTCCAGCAGCGTCTCCACCTCGGACACCATAAGCAGAAGCGACGGCTCAGTGTCTCTGCTGATCCTAACGAGGCTCCTATCCTCCCGACTCGGGATCTTCCCTCTCCAGGCTCTGCTCTTGACTATCGTCAGTGGGGCGTCGTCACCCCCGTCAAAGATCAGGTATGTACGTGTAATCTTACTTATCCCACTCAATCTTAAGTCACAGCATAACATTTCATTCAATGAATTTGATGGAACTTGGGGTGTTTGTCAGGGTTCATGCCGGTCATCCTAGGCTTTCAGTTCAACTGGAGCGCTGGAAGCAGCCAATGCTTTGGCCAGCGGAGATCTAGTTAGCCTCAGCGAGCAGCAGCTTGTGGATTGTGTCCATAAGGTTTGAGTTTTCTTTCCATTGATTTCTTTTTTTTTTCGGGGGGCCACTAATAATCGATAAAGACTATCGAATAGACAACCTATTTCTGATCAGGACCTAGTTAATCAAGTGATTATATTCTTTCTATCATTGGAACTATCCATATTGCCAAGATGAAAATAAAATTGAATGTCTTTGGGCCTCGATGATAGTTTCGTTACAAATTCGTTGACTGTAAAAGGATAGATGTTGCTAGCTTGAATTCTTCTGCCTCAGTAGTGACAAAGATTGTTTCGATATGCACTTTTGTGACCGTTTAACCGTCAAGTCTAGGTATTTTTATCTTCACTTGTATTGTCTGGTTTGAATAAAGAGCATAGGATGTGATAACATTTGCCATGATCGACTGTAATACTGCATAATCTTATCAGTACGTTGGTGTCCTATCCTATATACGTTGTTAAGCACGTTTCTGGATTTCTTGTAGTAAACTAAAACATCCCTTTTAACAGTAGATGTATTTAGGGGTGCTTTTAAAACTAAAAACTTTTTTGAGGCATTTTTAAAAAATTTTCTTGTCCACCCCTACCACAAACACCCACCACCCTCTTTGGACCCCACCTCCTGCCACCCATCTCTCCACATCACCACCTATCGCGACCACCGCTCCTCCCTCCTCCTTCCCTACCACCACCCCACCCGCTTCCCTCTTCTTCTTCCTCCCCCTCCTTTCTACTTCCTCCTTTTCTTTCTCTTCCTCTCCTCCTTCCTCCTCTTCCTTCTTCCCCTCCCCTCGCTTCTCCCACACCTCCCCTTCCACTTCTTGTGATCAGTCTGTTGGGGATTGTTGCAGCATTTTATGTAATATATGCCAACCCTTAAGTTTCGTTTTAGAAGTAGAATTCATTATGAAATAGAAATTGATTTGGAAAAATTTTATGTTTTATTTTTCATATAAAATTTACTGGAAAATTTTTTAATCAAATCTATTGACCATTCTCTATTGTGAGATTTCGGCATTAATTAGGCCATAGTCTTAAAAATTTTGACTAAGTTCATATATATCAACCTTCTTAAACTTTATACATTCAATGTCTTATACATAACATGACATTAAACAAGTTGCGCATAGGAGTAATTGTAACTTATTGGAGAACCTTATTCAAGGTCCGTTTGGGGGTTGTAATAATTTATTGAAAAATACTTCACTAATGGGTTTTTAATAAAAGCACTTATTAAGTATTTAAGTGCTTTTAAATATATTATTTGGATACATAGTTTACTATGTACTTATTGTATTGAATAATGTGTAATTTGAAAATTTTTAAATACATTTATTTCATTATTTAGTTCATAATATGGGATAAATTGATTTAATTTAATGTTTTATTTTTTAAATTCCAAAAGATATTTTAAAAGTACCATATTTGAACTTTTGCTAAAAGTGCTTTTAACATAAAAAATCCTACTCCCAATTTTATGGGATGATACTTACCAAATACCTTAAAAGCACTTTTAGCATCCAAAAGTATTTTTTTACCAAAAGTATCATAACCCCAAATGGCGTCTCAGTAGCAAATGCATATATCAGTACATAAGATAGTCATACAGAATATACATGCACCTATATTTAGGTCAAACCCCTTATAATCATTTTATTTTCTTTTTTTTTTCATGATGTTACTCATTTCAAAAGATACATCCAAAGATGGATATTGCTACTATATATTGAGTTCGAGATTAATATTGATAGAATAAGTGACCCTTTATGACTACATTATGTTCCCAAGATCTTTTTTATTCTTTTTGCTGCCATTCATGTAATATCAGCTTTACGATTTTGGATAAATTACACTTTATCCCCTTATAGTTTAGTACTCTACATAATACTCTTATAGTTTCAAAAATTATACATAACTCCCTCGTAGTTTTGATTAAAGTATCAAAAGAACGGAACTTGTACTCTGTAATGGAGTTGTCTAAAATGTCAAAAGTACCCTTATATGAAGATGAAAAATTTTCGTTAACCACAGGGAGTTTATGTATAGATTTTGAAAACTATAATAGGGTATATGTGGTAAAGCACTAAACCATAAAGGGTTAAAATATCATGCATATTATGTTTCTATATCTTAACCACTTTAGTCATTTTATTTTCTTAAATAGGATAATCTCAACGTTTCAGATGGTTCCATTACAAAACACCATTTTCATCACTTTGACACTTTTGTTAAAATTACAACGAGTTTACGTATAGTGCTAAACCACAGGGGATAAAATATAATTTACCCTAAAATTTTATCTAGGAGAATAAAGTTATTGAAGTAAACTTCCATCTTTCGTATAATTTTACTAATAGATTTCAAAAATTAGTAAAGAACAAGAAAGAAACTTTAGCAGGATAGTTTAGAAACTAAACATGAATTGGAAAACAAAATTAATGAAAACATAACTTTATTAGTTTTATAGTTCTTGAGGTCATATATACAACACCTTTGGTTTCATTTGAGAATTGTCGTTTTCCAAAGTAAATTTTCTTATGGAATAAAATTAAATTTATAAGATTAACAAGATTCATTTTAAATCGTAATATGTAATTTAAAACTTAGTCCGAACTAAGATTAACATGCAACGTGAAACGCATGTCCTCTGGTGCTAGTATGAAGAAATGAGGAAATCATATTAACACAAAAAAAAAAAATGAGGAAAGGCAGTTATTGAGATCGTTGAGGTGGTTATAATGATCTGCATTTTATTAGTCTTTTAATTAGTTTAAGGTTGAATTTATTTAATTAGTTTTGGATTAGATTATGGCTCAGAGGAAAATAAAATAAAAAAAGGGGCCTAGGACTGACTGAATTTAAAAAAAAAAAAAAAAAGAACTGGGCCAAAGCCCACTTTCCGGCCCAATTCAAAAAAAAAAGGGCCTTATGGCAGAAATTTTCAAGGATACAAAAAAAAAAAAAAAAGAAATTATGGAGATTTTGAATAATGCTTGAATATTCTAGAAGACTATTAATACAAGTAAATTCTTTTGTCCGACATCGGAAGAACCAAGTGAGTTCACTCCAACCAATGCCTATAAATACCTTAAGTTAGAACGTACCCTCAGTATTGATTCTTCTTCACTAGGATTCAATAAGCAAGAGAGAGAAAAAGAGGGAGAACAAATCAAGGAGGAAAGAAATAATGAGAATTCATGTCAAGTGGTAGAGTAAGAGAAGGAGACCTATGGAGGTTTCTTCCAGTTTAAGAATTTTTAATTCATATATTATTATGTAGTTTATTCAAGTGTGAATTCAAGTGACCTACGATCTTACATACACTATGAGAAGCCAGTTTAGAGCTATTGAGGTTTCTTTTGGTTTAAGAATTTTTAATTCATGTATTATTATGTAATTTATTCAAGTGTGAGTTTAAGTGATCCTACGATCTTATATATACACTGGCAATGTATACACTATAACATATGTGCAAAAATTAAATTTCAAATTCAAATTTTACGTAAGTGTCATTCATCCAATTCTAACAGTGTTTTAATTCATGTATTTTATTCAAGTATGAGCTTAAGTGACTATACAATCTTATATACACTGATAGTATAAACACTATGATATATGTGCAAATTTTGGATTTCAAATTCAAATTTTACATAGTTATCATTCATCTAACACTGACAGTGTATACACTATCAGTATTAGAAAAATTAATCATTATTCAAATATATTTTGTATCAAAGCATCATGGAATATAGGATCAAGATACATGTTTTATTAAGAACACATGAACTAGGGTTTTTGAAGGGGAAAAGGGTTTTGACAGATTTGCACACAATTTTGTTAAATTTGTTTGGACAACTTAGAGAGCTTTGTTTTTCATAAAAATCGGCAGATTTATTGGCTTTGTTTTTCATAAAAATTGACAAATTTACAGGGCTACGTGTGTAGAATGTTCATATAAAATTTGGGACGAAAATATGGAGTAAAACTATGATTTTTTATTCAAAGTTTTTGAATCTGCCTGGTTTGACGGATTTAACCTGATTCAATGTTTTAATCAAGAAAGTGTCCTTAATCAATGAGATTTTTCAGGAAACTTCTTGAATACTTTATAACCAATAGGATAATGGATTGAAAGTGTCTTTTTCAATTTTCAAGAATTCTCTGATGGTTAATGGAAACAAGAAAGATGGATCTTTTTTGGTGTCAAATCTTGACAGATTTGCAAAGCGACTTCCTAAACTAATTTAATTGACTTTTGAAGGAATTTTATAAGGATAGAAACATGATTTGAGAGTTTTAAGGAAGTACATTGAATCTGGAGATTTTGAGAATTTATTGAAAAGTCTAGAAAGATTTTTAATTTATGTTTTGTTGAAGAATGATTTTCTGGAAAATCCTGTAATAGGCTGATGCACCCCTAATTTTTGAAAAGTTATAACTCACTGTAGGAATATCCAAATTGAATGTCATTTTGTACGAAAGTAGACTTGGAATACTATCTACTGTAAAAAATTTCATGGTCAAATAAGGTGTGTACGAGTATGGTAAGTTTTCAAAAAACAGTCAAAATGTCAGCTAGGTTCTAGCGGCAGAATGAATTTCAACCCAAAATTTTACTGACAGGTTGAAGGATTTTGGAAATGATTTCTCTATGAAAGTTTTAGCATTTTCGATCTAGTTTCTATCAGTAACTTAAGATTCTGAAAATGAGTATTGTAATTTGAGTTATGGTCAATTTACTAAAGTAATATTTTCAAGTCAAGTGTAAAGCTAAACATTTTGTTGAACTCGTAGCATGCATCGTAGTACTGCAAGATCTTTGGGGTTACTTCAGGGTAAGTAAGTAAATGATTATGGGCTATAGACAATTATGATTTATGGATGGTTTATATGAATATAGGCTGATTCCAAGCCAAAAGGAAAATCAATGTTAAAAATTGTCTATTGAAGTGAGGTGATTAGTCCTTGCTATCGTTGATTTTGTAAATGATATTTGAATGCAATGACTTATAGAAACAAAGCATGATTTAAGATTTCTCTTTTGAGTAGCTTTTGTACTTGATAGTTTCCAAAATGCTTTCAAAGTTTACAAATGTATGCAAAAGAAATTGTCTTGCAAAAGTATCTTTTCTACAATGAATTATTTTGCAATACAAAATCAGACCATATGTGGATTATTTGTACTATTGGTTTCCATGATATGAAATTGAAGTGAGTGGTTGATTTTGAAATGCTAAGTATGAATTGTATCATTTTCTGAATTGAAATTGCACCCTAAACAATTCAATTTTGTTCATGTCTTATCGGAGAACTATACTTCACTTTACTTGTCCAAATATCAGAATATCTGGCTTATAGGGCCTTTGTGACGATCCCACCTCCCCTTAAGGCGAACCAAAGGGTTCGGCGGACCGCCTGCCCAACTCTCGCCAGGACTCACTTACTCATATCACGTGCATACATCCATGGACCATAAATAGCGTCGCAATTCAAGCTTAGAATTTACATTGATAAAAATCAAGGTACAAAGCCTCAATATACTCAAACTGGTTCAAGGCGTATACAATCCAAATACAAAACATTCTATTCGATGAATAGCGCGAGTACAAGTCAAAAGTCAAAAGTAAAAAACAACTAGACTACGCTAGTCTTTACATGTCTCATGCCTCGCTCGTACCCCCTGTAAGGAAAACAAATAGCGTGGAATGAGCTAAAAGCCCAGTGAGGTTCCAAATCACAAATTGACCATATTAAAAATACACGTATCAACGTAGCAAAAGATAGCGAGCTTAACAAGTTCATGAAGATGAACACTAACACTTCAAGTAGCAAATTTCCAAACGAGCAAGTATAAAGTGCTTTTGGTTTTCAAAAGGTACAACAATCCGATAAGCAATAATCAATTTCAAGTATAAGGATACGGAAGGCTCTCAGGAGCCAAATTCCCATTTGCATCTCCAGAGCTTGATCAAGTAACAGTTGACACTCCGTCAACTTTCAAGTAAGCAACCAATCCAGTAGAACACCACTTAAACGACTCTCCATCCACCGTTCAAACCCCCAGCTGGGCCCAAAATCCTCAAGAAACACGGGTGGTAATACTCGAGTATACCGATTAGTCGAGGAGATATCACTCCACTCGACAAAACAAGAGACCCAGGGTTCGTTACCCAATCGACCAAGCCCTTGCCGGCTCGACTAGAGTAACTCGCCACAGGGTTTCTGGAATTCCAGGAAGTGCGCACATCATAAACAAGTATATCAAGTCAATTGCAACAATAAACAAGTATATCACGTAAGGGCAAGTGCGATAAAGTACACTCTTACCCTAACCATTCACGTATATAACATGTAATCATATTGGTCACGTATCAAGTTCAAGTATCAAGTTCAATTCGGTATTTGAAAGCACTCACCAAAAGATATAGTACCTTTACTGGTCATTTTCAGGTTATACTCCGGGTTCGGAGTCCAAATCTGCGATAAAACTCAGTTTGAGAACTTTGAAACATGACTAAGATTCGAAATTTAGACGTTTCGTTCAATAAAAATCAAGAAATTGGAATTCACTTGGAGAGTAGTCGTGAAACACTTGCTCACCTTTTTAAACGATAAAACTTTGTAACATTTATACTTGAAAATGCCATGCGAGTCGAAAGTACAAGGAAACATACTCCGAGCAATCATTATTTCATTTCTCAAGGGTACAAGTTCGGCCAAATCCTTACTTATATACCTCGGAACAAGAAGACTCAAGTACCCTAGATGGTTCAAGTGATATTCATATCAACTCTACCCAAGTCGTAAGTGTATTTCTATAGTCCTCGAGCGTAAATTTGGGCAGCACGCCCTTTGTGTTTACCTAATTTTCCAGCCATTATGGCTTCATTCTTTTACTCAACCAAACCCAAGGTTACCCATAACACAATTTCATTTCAATAGCCATTCAATAGGCTCAAAACAATACAAGAACAAAAATTAAAGTGATAACAAGTGCGGAAATGTAACCTAGCAAAAGACAGATTTGACGTGTGGTTGCGGAAATAACACATCCAAGGCTACGCTTATCGGATTGAGGCGCAACTTATACCGTTTCGAAGCTAAGATACAGGGATACAATTTTCATGAAGATCACTTAGTCCAGTTTCCAATGCAACCTAGTCAAATTCCCAATTTACATAACCAAAATCCAACTAGTCGGCTAATTAACCGCACTGCACTGGAATGGTCATATCTCAGGTTACCAAGGTCCGATTAAGGTGTTCTTGGAGGCGTTTAAAAGCTAAGACAGAATATTAAAACTTTCATGTTTTGGAAAATAGCTAAATCCCAACGGATTATAGTGAATAAACACAACCAAATAGACTAAACTGTCCACTCGGAATTCTGGAATGTAACCTAGAACAGAGAGGGTATTTTCATCTTTTCACGAGCTACGTTGCTCTGGTTGGGCTGAAATTTTGTAGGAACCTATAAAATACCATTCTCTACAACTTTTATGTTTTAGGCCAAGCCTAATTTGGCCTCTAAATATGAGTACCAAAACCGGGCAGAACTGAATTAGGAAATTTCCAGAAATCTGGGATTCTTGCAATCAATTGCTAATTTCCTTATTTTTAGCTTGCTTCACTACCTTAACTTCCCATATCAGATTATAAACATCAAAACCTCAATTTTTAAGCACTAGAAAAATTATAGGAAGGCTGTAAAAATTCCAATAAAAATGGAAAAATCATGATCCAAGCCTCTATTTCACCACATACATCAAGAATTCAACCATATGTGACATATTTAGCAACTAATCGCGAATTTAATCGGAGAGTCAAGGTTCTAGCATGTATACCTTTCCAAGGAGACTAGAAACAAGTGTTTAAGGCCTTTGTTCCTCAAGAAAATTACACCGGTAGGTAGTCCTTGTGCTAGATAACAACTTAATCGGAGTAGATTTGCGCGAATAGAAGAAACTTTTCAAGATTTGGAGAAGAACAAGATGAACTCTCTTTGTCTTTCTCTCTCTCTCTTGTCTCGGCTATGGAGCAGAAATAATGAAGGAAAGATGCAAAAATTGGGGTTAAAAAGGAATACTAATCTCTTGGTCAAGAAACCCTTAGATGGCGACACTTGTCGCCACCACCACCTTTCATTTTTCTCTTTCTTTTCCTTGCTATTTTTAGCCTTAAAATTCGGTCAAGCTAGCTGGAAAATAAGAAGATATTTTGCTCAAGTATTAATGAGCTCATGTGGTAAGAAAGTGGTGGTCAAGTGGTTTGTTCAATCGGTAGTGCGCGGTACCCGTCGGTTCGAGCCGTTTTTCTTAAAAACACACGTACTAGGGTTTTTACTTCTCATTCACTAACCTTATATCATTGCTCCTAATCACATATTATTTCTCACTTAAAAGTCACTTTTAATCACCAAATTTGATCCCTGCTCCGTACCGAAAATTCATCCGGCGAAAAATCGCGAAAACCCTAATTTTGCCCCAATCTTGAAACCAAAAGTGAAACCCTACTTTCTAGGTTCATTTGCACTTATTGTGGAATGACTGGGTGGTAGGGCTTTAATAAATGAATAATTTCCAAATAAAAGGAAATTTTTAAGAGAAACGTGAGGGATTTTACAATTCCAGTGATTAAAATTAGGGTTTCAATTAAAATATGAGAGATTTAAGAAAACCGGTTAATCACAAGTAACTAGGGTTTTCGATTCAAATATTAGGGTTTCTAATCTTTTAAAACAAAATAAGGTTTTAAATCAAACCCAAAGAAATACACTTTAGTATCTTCTTTACAAACAATCCCCTAATATTTGGGGTGTCACAGCCTTGGGAGATTGGCCATCTCCTTAGCCACCCTACTAGTAGGGTGTACCTACTAGACTGAGTACTCAGAAACCAATAATGGCTCGTTCCTATGGTTGAACCATAACAAGTTATCATGTATTGTAAAGAATGGAATAATTGGCTTATCGCTTATTATGAATTGAGTATTTGTGCCACTTACACGAAAGGTAAAAATGCTTTTCATAAATTGTTTGGAGGCTTAGGTCCTAGTTCGAACCTTGCTGCCTGCAGCAAGTTGTGAAGGGTGGGGAATAGTCTGCGAAATCCACTGGACACCCCTATAAAAAAGAATACATGATATTGCATGTTATGACAAGTAAAATATCGCTAAAAGTACTATATGTAAGGCATATTGGTCCACAAGGATAGTCGATGGTACTTGCTAAGCGATTTGGTTCGCTCACCCCACTTTATCAATGCATGGTTTACCATTTTAGATGAGTACGAAACTATAGAGATACGTCCAAGTGAAGAATGAGTAGATTTTTTACTCAAATGGAGATGAAGAACGTTTATGCTATAGGAAATTTATCATATTTATAGCGCTTTCTACATAATGTAATAAGTAGCAAATTTATACCAACCACTAGCACAAATATTTTTAAGGTAGCTTTTGCTGAATTTTGCTTTGGTTAATATATTGAATCTTCGAAGTTCATTTTTTATGCAATTTTTCAATGGTTTATTTACTTAAAGCAAGGTTTCATGATTGTTCGAGGGTTTTTTTAAAAAAAAAAAATCTGCGGCACGGCATGTTACGTTCTATTTTTTAAGCGGATTTGGTGCGTGACGGTGGTGGTGACTTAATTGACTAAGCGTTCACCTTTTGCTGTTCGCGACTCAAAGGATGGCACTGGATGCCACGGCGGGCGGATTAACAATGCTTTTGAGTACATACAGCAGCAAGGTGGAATTGATAGTGAGGATTCTTATCCTTACGAAGGAGAGGTTGGAGCATGTCGATTTAATTCCAGCACTGTTGCTGCTATAGTAAGCAACTTCAGTGTTGTCTCCTCTGACGTTAATCAAGTTGCTGCAAATCTGGTGAAGAATGGTCCTCTTGCAGGTAATCAACCAGCTACTCCAATACTTGAATTAACACCCCCCCCCCCCCAACACACACACACACACACACACAGAGTAAGCTCAATTCTCTGTATCAGTACTTGGGAGTTGACAAGAAACTAATACATTGCTTTGTTCTTCTGTTCATTATACACTGACAAGTTTGTACTAGATGGAGATAAGGAGAGTCACAACCACTGTGAGGTTGTAAGTCGGACATTCGAACTCTACCTGTAGTGAAAAATATTCAATGGAGGTATTAGAACACCTCTTTGGTCTAGTCAGATTCTCATACCTACTAGTCCCTTATATACAACCTCAAATTCTCATATCTACTAGTCCCTTATATACAATCTCTTTAGACTTCCGTGCGTATAGATTAGGTTGGGGTTCACAAGTTCTATTTTACAATGGAGGGCAAAATGATTCTTTTTTTTTTTTTGGAGGCCCTAAACCGATGAGGTGGGGGCAATGGAAGCACCAAATTCTCCTTGTGTATGTAAATAATTACAGGTTTATCCCCATACTTAGAGGAAATTGCCCCCATTTTTTTTTTCAACGAAACCCTATTAACATTTCACACTCGTTTATTTGTCCTACACCGGAACAAGTTAATATGCTAATACCTTGTCTAAATAAAGAAGAAAAAAGACTCACTATTTCATTTATTCTTCTTCTCAGTCCTTTCCAATATGCTCTAGTACACTAAACCCATTTGGACTACACATTGCAATTAATCAAGAGTTTCTCATTCTTTATTTCATCTTTTTTAGTAAATAAATCTAGAGAAATTTATTATTGTGAAAGGAGAAGCGGCACAATTGTTTATTAGGAATTTGATATATATAAGAAACTTTTTTCTTTTCTTTTTTGCTACATTTTAGCTTGATTATGTAGATAAATTTTGGCATATATATATATATATATTGGTCACATTATTATTAGTTAGACATCTATTTTTTTCTTTTTCGATACTATAATTGGTTAAATTTTACATGTTAAATCTGTCCCCACCAAATCACTTTTTCTAATTCCACCCTTGAATTTGAATGTATGTATGATAATTAATTTGAATTCAAAATTCAAATCTTATATATATATATATATATACGTCATGATGAATCAACGGCATCATATATAAGATTTACTCGAAACTGAGTATAATTCCTTTTCTTTTTTCATCATAGTTGCGCTCAACGCGGATTGGTTGCTGACATACATCGGCGGAGTCACATGCCCGCTGATTTGTTTAGACTCTTCAGAACCCCGAGATGACGGAGCCCTTGTAGTTGGGTATGGAGGTGGTTCTGCTGGCCAGCTCAGCCAGTACTGGATAGTAAAGAACTCCTGGGGTGTGAACTGGGGAGAGGAAGGTTACTTCCGGCTGGGCTGGGGATGCACCGGCTGCGGGGATTATTACACGGTCTCAGCTTAATGCTGCTGTTCTTCACACAATCAGCCCAGTAATAATTCAATAATCTTCATTTGGTGGTACTGTACTGAAATATCCAAAAACTTATTTGTGATTGTGTAATATGAACTACTTGCATTTAATTTAATGTATCTGGTAGTTGGTCCGTGTTGTATCAGCTCCAATATTCATGCTTAAATTAGTTTAAACTAGAATTCAACAAAATATATTATAGGGGTAGATAGCACTATAATATATTATAGGGGTAAAGTGCCCATTTAATAAATTAAAGAGGTAAGGTACAATTAGGGATAAAGTTCGGAGGGATTATATATATATATATATATATATAACTCTTTCCCACCCCTCCTCCCACCTTCTCCCCTCAACTGTCAAGTACACCATATGAACCCTAAATCTCATAGCCAAAAGGATTTGAATTTAGGAGCAATAGATTTGAATTTAGGATCCATCCAAACAAGGCCTAAGCTTCCAACATACACATTCACCTGTGAAAAATCTCCCAAATTAGTAATCTTAGGATGACTGAGATAGTCTTTTTTTTTTTTTTTTTGGATTGTAAATCGCCAAGAAGGCTTCAGACTTAAACAAATTTTGACCTCCGTGTGATAGAAAAACAAGTACACAAAATAGTCTAATCATTGAAATTAGGACAACAATAACAATTATATAATCTATTCTATTATAATCTATAAGGGAGGGGAGCCTAAGGAGGTTTGTGTTTAAGAACTAGTAGGTATGCAGATCTGACTAAATCAAGAGAATGCTATGGCACCACTCTTGAATTTTTTTTTTTTTTGCTGCAAGTGGAGTTTGAACCCCCACCTACAATCCAAGGAGGGACTTCAGTCCCACCTGGTGGCCATTGAGCCAAGTTCAGTGGTTTAGCAATGGCCACTTTTATCCAAGATTCTTTCATGCTATACTCCTCCATCCACAAGACTGAGACTGGATTTTAGCAGGACCTGATGATGATATATTAATGTTGATTTTGATGGCTCTTTCTCTGCTCAGGTGTCTGTATTGGTATCAAGTACTGCAACTACCGTGTGCTTGAGGGCATCCATATGTACAGCATAAAAGTAGGCGTCTTCAAATATTCCCTCTTGACATTAAGGCGTGGTAGGTAACTCTTTTGTAAGTCACGCCTTGAAAATAACAAATGGCTTAATTGTTTACTCAAAATACTATCTTTACTACTTTTAAGAACCAGAAACTTGATGGAGGTTACTATCTTTACTTTCTCTAGTGCAGCTCTGAAACAAAAGGAGGACAGCCAAAAACATCCAGCTTTAGATTTCATTCCCAAAAGAGCATGTATATAGAATTTGATTAAGTCAATCAAAGATGGTACAGTTGAAAACCTATACCTATCTTCTTTGTACATCTTTTCTGGTTTTCATTTTCTTTAACTTTCCTTCTGTCAAATTATACCATAAACGCACAAAGACTGAAGAAAATATTAGCTCAAATAGTTGCTCACCAGTTACTGCACACAAGTACAAGAATATTTCTCCTTTTCAAGATATAGGCTCATAAAGTTTCTGCACAGAAAATTAAACATACCAGGACTATGTACAACCATTGCAAAATTAAACAAGACCTTATCTTATTTACTCTGAGGAATATATACCATATTGCACATACTGTAAGCTGAGTATTTGAATGATACAACACTGTGGAGAAAAACTACTGCTCTTCAGGTTCAACCAAACAGCTAGAGACAAAATTTTGCAGTCTGCTGCAAAAGCAGAAGACCAAGCCTTTGCCTGTAATGCGAAATGAATGGAGCAGTAGCCTAAGAACCATCTGCTCTACAACCCTGTACCTCTGCCTTCAATGGACCTGCTACCGAACAACAGAAGAGAAATCCCTCAGAACCTTATTTTGCTTATCACACCATTTCATAACAAACTGACTCAGCATTTGAAAACTGTACCTAGCAATTGAACCTACACATCTTTAGCAAGTTTGAGAAACTTAATCCACATAATATCCCAAGCCGTAATGTAGACATTCTCTCCAGTCACCACTTGATAACATCATCGTCATCATGTTTGTCTAGTCAATAGGCAGCTCATATATATATTTCAGTTTGTTGCTCAAAAATATATGAATTAGCCGCATTAAAAACAAGCTGGTAAAGCAAAGCTCTCGCAGGGGCGAAAAAATGTTAATATCCCCATTCCGCCAGTGAAACCAAAAAAGGAAACTAAATAAAATGAAATAAATTACTATCTCCATTCTGCTAGTAGAAACCGTACTTGTTGATTATTAATCTGATACCACCACGGAGAAAAATCAAAATTTTTGTACCGAAAAGAATTACAAAGCAGACAACCTAGTTTCAACCTATCTAGGTATATGAGAACATGAAAGAAAACCTATGAATGAAGAATAGATAAAACAAAAGGAAAGGAGAAATGTTTTTGAAGGTATCTTTAGATAATATAGACAGCATTTGAGAGAGGGGTAAGGGGCGAGAGAGAGAGAGAGAGAGAGAGTAGGGACCAGGCAAACATTCCTAACCTTAGCCATTGAACACAGGATCTACTCAATTCAGCAGGTTAACAGAGTGAAAAAAGTATTTTAACCTAGTGAAAAACTAATGAGAAACTAGCTTTTAGGATAACCTTGAAATAAAAATAAGGCAAACGAGAAGAGAAACTAACAAGTACAGTTCAGATACATAGAATTTTGAAACAGTTGACCTCCTAATTTTTTTCAAATCTGATCAGATGCATAATTCTTCCTGTCAGGAAAGAAAGCTAAAAAACTAAATCAGGAACTGAAATTTGACCCTGTAGCACTTGAATTCGCGTGAGATGACTAGAAGGAAACATTAGGCTAAGCAGTTCTATGTAGGAACTTAGGTACGGTCTAATGACATGGAGGCTGTCTTACAATAAGAAGTTTCTCAGTCCTCGTTTTTCCCCTGTTTAGATAGGAGTGGAGCATTTGTCTCAGGCAACAAATGCTCTTTCTTTACCATTTAGTTTAGTTGTACATCACTAGCCTACAATGAATCAGGACCTCCAACCATTGATGAGATCACTATTATTTATTGTTTTCTGTCAGAGAACCTTCCATCTAACTTAAGTCACCCACCAATATATGAAGTTGTACACTTCGCATGCAGGACATAACAACTAACACTATAACAAATCAAATTACCCGGCTAAATAGATTGCAATGATGTAAAAGTAGCAAAGCAGGAGGTAGAGTTAATGTGGTATCGAAATGCAGTAATTCTGGTGGCAGGGATCTCCTAATGAGCAACACTAGGGATCTAAGTGGCCCCAACTATTTCATCTATATATTTTCCCAGTGTGCTTCAAATCAAAACCCAGTATGTTTGCTTTCTCAAGCAAAGATCGTTGAAAACAACAAAGTAATTGTCGAAGATATTATCTCCTATGATTATGGGAGATATTATCTTCCATAATTACCTCCCATAATTATGGGATTTTATTGCTTATGATCAATCAAGTTTGATTGCTTATGATCAATCAAGTTTGAATAGATAGGATATGAGTTGATTATGTAATCCCTAAAATCATGGTTCTATTACCTTAAGTGGTGGCAGAACTATGATAGGGTTGTCCTATATATGCCTACCTTGTAAGCATATTTAGTGTGTGGGAAAATAAAGAAAAGGAGAGGTTTTTTTTCATTTTTTCCTTTTCTGTTAAAATTTACATGGTATCAGAGCTCCGGCTCTGTACCAATTCCTGTCATGAACTACCGAGCAGCCATGACTGGATCGACTGCTCACACAAGAGAAGACTCATCCTCGTCTTCAGTAGTTATCCAAACTACAGATTACTCCGCTTCAAATTCTTCTTCCCTACAAATAACCGTTCATAAATTAAATGGTTCCAATTATCTGGAATGGGCTCAATCTGTAAAGCTGGCTATCGATGGCAGAGGTAAACTCGGCCACCTTACTGGAGAAATTCAACAACCAGCTGCTGAAGATCCCAATTTGAAGAGATGGCATTCAGAGAACTCTCTAGTTATCGCTTGGTTGATAAACTCTATGGAACCAGCGATAGGAAAGCCGCACTTATTTCTGCCCACAGCCAAGGATGTGTGGGACGCTGTCCGGGATATGTATTCCGATATAGAGAATTCGTCTCAAATTTTCAATCTCAAGACGAAATTGTGGAAATCAAGACAAGAAGATAGAGATGTTACAACCTATTACAATCAGATGGTAACTTTATGGCAGGAATTGGATCTTTGTTATGAGGATGAATGGGACTGCCGTGCAGACAGTGTTCGATACAAGAAACGGGAGGAGAACGACAGAGTCTATGTCTTCTTGGCTGGACTAAATCAAGAACTCGATGAGGTGCGAGGTCGTATTTTGGGCAGGAAGCCTCTCCCCTCCATTCGTGAAGTATTTTCTGAAGTCAGAAGAGAAGAATCCAGGCGTAAGGTGATGCTGAAGTCATCACCAAAGTCCAAGGCAGAGGATGAAGTTGAGACTTCAGCATTGGTTTCTAGGGGGACAGATTTGGACGGGGATAAAAGAAGGAAGCCTTGGTGTGAACACTGTAAAAAGTCGTGGCACACAAAGGACACATGCTGGAAATTACATGGGAAACCATCGAATTTCAAGAAGAAAAATGGAGGTGATAGCAAGGTGTTGCAGACTGTGAATGAGGATTCTCAAAAGCAACAAACTGACTTTGAGACACCAGCCTTCACAAAGGAACAATTAAGCCAACTGTACAAACTCTTTAAGTCTCCACAATTTTCAGTCACTGAGCCAAAAAGCTTCACTCCTTTCTGTTCTTTTGCTAAAAATGGTAAACCTTTTACTATTGCTCTTTCATGTAAAACATCAAATGCATCTTGTCCACGGGTTATATGGGTTATTGATTCTGGGGCCACTGACCATATGACTAGTGTGTCACAATTATTTTCTACCTACAGTCCATGTGCAGGCAATAAAAGGGTCAAGGTTGCTGACGGATCATTATCCGTCATAGCTGGCATAGGTTCCGTTGTCATCTCTCCTACTCTAACACTTCATAGAGTTCTTCATGTTCCAAAGTTATCATGCAATTTGCTGTCCATAAGTAAATTAACTAGGGATCTCATGTGTCGGATTAATTTTTTCCCCTCTTTTTGTGAGTTTCAGGAACTGACCACGGGGAGGATGATTGGATGTGCTAGAGAAAATGGGGGACTTTACTTCCTTGAAGATGGATCAGATATGACAACACCAATCAAAAACACATGTTACGGGTCTGTCTCTATTACTAGTAATAAAGAGATTATGTTATGGCACTTTAGACTAGGACATCCTAGCTTTTATTACATGAAATACTTATTTCCAGATTTGTTTAAGAATAAAGATTCATCTTCTTTTCAATGTGAAATCTGCGAATTGGCTAAACATCATCGGTCTACATTTTCTATACATCCTTATCAGCCCTCAAAACCGTTTTTTCTATTACATACTGATGTTTGGGGTCCCTCTAGAATTTCAACTTCATCTGGAAAAAAATGGTTTGTTACATTCATCGATGATCACACAAGAGTTTGTTGGGTGTATTTGTTAAGAGAGAAATCAGAGGTTGCAAGTGTGTTTCAAAAATTCTACAGCATGGTTTTGACACAATTTCAAGAAAAAGTCAAAATTGTTCGGAGTGACAATGGAAAAGAATATTTCAATAAAATTTTGGGAAGTTTTTTTCTTGAAAAAGGGATTGTGCATCAAAGCTCCTGCAATGATACCCCACAACAGAATGGGGTAGCTGAAAGAAAAAATAAACATCTTTTAGAAGTGGCGAGGGCATTACTTTTTTCAAGAAATGTTCCTAAATATCTATGGGGCGAAGCAATTTTAACTGCTACATATCTCATAAACAGAATGCCCTCAAGAACCTTGAATTTCCAAACTCCTCTGAATTTTTTCAAAACCATTTATCCCATGTCTCGATTAACATATGAAGTCTCCTTAAAGGTGTTTGGGTGCATATCCTTTGTTCACAATCATGAACAAGGTCGAAGTAAGTTAGACCCTCGAGCAAGAAAATGCATTTTTGTTGGATATGCACCCACGCAAAAGGGGTATAAATGCTTTGACCCCATTTCGAAAAAAATGTTTGTAACCATGGATGTAACATTTTTTGAAGATAAACCTTTCTTTGGAGATCCTCTTCAGGGGGGGACTCGGCATGTAGAAGAACTTGTAGAAGATGATGATGTTTTTCGTATTGCAAATCAAATTCCTGATCAAAATTTTGTTGATAGGAGAATTGATTTTTCTGATTTTTTAGAAGAATCTGCAGCACAATTTCCTCAACAAGAATCTTTTCAAGATAATAATCCTAAAACAACAAATGACACTCTTCAATTTGCCCGTCAAAAGGATTTTGAAAAACGTGAAAAAATTGATCAGGGATTAGAAGAGGATCTCTTGTCTTTAGTGCCAATAACAGAGTCGAATTCTCTTAGTGAAAGAGATGGGAATGTAACTGAAAAAACCTTGAAAACCTATGTCCGGAAAAATCATCGAGGAAAAGATAAAGCTCCCCCTTCTCTTCACGACAAGGAATCCGAACCTAGGACAGAATTTAATGTTTTTGAGTCATTAGATAAAGTTTCCTCTGATTCAAAGATTGCTGATTTGGATCTTCCTATTGCACTTCGAAAGGGAGTGCGTTCTTGTACCAAACACCCTATGACTAACTATGTCTCTTATGAAAAGTTATCCCCTACCTTCTTGACATTTACTTCACAACTTTCTTCTGTGGAAATTCCAAAGAATGTACAGGAAGCATTACAAGTTCCAGAGTGGAGAAAGGCTATTGAAGAAGAGATGTATGCTCTTGAGAAGAATCACACATGGGAAGTAACAAATCTGCCACAAGGGAAAAGGACAGTAGGATGTAAATGGGTCTTTACCATCAAGTATAATTCCGATGGGACATTGGAACGGTACAAAGCTCGATTGGTGGCTAAAGGGTTCACTCAAACCTACGGGATCGATTATCTTGAAACTTTTGCTCCAGTGGCAAAATTAAACACTGTTAGGGTGCTTCTCTCAATAGCAGTAAACCTTGATTGGCCGCTCCAACAACTTGATGTCAAGAATGCATTTTTAAATGGTGATCTGGAGGAAGAGGTGTACATGGAGTCTCCCCCTGGATTTGAAGGGAAGTTTCAGTCTAGAGTTTGCAAGCTAAGAAAATCGTTATATGGTCTCAAACAATCTCCTAGGGCCTGGTTTGAAAAATTTACTAGGTCGGTAAAGAATCAAGGCTATACCCAAGCTCAGAGTGATCACACCATGTTTGTTAAACACTCCAAGGACGGGAAGATAGCAGTACTCATTGTGTACGTGGATGATATCATCCTCACAGGAGATGACTTAATTGAGATGGAACGGCTGAAGAAAAGTCTTGCTTCTAGCTTTGAAATCAAAGATTTGGGAACACTACGATATTTCTTAGGGATGGAGGTAGCTCGGTCCAAGAAGGGCATTGTTGTGTCCCAACGCAAGTATGTTTTGGATCTTTTAAAGGAAACAGGGATGAGTGGATGTCGACCTGCAGACACTCCTATGGATCCGAATCACAAGTTAGCAGATATAAAAGATGGAACACCAGTTGATACTGCTCGATACCAAAAGTTAGTAGGCAAGCTAATTTACTTGGCTCACACTCGTCCTGATATAGCTTTTTCAGTGAGTGTTGTGAGCCAGTTTATGCATTCTCCATATGAAGAGCACCTTGATGCAGTATATCGAATTCTGAGGTACTTAAAAAGTACTCCAGGAAAGGGATTGTTCTTTAAAAGAGGAGATCGAAAGACCATTGAAGCTTATACAGATGCTGATTGGGCAGGATCAGTCATTGATAGAAGATCAACCTCGGGATATTGTACCTTTGTATGGGGCAATTTGGTTACTTGGAGAAGTAAGAAACAAAGTGTTGTAGCTCGTAGTAGTGCAGAGGCAGAGTACCGAGCTATGGCTCATGGTGTGTGTGAGATGTTATGGCTGAAGAGAGTTTTAGGGGAGCTGAAAAGACCTATTGAACTTCCAATGAGGCTCTATTGTGATAACCAGGCGGCAATTAGCATAGCTCATAATCCTGTGCAACATGATAGAACCAAACATATTGAGATTGACCGCCACTTCATAAAAGAGAAACTTGAAGGAGGAATTATCTGCATGCCATTCGTTCCATCAGCTCAGCAAATAGCTGACATTCTCACCAAAGGACTCCTCAGACCAAATTTTGAACTTCTTACAAGCAAGTTGGACATGATAAATATATACGCACCAACTTGAGGGGGGGTGTCGAAGATATTATCTCCTATGATTATGGGAGATATTATCTTCCATAATTACCTCCCATAATTATGGGATTTTATTGCTTATGATCAATCAAGTTTGATTGCTTATGATCAATCAAGTTTGAATAGATAGGATATGAGTTGATTATGTAATCCCTAAAATCATGGTTCTATTACCTTAAGTGGTGGCAGAACTATGATAGGGTTGTCCTATATATGCCTACCTTGTAAGCATATTTAGTGTGTGGGAAAATAAAGAAAAGGAGAGGTTTTTTTTCATTTTTTCCTTTTCTGTTAAAATTTACAGTAATTAAGCATGGAACTGCATGATGCCATAAAATGCCTGAACCAGATATAAATGTAACACAACCAAACTCACATTACCAAATTGTTCCCTGAGAGTTGTTGACAATTTTCAGAGTCATAGTAACTTACAAGAGTTCCAGTGACTCAGCTTAGTCACATAATGTAAGATACTTTTCATTTAGCAAGAAAGCAGAACACCAAATTTTATGTAACCTCAACTCTGCAGTTTAGCACAATGAATTTCTAAGCTCTGCTTTCATTTTCTAAAATTACAGAACATAGGAGCCACATCTAGCTACCACTAATTAAGTATTCCATGGGCATAAATCTTAATACACAAAGATAACAGATTAAACACACGGCTAGAAGTTAAAAGAATGCTCTTATGCTCATGCAGTCTAAGAAACAAGTGAAGAACAAATCAAATAAAAAAGCAAGCTGAACTCTGGGGTTATAGGCATTTTTGCCATTAATACTTCTCATCTGAAAACTAAAAGTATATCAATCAAAATTTAGTGCAAGTTGAGCAGCGAAAAGAAAAAAACTAACATGTCCAGATACGATCTTCAATGATGAACCAGGACATTAGATCACAAAGACTTAACTAAGTAAATGTAATGGCAGAAGAAACAAAATTAATCACCACTATCAAGTAATATTCAACAGATCATCATCAGCACCTTTTAGTGGTCTCCAGCCCTGTGCATTCATACTCCATCAACAGCATTTGGAGAAAGTAAGCTTTCAACATACACCTCCACTTGCGCAAGATCTCCCAAATTAGTAACCCGGGGATAGTTGTAAGCATTATCCTTTGTACTGTAAAGCGCTATGACTGGCCCATATTTAAACAGAATTTCACCTTCCTTGGACAGAAAAACAGGTTTCAAAAAAATTTCACCACTAGGCTGACTGAGATTAAGGATCGAAAGCACTTTAGCCCATGATTCATTAGCACCATCCTTCTCCATCACCCAAACATCCACAAGATTGCTTCCCTGATCATAAGACAGCGACAGATGTCCATCTAAAACATGTAAATTCCAATCAGAAGAAAAACCCATCCACTGTTCTGGCTTTTCCACCTCTCCAAATGCCTCGCTCGCCAAATCAAAACTAATAATTTTCCGTACGTCATCAGAGCCAGGAATACGATTCGAGACCCAGTGGAGCTTTCCATTTGCAAAGCAACCATATTCATTCATATCACCCACCTTAAAATCCTCCTGAATCCTCCTCCACGAATTACCTTTTAGACTATACACCTTAACCCGGATTTCTGTACCGAAAACATCAGAAACATTTACAAACGACACCCCAACTACCTTGTAATCCTCATTAGACTCATCATATCCAAAGCCATAACAAAATAAAGAGTCCCACCAATTATTGTGCACAGTTTTGCTACCAAACTTGGGCAACCTTTTAGATTTTCTTGTTGCAGGGTTCCAGAAATACAGTCGATTTCGAGGACTTTTGATGCATACCAAACCATTACAAGAACCCACAATATAAGGCAAACTACCACGGTTGAATCTCATGGGATTGTCAACAATATTTGCGCTTGTCTCAGTACTGGGAGTCTTGGATGCATTCAGTGCAGGATTCAGAGAACAATTCTTGAAAATTCTATCAGAAATGAAAAGGAGCTTATGGCGATTGTAGTCATCCTCATTTAACGATTTCTCGAGATGGGCTTTAATGAATTCCGAGCTAGAGATTAAGGAAAGCCAAGATTTTGAAACGCACCTGAACCTCAAGAGGGACTTGACTGGAAGCCTTGAGAGGATTTCAAAGATGAGTTCATCAGGAATAGTATTATTGATGGTTCCCATATCTTCTACTGGCTGCTGCTCCTCCATTTGGTCTGGGGTAGGAATAGAAGATGAAGATTCTTGCATCTTCTTGATAATTGGGTGGTGACTTGATAATTGGTAATGCTTCTGATCTTGGGTTTTGTACTTTTTTTTCTTTTTTCTTTTTTCTTTGTATTTAAATTATGACAAAATCGTTCAAAATGGTCTCACATTTAGCTAAACGAATTTTTTTTCTCCATTTTTAAAATACTAATTGTACATCCTTTATAAATTTAAATTAGCAAAATTTAATTCAAATCTAAATTTTTGATCATTTTTTAGTCACTATGTAATCCACTTGTAGTAATTTTTTATGTACAAATAGGTCAAATCTAACCATTTTAGTGGCAAAAATAGATATAAATTGGCTCAAATCACACTAATTTGGAAATGATGAATAGAGTTTGGATAAGATATTACTTTTTCATGAACAAAAATGAATATAGATAGGAGATCATTTATTTAATCACAAATAGGATCTAACCTTTTTTGCATTTAAAAAAAATAACCATGTGGGATCACATGATGAATTTTGAACAAAAAGTTGTCAAAAATTTTGGTTGGAATCTCATTTTATCGATTTAATTTTGTAAGGGGCGTAAAGTAATTATTTTAAAAGTAAAGGACAAACAAATTTATTTAATGAAATGTGAGAGATATTTTGAACATTTTTTCAGAATTTATTGTTGTTGAGAAAAATTTTGAAATTGGGTTTTGAATCATTTGATAAAGTGAGTATACTTTAGAGATTCAAGGAAGATCAAAAATAAATATCAAGAAAAATTTTTCGATGAAAGTTTACAGGATAGGGGTTTTTGACTATTGTGTTCGCAGGAGATGCGAACGTTTGGGGTTTCTTCCAAGGGATCTGAAGGCGTGAGCTGTGCAGAGTAGTAATTGGCGCCTTCATATTGCAGATTTCCTCTTCCGTAAAGGCGTGATGTTTTAGCTACTTGATACATCACGCTTTTCAAAATCACGAATGGATTTATTGATTGTCCTCTTGATATCTTTTATGATTTTGAAGCATCAGACATATGATAAAAGTTGCTCCTAGCAGGATAATTTTCTGTTATCCTACTTCTCTCACAATGTAGACTTGGTGATAAGACTTGTTTTTGCCTGAAATTGGAAGTGAATGGAGCGGTAGCCTGAGAAGCATCTGCTCTGAGCCCTTGTGCCTTTGCCTTAAATGAACCCGCTTCCACCTAGCATTTGAGGATGTCAATGAGATGTATGGGAAGAGTAATTCTAGCATTTGAACCTACACATATGTAACAAGTCTGAGGGATTTAATCTACATAATATCCAAACATTAATGTAGACATTCTTACCACTTCATAACATCATATTCATGTCCTTCTAGAATCTAGTCAAGAGCCAGCACATAAAATATCCAGTTTGTTGTTCAAAAAAACCAAAACTTACCTGAATAGTTGAAAACATAAGTTAAAAAAAAAAAAAAAAAAAAAAAAACAAACAAACAGCCACAAGCTTAGTGGGAGAAAAACACATTTTTATCACCATTCTACCAGTAGAAACCAAGAGAAAACTTACAATCTCCGCTCCAGTAGAAACCATACATGGTTGCTTATCGACTCAATACGAGAAATGGAGAAAGATCAACTTATCTATACCAAAGATAATAGAAAAAATACATATATGCAGCAGCAGCAGCAATCAAGCGAAAATCTGGTGCCTAACGAAAGTAGTCCCATGGAACAATCTCAACAAGAACAACAAAGTAGATGAGCTAGTTTCAACCTACCCAGGCGTTTGAGATTTTAAAGGGAAACCTTTGGCTGAAGGATGGATAAAACGAAATGAAAGGAGAGTTTGAAGGAATCTTTAGATAATACAACATTGTATTGACATCTATCTTACTTCTGTCCTGCTCTACTCGATTTTGTGTTCTTCGGCACAAATCTAAGCTGCATACGTTCATTCATTTAACTGTGACCGCTCAAAGTACACTTTGAACCGAATATACTCCTGAACCATATTTTCCAAACTCAAAGAGTGGCATAGATGTTTATGCAGAGCATTCTATTGATATCTATCTTACTTCTGTTCCCATCTACTCAATTCTGAGCTTTCCGATACAAATCTAAGGTGCATACTCTCATTCATTTAACTGTGTCCGCTCAAAGTACACTTTGAACCAATCAAACTCCTGTACCACATTTTCCAGACTCAAAAGGTAGCAGAATTATATGTTTATGCGGGTAAGCCAATAGACACGCTCTTCTTGACTATTGAATTACAATGGTTACCTAGTCCTTTGATAACTTTCATGTTGTACATGTAGAGTGTCTCTATATGCATGCCTGTATGGTATCAGAGCATTAAAAAAAATAAGCCTGTATGTTATCCAAATAAGCCAAATCAAACAAAAAGGATTAAAAAAGGGGAAACTAGAGCTGACATAGATACAGTTTCCATACATTGGATATTTTTAGTTCTTTCATATCTAATCAGATGCCTAATTCTTCATGTCTGGACATCAGGGGCAACTAAATGCGTAGCTGAAATTAGGCCCTGCGCACTTGAATTGGTGTGAGATGACCAATAGGATATGTCATGCTAAGCAGTTCTACACAGGCACTTATGGAGGCTGTCATAAAACAAGAAGTTTTGAAGTGGTTCAACTTGAAGCTACCATTTGTTTTCCCTGTTTGGATAGGACTGGAGCATTTCTGTCTGGCAATAGCTAATCTTTCTTTACCATTTGTTTCCCCTGTTTGGATAGCCTAAAACAAATTAGGACCTGCAAACATTGATGAGATCATTAACTCCAACAAAGTAATATTGCCTATCGATTTATGATGTTCATGCATTCTATATAAGCAAATAATAGTTAAAGACTTCACATGAAGGATCTGACAATTCTAACAGTGTAGCTGATCGAATCGTTCACCTGAACAGATTCAAGTGAAACGAAGTAATTCTGGTGGCAGGGAATTTTTCAAATGAGGAACAATGTGGTCTTAGTGGTTGAGACTATTTCATCTGAATATATATCTCTGTGTGCATCATCAAATCAAAAGCCACCCTGTTTGCTTTCTGAAGCAAAGATTGGTGAAAACAACAGATAATTAAGCAAGGAGGTGCATGGTACCACAAAATACATAAACCGGGTTTTCATGGAATGCAACCCAAGTCAAGTGAGGAACTGCATGATGCCATAAAATGCACAAACAAGATATACAAGGAAGACAAGCAAAGTCATGTTTCAAATGTATTCTTGCTGACAATACTCAGATTAATATAAACTTACAAGAGGTCCAATGATGCACTATAAATACATAATGAAATACCTTTTAGTTAAGAATTAAGGCACAACACCAAATTTCAGGTAGTACACTTGGCAGTTTCCTTGAAAAAAAAAAAAATAGTAGATGTCACATATAACTTGATCAACAGTCAAGTACTCCACAGACAAAAGCAGATCCGTAACAGATTAAACACATGGCTAGAAGTTAAAAAGAAATCTCTTATCCTCGTGTAGTCTAAGAAATAAGTGCAGAACAAAATAAAACAAAAATTTCCGGCAACCTGAAATCTGGAGCTATATGCATAATTTTGCCAGTAAAAATTCTACAATTCAAAAGTAAAAGAATATCAACCAAAACTTTTTTGCAGATTAAGCACCGAAAGACAATGTACCAACATGTGCAGATAGGATCTTAAATCATAAATCAGGAAATCAGACCATAAAGATCTAAAAGCTGACTGTAATTATAGAAGACAGAAAATCAATCACCACTATCAAGTAATGTTCAACAGATAATCATCAGCACCTTTTTTAACAGTTTCAAGCCCAGTGCACTGGTACCCCTTCAACAGCATTAGGCAAAACCAAGCTCTCAACATACACATTTACTTGTGAAAGAGCTCCCAAATTAGTAATTCGCATATGCATGTGAGTATTATGTTTTGGATCGTAAAGGGCTAAAACTTCCCGAAATTTACACACAATTTCTACTTCCTTTGATAGAAAAATAGCTTGCCCGGAAATCCCACCATTAGGGCCACTCAGATTAGGAATCGACAGCACTTTAGTCCAAGACTCTTTAACACCATACTTCTCCATCCTCCAAACATCCTCTCCAAATGTCTCACTCGACAAATTAAAAGTAAGAATTTTCCGCCCATCATAAAGGGCTAAAACTTCCCCAAATTTACACACAATTTCTCCTTCCTTTGATAGAAAAATAGCTTGCCCGGAAATCCCTCCATTAGGGCCACTCAGATTAGGAATCGACAGCACTTTAGTCCAAGACTCTTTAACACCATACTTCTCCATCCTCCAAACATCCTTGCAACTGCCTCCATGGTAACAAGACGAACATAGGTGCCCCCCTAAAACTTGTAAAGTCCACTCTGCAGAAGCCACTCTGTGTCCACCTCTCCAAATGTCTCACTCGACAAATCAAAAGTAAGAATTTTCCGCCCATCATGACAGCTAGGAATGCGATTCCAGACCCAATAGAGCTTTCCATTCACAAAATTACCACATGCGTCAATACCATTCACCTTAATGTTACCTCAATCCTCCTCCACGAATCAGTTTTGAGACTATAAACCTCAACCCGGATTTTTTTACCCATAGCATCAGAAACTTTCACAAGGGAAATGGCAACTATTTTGTAATCATCATTAGACTCATCATATCCAAAACCATAACAACTAAACAAATGTACAACATTTTACAAAACTTAGGCAACTGTTTCAATTTTCTAGTTGCTGGGTTCCATAAATACAGTTGCTTTCTAGGAATTTTAAGACACACCAAACCATTACAAGAGCCCACAATATAAGGCATACTACCGCGATCGAATCTCATGGGATGATCGATATTGGTTGGAGTTGCCTCGGCAGTGGCAGTGATGGCTGAACTCAATGCAGCACTAAAAGAGCAATTCTTGAAGGCATTATCAGCACTCAGTTAAAGCTTATGATGATTGTAATCATCGTTCTTTGATGATTTGTCAAGATGGGCTATGATGAACTGCTGGCTAGAGATTAAGGCAAACCAGGATTTCGAAACGCACCTGAACCTCAGGACGGACTTGACTGGAAGCCTCGTGAGGATGTCCTCAAGGACTTCATCAGGGATGAAATTGATGGTTGGGATTTCTTGGACTGGCTGCTTCTCCTGTAATTGGTTTGAATTAGGAGCAGAAGCAGAAGATTCTTCCATCTCCATTGTTGACAGGTGATTTTGTTGAAGCTTGATAGTCGGCTTTTGCTTTTGATTTGAGTTTGAGATTATTGCTGTGCAGAGCAAACATTACTGAGATTGGGTTTTGAATCTTTGGACGAATTGAGAAGTACAGTCTACATATTCAACCAATTGAGTTTCAGATGCTAGAAATGTATACGGAGTCTAAATGAGTCGAATCGAGTTGAGGTCAAAAACAGAAATTCAAATGTACTTGAATATCTTATACAATTAATTTTAATTAATTTAATTAATCCATTTGTACTTGAATATCTTATACAATTTTATGACTTAAAAATTTTAATCAATTTAATTAACCTACCGAATGAGAAAATTACAAAAGGTTCTTAATTTTTTAAACAAAACAAAATCCTAAGCCATCAAGGTAGGCTAAATTTATATAGTTACTAAGAAAAATGGGGTATACTAGCCTAAATAAATGTATAAACGAGGCTAAACAAATTTAAACGAACTATTTGCGAGCTCAACTCAGCTCACTTAGACAACGAACTTAATTTGATGTTTGAACTCAGCTCATTTAATTAAACGAACAAGCTGAACTTGAGCTTATACGAATCTAATAAAGCCGAGCTTACGAGTAGTTAGTCCATTTAACATCTCTAAATATAAGGTTGAAATCCCCAACCCCCCTTTTTTAACTTTTGAGAAGTGATATTTGCACTACTATTTTTGTCTCTCACATTCCAATTCAAAAACTAATTTGAAAATGCTAATATCAATTTTAATTTTGGTTTGGTTGCCGTTTCCAAACTAGGCACTACTTTGCCTTTTAACTTTTCAGTTTTCAAATAGGCATTTAACCCTACATTTAAAGTTCTTCGACAAAAAAGGCATTGTTTATAGGGTTAATTCCACTTTGTCCCCCCAAACTTTGGACGATTATCCACTTAAGTCCCTAAACTTCAAAATGGGACACTTAAGTCCCTAAACTTATAAATACCTCCCACTTAAGGAAAATTGTTAACAAATCCTAAATGCCGTGGGTGGTCAAAGTGTCCCATTTTATAAGGGTTTAGGGTTTTAAGTGTCCAATTTTATAAGTTCTGAGACTTAAGTGGGAGGTATTTATAAGTTTAGGGACTTAAGTGTCCCATTTTGAAATTTAGGGACTTAAGTGGATAATCGTCCAAAGTTTGGGGGGACAAAGTGGAATTAACCCTTGTTTATATCCTACATTCATTCTTCATTTTTTTTCTTTTTTTTTTATTTGTCTTTGTTATTTTCATTACTCCTTCCTTTTGTCATCCACTTGTAGTGCTTTATTTCAATATGAATGTTTATATATATAAAAGATGTGTCGAATGGATTGAATGTTTATTTATCTTTAACACTAACATATTACATTCCCTTTTCCTCGATCTTTATGATCTCCTTCACTCACATAAACACTGAAATTGTTTTATGCTATTCCAAATTTCCAACCTATATATGGATATATAATTTAGAGCCAAACATTGTGATAATTGAAGAAAATGTAGAGAGATATGACATACAAGCTTTGCTTCTTTTTATTTATTTATTTTTTGGTAGAGTGATACCCAAAAAACAATAAAAAGAGGCTAAATCTTGTTTGCTGTACTTATGATTGACGAGTTTAGTGGAATAAAAATGTATAAAATGGAAAGGGAAGAAAGGAAAATGAACTGACTCTAAAATTTAAGTTACGTGGGTATTTTGGTCAATGAACGTGAAATAGTGGTTTAAATGCCAATTGAAATGTTGCAAGGGCCAAAGTTCAACTCCTCCACAAGTTCCAAGGACTTTAGTCCAATTAACCAAAACATGGGTCCAAGATCAATCTCGCAACTTGATTTGGGCTGTAAGCAATGTTGATCCGGAAAACCAAAATCGATCTGAATCGTATTCAGAGTTGCAAATTGTATTAATCTACGAAGGATCAAGTAGGATCGCAGTAGGATCAGTAGGATCGTGTAGGATCGTACGATCCCACCTCGATCCTATAATTTTTTGCAAATTTATGAAATACGAGATTCCATTTTGCAAGTAAATGAAAACATTTGTGGTAGGTTTGTAATTTATCAAAGAATTGCAGTCTTTAATTGCAATTTTTTAACAATTTTTGCCTCTAAAAGTCAAAAAAACTCCTATTCTTCTCCTCTACTCAGTCTTCAGTCCTCAGTCATTGACTCGTTTCTTCATTTTTCACTTCAACCTTCACTTTTCAGTTTTCACTTCTTCTCCACCGCTGCAGCTCCAACCAACAAGACGATATCGCTGCGGCTTCTACCAAATACCAAGTACCAACATTTGAACAATGGGAAGAATTTGATTCAGATTCTACACAGGTTTGCACTTACTATTCTGGCTTTGAATGTCCTAATTTGACACCATTTTCTTTCTTCTTTTTTTTTGTTTTCGTTTTTGGATCTTTTCAATTGTCCGATTGGATCTTTTCAGTTTCAGCAACATGATTTTGATTTGTCTACCTCTTTATAATGTTGATTTGTCTAAATGTCATCAAGTGAAATTTGCAGTTACCAAACACAGGATGCTTCAAGTCACATAGATTATTATTTTTTTTCCTGCTTGTTAAATATTCTGTTGTTTCAATTTATAAGTAGACATTTTTTTATTATGTTGTTCTTATTTTTGATATTGTAGCCTTTGTGGATCGCCAGCCAGGCTTCTTATCCCACTACTTAGAATAGTTTAAATGTTGACAGATGACATTTTAGTTGTTAATTTTGATCTTGAAAATCTTGGATTTGGATGTTTGGCTTTTTAGTATTTGTGGAGGTTGATGATTATTTTATATTTGAAATTATGATTGTGTAAACTGTAAAGCATTTGGTTTTAAGACTTGAAATTATGACAAATAACTGTTTATGTTCTCTTCTTTATTACTTGTCAGACAATAAATAAAAAATGTTATATATTTATGAGTAACTTATTTATTTGATATATTTTAGGATATACAAAATGGTATATGAATCTCAAATTCATTAATTTAGTAAATTTAGGAGCTTTTGGTGAGATCTTACGATCCTACGATTTGATTCTATGAAACTAAAATCGATCCTACGTAGGATCCCAATTTTACAAACCTTGGCTGTAAGCCATGAAAATTCGGGGCAAGTAACAACCCTTTTGTCTCAAGTCCAAAACTAAACACACACTTGTACTATTCCAAACTTGGGGGAAGTATAATTAATTAATTATAGTTATTAGATACAATTACATCCAATTTTTGTACTTCATCAAAATTTGATGCACAAATACAAAAAAAGTGTATTTATTTAAGATTTGGTCTATAAGAACAAAATTTATGCCGAATATGTGGTAATATAAGCATATATCAAATCATGAGCCCATGATAGATATAACAACCATATACACCAAAATAGTCGCGTTAAAACTCTTAACCCACTCCAAATTTTTTTTCCACTTGAAACAGAAGAGAGAAGATATGTAGCATGTAAAAACTAGGTTCAAGCTGTTGAAATTGCAAGTCCAATAGAAGATATGTACTACAATAAATTGACAATTTTGTACAACTATATACTACATAGATTCTACCAATCCCTAGAGCCTCTCCCAAAAAAAAATGCAGTAAAACATGCAATAACTAATGGTCCAATGGAAAGTTAAACCACTTTTCTTTGAATGTAAAGTTTTTGGTAAAATCCCATCAGATATTTAGATGGCAAAAACTAAACCACATTATACCTGGTTAATAAAATCTCACAACATTATTCTAACTAAGATGAATAACTGGTAACAGAAAGGTATAGCTATTGCCAGATAAAGATAGTGGTACCATTATGAACATTTTACCTCATCATTACTCACTATAATAGGGGTACTTTCAAGCATAATCAAAAATAGCAGCAACTAATACTAATCCTTGAGCTGCTGCAACAAAGTTTTACATACTGGCCCAAAATAAATTCGCCAAAACTTTGCTGTTGACGTTGAAGTCAAGTAGAACGGTTTACCAAAGTAGCATCCATTTTAATCCCTTTTGCCTTCTGCAATCCTGCTTCATAAACAGAGGAAAAGACTGTTTGAATAATGTTATTAAATTGTTGTCAATTATAGTAACATTTATGCTTTTGCAACAAATATAATATCTGTCGTATCTCCTTGGGTAGTCAACTCTGGTAGCTCGTGTAACTGGTGGATTGAACACTGATTGGAGAGGAATCTCTATGAGAACAGAATCATAGTTGGGCTAATTATCTTGACCTATAACATTATGGTGCAAGTTCTCAATATTTTTCCTAACATGGGCGTTGATGAAATTAGGAATTGAGATTAACACTAGCCAACATTTCGACACACACTTCAACCTCAACAGGGTTTTAACTGGAAGGCTCGAGAGGATTTCAATCAAGAGATCATCAGGCAGGTAGTCTCGGTTTGGAGTAAAGTCGGTTTGGAGTAAGTAGATGATCATCAAGCATGTTGGTTGAAATATTTGATAACTTGTCCGATACTTGGTTAAAAGTAGAAATCATGAGAAGATGATTGTCTGAATTAGAGGAAAAGGTGCTCTGCAGATGATCTTTATAGGTGGTTTTCTGACGTTTTCTGCTTGGTATTTGTCCCATGGTGCTAAAGTCATATGTGATTCGGTACTGCTGTGAGGAAGAGCAGATAAATGTTTAATGTAACCAAGAAGATAAGATCTCGGGTTAAGTAGAATTTCTTATCCTTCAGGGGATACCTATTTTATATGAACTCTTTCCTGGTATATGCATCAGAAATCAGAATTTGTGATGGTATATAATACTAAGGGACATGCATCAGATAGTAATAACAGTAATAACAGTCCGTGTACAACTAAAGTTCTCCACCACTTTTTTAGCTTGAAAAAGTGTTGAATAATGTGCTGAATCAATTAGCTTGATTAATGAGATAGTTGGAATGTTCTCTACGTATCTAGAATGTTGGAATGCTCTCTAGATAATTGGAATGTTCTCTAGAATGATGGAAATTAAGAGAGTTGTTGGTGTGGCTGGAATACTTCCCTATGTGTCTAGAATGATCATTTACAAGTATAAAAAGACCTTGTAAACTCCAAACCACTGTAAGAGAGAGTGAAAGAAATAAAAGAAAGAAACAATTGAAGCTATCTTGTCTCCAAATATTCCTCTCAATTCTTGGCCTAATATATCCAACAAAAAGATTAGGGCTTCTTTACTTTTGTGTTTCCTCCAATGTCCTCCCCAACAATTTATTCTAATAACAAAAAGAAAAAGGGTAAGCTATTCCATGATGTTTTTATTTACTTTAGTTTGTGTTTAAAAAAGAATAAATCAAGCAAATATATCCTTCAAAACATCACTTTGGATCAACTTCTTGCCAATAATGTAAAAGCCTGCAGAAATTAATCGTTTAGGTGTAATATCTGCAACAGATTAGATGTTTGATAGTCTTTGTTATTGTTTTTGATTTTTGACATCCTTCCAAGAAGGTTTCATTCTCTCATTTTGTTTGATGAATATAGCATTTTAGTGGTAAATTCTGTGTATAACTGGTTCTGTAGGTTTTGACTTGATACAGACGTCAAACTTCACACCTCCATATTCTCCTCCCCACAGCCCAACGAAAAAAATTTAAAAAAACCCCAAAAGTGCAGTAAACAAGCAATAATAATCCAATCAAAAGGCAAAATATTTTTCGTTATCGAGTCTTTCAAACAAAAAAAAAAGTAGACTGAACATGCGAATAAGACTAATGAAAAGTTAGACCATTTTTTGTTGTTAAATGTAAAATTTTTGATAAAACCCTCTCAGGATCATAAGATTGCAAAATATAAAAGAGATTACGCCTGCATAATAAAGTTTCAGAATTTATTCTGGCTAAGACCAGTAACTGCTTAACAGAAACGTATAGCTCTTGCGGGACAGTTATGAGCAGGACCTTTTACTATGTCACTGCTCATTATTCAAGCACCAGCAAAAATAGCAGCTACTGATACAAACCCTTGGAAATGTTCCAACAAACTTTTACAAACTTCCCAAAAAAAAATTCATCAAAACTTTACTGTGGACATTGAAGTCAAGTACAACTGTTGGCCAAGAGCGCCAATTTTAATCCCTTTTGCCTTCTGCAATCCTGCTTCGCAAACAGAGTGAAAGAATGTTTCAGTAATATCAGATTGTTTTGTATTCCCGTAACACTAGTTCTTTTGCAGTGCTTGTGAAATTTGTGCAGTAAAATGTCCCAACATGCATGATAAGACCTACACATCTCTAGTGAAATAAAAACAAGCTCATGAGCTTGCTGCCTAGTTCATCACCAAAGAAAATTTTCAAGCAACACCTAGAGCCAAAGAAAGTCACAAATATCAGAGCCATCAATCAGTCAAGAGGTGGCTCTTCTATACATATTCATTTTGTCATTCACGAATTAATAATCAGAAAATATATTATTGAACATAATTTTCTTGTGGTCTTCCATCAGGAAACAAAATTAAGCCATAAATCCTTAGTAGTCAACTTAATTGCTGAAGGAAGGACAGAAATTACCACTAATAAGTAGAAGATGATAGTCTGGTCCTCCTCTTTCGTTTTCTGTTCCTTTGCCTTCCTTTGCCTTTCAACAGGCTGAAAGGCACGAGGTTTCAACAGCCTGAACAGGGTGAAAGGCTCAAGGCAAAACCAAGCTTTCAGCATAAGTATCGACCCATCGAACAAGTCCAAAATTTCCAATGATTGGAAACCTAATTGAATCATCTTCTGAGTCATAAAGTACCAAGAATTTCTCAAGCTTAAGCATATGTCCACCGTTGTTCTGCCAGCCAAAAGGTTGACGATATAATTTGGCAACAATATGCTCAGGATAATTAACAGAAGCAACTTTAGTCCAAGATTCTTTCACTCCATACTCCTTCATAACCGAAATATCCATCACACGACTTTCATAGGTGCGAACAAGGCAGAGACGTCCTCCAGCGATCCCTAATGCACAGTAGCTATTGCTCTTTTCATGTTCTGGATACTCCACCACGCCAAACATCTTACTTTCCAAATCAATACTTACAATTTTCAAGTCTCCTTCAGTCTCACTGACTAAGGCATAGCTATGAATGTTGTGCTTGGTATGAAACCGTCTAGGCATAGTAGTACTCGTCAACCAATGGAGCCTCCCACTAGCAAAATTACCCAGCTCGTTAATCGGAATCCCATCCTTCAAATTCTCAATTTCCTCCCAAGTGTGAGTCTTACGACTGTACATCTTAGTCACAGTATCTTCTTTCATAGTCACTCCTTCTGGTTGCCGATAGCGGACACTTAACATTGCAACTACTTTGTAATCATCATTAGACTCATCGTAGCCGTATCCACATGCCACAAACCAACTGTGCCAAATAGTACTGTTCAACTTAGTGTCAAACTTGGGCAATTTTCTGTACTTTTTCATGGATGGATTCCAGAGAAGAATTCCTAACTCACCATTTTTTGATCTTTTTTTAGGAAAAGTAACGCAAACCAAGCCATTGCAAGAACCCACAATTTTGAATGATCCAATTTTGTCGTACCCCTTGGGATAGTCAATGTCGGTAGCTCGAGTTACTGGTTCATTCAAAGCTGATTTCAGAGGGAATTCCTTGAGATCAGAACCACCAAACTCGTCACAATGAACACAACATATGACCCTATGGTTGATGTTCTCATTATTTTTCCTCACATGGGTTCTGATGAAATCGGGACTTGAGATTAACGCAAGCAAAGATTTCGATACACACCTGAACTTCAACAGGGATTTAACAGGAAGCCGTGAGAGGATTTCAATCATGAGATCATCAGGTATGCTGGTTACACTTCGTTGTAACGTGTCCAAATCTTGGTTTGAACAAGAGTTAAAGAGATTATCATCACCAGGCGATGAAGCTCGGTATAAAGTAGAGCTGATGAGATGACCATTGTCGGAAGTAGAGGAAGAGGTGCATTGCAGATCATCTTGAGGTGTGGTTTTTTGACGTTTGTTGCTTAGTTTTTGTCCCATGGAGTGAGAATGCTAATGGAATTTAGTGCTGCTGTGAAGGAGAGGAGATTATACTGTTAATTGTAAACAAGAAGATGCGATCTCGGGTTTAGGAGTTTTCTTGTTGCATTCACTATTGCTTCAGGAGAAGCCTATTTTATTTTACGTGGAACTCTTTCACGGTACCATGATTAATTACGATGAACTTTGGAGTGCTAAGGAGACCATAACTATCAGAATCTTAAAGGGTATAAAACACTAAGAGATATGAATCAGGTAGTAATTTCAATTTGTCTACAACTGTATTTCTCCAACCCTTTTTCAGCTTGGGGAAAATTAAGATTCTTTTTCTACAAACGATATTAACATGCTGCCCCTATTATTATTCTACTAAACATGTTCCAATACATATACATACAATAGATAGAGAGACATTAATGAATTTAAGACAAGTTTTATTGTTGTGGAATTTAAGCTAATGGTACTGGGCATGAGTACAGGGCAATCTTCTCGATTGAAGGAGCAAATGACAACAAAAGATTGACAATGTACAAATATACACCTCGTTGAACTTGAGTCAAATAAGCATATATCATTAAGCAACTTGCTTCCGGCACTCGCAGGTCGTGGGGTCGAACCTCACTTAACGCCTGGGTGCGGTTGGGGTGGTGCTGTACTCCAGGCGCAGGGAATTAGTCGGGCCGCCTTCGGGTCTTGACCCGGACACCCCTGTGTTGACAAAAAAAAAAAAAAAAAAAATTAAGCAACTTTCTTTAGATTCACTTCTATGATCTATCCCTCGCAACCCCACAAATGACTTCTGGAAAAAGATACGATTAGAATGGCCAAATTTCTCTTCATGAGAACTTTTTCTCACTCTTACGAGTGAAAAAGTATTCATCCTAGAATTCAGTGATCCTTTATCAAACTTTGTAATCTTGTTATTACTCCATTCGTCTGGTAAAGATAGACCTGATTCTATTTTTTGTACAGAATAAAAAGTGTTAGCTAATATAGTTGAAGCCATTATTTTTACTTAATACTTTCCTAGCACACCCCTCTTTTAATATTAGACGACTTATCCGAAGTACATGGTTCATGTTACTAAATCATTCTTTGAATTTATTACTCTTTAGTTTTTCAATGCAAGTTTCAACCAAGTCAAAGTTATAAACTTGACCAAAATGAATAATAAAATATGAAATTGCTTATAACAATGTATATTAAATTTAGGCATATTAGTAAATTGACAAAAAAACGGCCTATAAGACAAATGTAAAAGAAAAATGAGCATATTTTTATGGGACAGAGGGAGTGTTATCTATGAATATGTCTTCCTGTTTTGATCTTACTTTGGTTTCCTTTCTTTTTCAATTATTCAATTAAAGCTTTCCATTTCTATCCAACCTTTGTAGAAACTTTCCCTTTTTGCCTTCTTATAAAATAAAAAACAAGGAAGCCATCCAAAAAATCAAAAAATTTTCCTTGTTTGAACTTTTCTTTTCTTTTTCGGAAAAGTTGCTTTCTGTCACATTCTGTACTTAAGACACAACACCGTGTACTTCATGGCTATTCCATAAGGCACAAGGCAATAAAACTAAATTAATTTAAATTCATCATCAATATGATCAATAACCATAGCCAACATTTTTTTTTTCACAACCAAAAGAAAATGCAAACTCATGAATTCAAGGCCAAGGATCCAACCTGATGCAAGATGTATAAAGCTACAATAAACATAGGCTTAAAAAATTAGAAACTTAATGATCAAAATATGAGTTTCCTCTTTTTTTTTATATTAATCGAACTTTAGCCATCCTGTGAAACCCCATATTTTCTATCCAATTATTATCATTATTATTCAAATGTCTAATATAATTTTAAAGAGACAAAATAAATAAGTAGGATTATCAAGAATTTTATTCTTAATTAACTAACTCCATAATAATGTGATAGCTGTGTCTAAGTTAGTCAGTGATTAATTCTTATTAGTGGGAAATTGGAGCAGTTATGCTGCAAGTCATGGAGATTAAATAGGAGGAAAAATTGGGAGTTACATAAAACTTAACTTCTAGTAACATTTATCATTGTAGAACTCATATGACTCTCCACCTTTCACCCTTCACATATGAAAAAAAGATGTATGCAGAGAGAGGGAACAAAAGAGAGAAAGAGTGGCACAAAGTTTCAAGTGTAGAAAAAAAGAGCAAAAAAAAAAAAGGAACGCAAGAATTCGACTGATTTTGACAATAGACAAGTAAGGTATGAACTTGTCTTCTAAAATTTCCATGTTTTCTGTTTACTACGGAAAGATTTTCAAGCTTAGGAGCCAAAAAACATTTATGGAATTAGAGTAAAAGTTTGATAGGTTTAGTTGTCGAAATCACAGGATCGGCAAGTCATGGGCTCTCCTTATTAAATTTTACTACTTGTATTACTGACTTGCCTGAACTAAAAACTTGAGAAGATAAGAAAGAGATAGAGAGGAGAGAGGAGTACCACTAGTTTTCTTGTATGAATTTAGAGACATAGCCTGATGATTCCATAATGTTCTGTGGTTGGAGAACATAGAACCGAGACATGGAAACTTAAACTTGAGTTTGGGAAAAAAAAAAAAAAGAAGAAGAAGAAGAAGATCTTCGAGCTTACTACCGGTAATTGCAACACAAGAAGCAAGGGTGTTAGGATTTGGAATCTTTTATTTAATTTATACTTTCATATTCTCATTTAAATTCTCACATTTATTTAAGCATGGTGTTTTTGGTTTAAGTTAATTGACTGTGACTCATGTATTCAAATTCTATGTTGGGTTTACTCAAGGAGAATCCTTACGTGAAAGTCAGTTATGTTTTGATTGGTTAGTGGAGACCCAAAATACCAAGACATGTAAACCATTTCCCTTAAGTTTGAAGTTGGCTACCAAGACATGTTTTGATTGGTTTGAAGTTTGAAGTTGGTTCAATAATGATTCGATTAGAAAGTACAAGGCCGAAATCTTACATATTGTAGAATAGCCCCTGAATTTTGGGTTATTTAGGATGGGGTAGCTAAGGTATTTCCTTTGTGGCTCGAAAGTTTTGGAGTTGGATTAGTTTCAGATTAAATAACCCTTTTTGCTTGAATTGAAAACAAGTTGTTTTAAAAATGACACAATTAAAATAATATAATTTGGTCAAACCCAATGTATCTTTTAATAAAGCCAACCTTATTATAAAGTTTCCTTTTGGCCTAAATGAATCCAAGGACTCTTTTAATAACCCAAATAAAAATTGTTAATCCAAATATAAAAATAAACAAGGCTTTTTCATTAATGGGTTTAGTTCTATATCCATCTGAACTAATGCACACCATTTCTATAAAAGTAAATGAATAAATAAATGAGTTAAATAAATAAATGAATAAATAATTAATTAACGCTTATTTCATGGATAACCAAATTATGGCACCTTCTAAAAAAAGAGAGATACTTTCTAAATTAGGAAACTTTCTGAAAAGAAAAACCTGCCATTTTAGAAAACTTATCAAATACTTTTTTGTAAAAGGTTTAGACGTATTTTCTAGGGTTATTCAAGATAGAAGTAGGACATATGATCAGATTAAGGTGTATATATATATATATATATATATATATATATGTCACTGGTTATAGGTTTGAAAGCAATATATATACATATATATATATATATGTTGCCTCATTTTTTATATCAATCGAACTTTAGCCACCCCCTATCTTTGCCATGTCTCCCTGTAATTGCTATAGTCTTTGCAAAATTTTAATACGTGGAGTGAGCAAGCAACTTGCTCAATAAGTAGTACCTGTGCTTCTTTATTGATTTGACCACATTAGCACACATAATACAGTTCAAACATTTATTGATACATATGTATAGCTCCACAAAGGATGGTCAAAGTAAACAATTCACTTGCATAACAAAAATTACAATTTCTATATTTACTAGTGAGTTCAACATATAAAGTTACCCATTGACCTTAGATATCCAATTATTAATTTGACTAGTTAAGATGGTTTAGTACCGCGGGTCTAGCCTATTTCAGAATGCTAACTATTACAGAGTTAGCCAATTTTAGAATGCCAGCTACCACATGATTAGTCCGTTTCAGAATACCAACTGCAACTCCGACTCCATCATGCTCATAGTAGATCAATAGTATACACATACTCATCTCAGTTTAATATATTAAATTGCTTTTAGAGTCATAAAATTTGACAAATACATTTTCAAAAGATAAAAAGTACATGCACCACTTACCTCCACTTTTCCAATTCACTCCAAGTCGTTCCAATATCAATCATTTCCTGATAGGGCGTCATTTGTTAGTAATTTTATTAGTAATTTCCCCTTTTATCCCTGCCAAATATTGTGTTAATTGCGGATATCTACTTATATTTGGTTTGTGGACTTAATTTCAGGAATGAAACAGAAAACTACCAAAAAGGAGGGACTTTATGGAGAATATGGAGACTTCCAAGGGCTTCAATCCTTGGGCCCTTGGATTGGTGGGGACCACAAAGCTATAAGTAATTTGGGCTTTTCAAAGAAAGCTACGGAAAAGAGACTTGGGAGAAGAAGTACTTTGGAGGCTTTGTCCACATGTGTGGGGACCACCTAGATAGCTTTAGTCTATCTTTCTTTTGTCTCTTAAATAGGGATAACGTAGGGAAGGAAGATATCTCTAGTTTTAGTTTACCTTTTAGTTTAATTCTTAGCCTAGTCTTTAGTTTATTCTTTTCTTTCTCCTGACTGGCCTCTGACACACGCCAGGTGTTCGACAATATTCCCCAACGGGAAAAACACCTTTTATTCCTTGCTTTCTAATAGAAACCGCAATGCCTTTGCAATTTATTAATTCGTGTGGTGATTTAATTATGCGGCGTGGCTAAGCCTTCCATCTAGTCAAGGGTCAACTCAACGGCGCAGTCCCGAAAATCTGTGAGATCTAATTAGTTTTCACGTGTTCTTTTATTTATTAATATTTGTACGTTGTCTGCTTGAATTTTCATGGGATTATTTCATTAATTGGATGTCAAGGGCCCGATGTTCAATGTGATTTATTAATCTCGTGCCAATTTAGTCAATTAAATCCGTAATTGTTTGATTGATTAATATTAGTGGCAACTGGTGTGTTTACACATTAGGAGAACGTGCAATCTAATTTAAATAACCCTCGTAGCGTGTTATTGATTAGGGCTAGGTTTTTCTAGTTATTAATGCAATTGGAAAATTAATTCCTACGGTCGTACCTAGGAGTACTTTTCTGGTTAGGGGTGATTAATGGTCGTACCTTGGTCACCTATAAATTAAGGAAAAATTGGTCATTAGAGTTCATCGATGGCTATAACTAGCCTGTTAATAAATTGAGTGAACCTCTTTTGCATCAATGATCGGATAAATGGACTGTGCCTGAGTAGTTGCATCCTTGGCTAGAATTTATTTATTCCTGATTAAATTCCTGCTATATTTGTGCTAGTTATTTATTCATTTTTAGTTAAATTGCTTAATTGTTTTTAGTTTCATTCTGGTAAAATCCCCCCTTATCAATTGGACTTTAAAAGAGACAGATATCTCCAGTCCCTGAGGAGACGACCCTACTTGCCACTGTCTACTATTTAGTAATTTTTTTGTCAACTAATTAATTCTGGTATATCGGGTTAAGCAAACTCTTCGGGAACAGGGTGAATCAAGTAACCCATTGCACACCTAGAGTCCCTGCTCCAGTACCT
This sequence comes from Coffea eugenioides, assembly GCF_003713205.1. Lineage (NCBI taxonomy): Eukaryota > Viridiplantae > Streptophyta > Magnoliopsida > Gentianales > Rubiaceae > Coffea > Coffea eugenioides. The sequence continues at coordinate 40,497,253 of NC_040037.1, forward strand.
AAGATTAATTATTGACTGCTTTTAGTGGTAGCTAGGTTCTATATTTATTATTATTATTGCACAGGTTTGGCACCTGTCAATTCCCCACCTAAATATATGAAGAGTATTTAATTCAAACTCTAAATACTCTTAACCATGCTAATTTATCATAAGTAGGACCCTATATGCTGTCCTCAACTAATAATCCATAGCAAAGATCATTTTCTCACTTTATCATAGCACATAGATCAATTTTAAAGGTTCACCAACTCTACTGGGTATAAAATAGGATGGTATCTTCACATATATTTGAAGCCTCTTGAATCTAATTTCGAACGTAACAAACGAAACTCAATTTCAAGTTTCCTGCAAAAGATATGGTCAAAATACTAAACTGGTACATAGCTGCAAGATACATCCGTCCCAAAACCCTCTAAAGATCCATGGCCGAATCTGAGGTAGAACAGATTTCTTCCATTCTCACATCACATCAACTCCAGCTTCTATACCATTCAAAATCCAATAATTTTACATCCCACAATTATTTTATAGCATAAATAATCCTGGAAACGAAGCATTAACCCAAATCACTAACATTCTAACTAATGATGGAACCAGAATTTTAACTTAGGGGGGCAAATAGTCAAACATGTAATAAAAAATTATAATAAATAAAGTATAATAAACTTAAAATGAAAGTTCAATATACGATAACTAGTAATAAGATGTTTTAAGTGCTAAAACACAAAGTATAAAACAAATATAAACATTAAATTTTCTAGTCATTTTATTTCCTGACAATGCAAGGGATGCGAAACTGTATTTCATAATCCTTCGTTTGATCAAATACACTAATTGTTGAATTAACATATTTTTTTGAATTATTTCTTTTTCAATGTCATATGATCAGCAAGAGCATCATCATTAAATTCTCAATGAAGTTGGTAATGATGGATACTTTATAAAGCATTAAAAATTTATTACAACTTGTGTTTGTTTTTAACTAATAAACCTATTTTTTAATCCAAGTCAATCTTACATTTTTGGAGTTAGTTTTCTTCTTTTTTTTTAATGCATTTGGCTAACACATGTCCCAGAGGCAGTTGTTAAGATAGTTTCTTGTTGTAATTCTTTTTGTAAGCGTGGAACTTATTTGAAGAAATATCTAAATGCAGCAGGTCAACAAATGTGAGTATGTGTATTCGCAGAGTAAGTTAGGTTTAATTTAAGTGTCATAATGAGTGCTTTTGTGAGTTTTTTGCCACAACAACACTTTTTCTAAAAAATATTGCTAATGTGATTCACTGTCAAATTGTAATCTCATAATGATGTTATTGTTGCCACCTGGTTATCTTGATTGCCATGTAGGATAACAAGGAAGAAAAGGTTTAATCTAGTCTATAGTTTCCAACATGAACTAAAAATTTAAATTTTTTTTAATTATAGAGGCACAATAAGATTGTACAACTTTGATAATTTGTGACGACCCCACTTCCCCCTAAAGCGAACCAGAGGGTTGGCGGATCGCCTGCCCAGCTCTCGCCAGGACTCACACAAGCAAACCAACCAATTATCCACGTATAACTTAAACCAAAACACAATTCGCCATCCGAACATGCCAACCTTTAAGCGACTTGAATACTAAAACACATTAACTTCAGAGATAACCTTACCATTGAACATCCACCCGTTCACTCCTAAATACATCTCTGACCAGACCACCACATAATTTCAAATATACAATACAAACCACACAGTAAGTTCATAAAGCTCAGCTAAAATTCATACAAGCCAAATCTTAGGGTTTGCACTTTTCCAGCTTCAAGTGACAACCCAAAACGAAGATACAAGTATGATTCGAAATAATATTTACAAAACGATAAGATAGACTTCAAGTCTCTCGATTTCCGGAACCTGTTAAGGAAAACAAATATCGTGTGGTGAGCTAAAGCTCAGTGAGGTTCCGAACACATAGGCAACAAGAAAATCAATGCATTCATTACATATAACCAATAATTCAAGAGACAAGTACAAATAAAGCAATAAACACATTCATGAAAAGGATACGGGCTCACAGGGAGCCATATGTTCGTTCGTTCGTTCGTTCTCCTGACATTTCCCCTTATTCCTCCAGTCATTTGCAAAATGCATTTTGTATAAGTAAAACCCCTCGTTCATTCATTCGTTCATTCCTTTCATTCACCCCGTCCCTGGCTTTTGGCCAGGCTCCACCAACCTACAGGGTAATACTCGAGTATACCGAAACGTTCACCCAGGTCCCTAATCGCCCGACCGAGTCCGCTTCTGGCTCGAGACGACCGGTAACAAGGGCAATGGCCAGTTCAGCCCCAAAAGGCTTACATTCGTGCGCAAGTAACATGTCAATCATCCAATCATTAAAATTTCAGAATCATTTAGGCTAAGTGCGATAAAGTACACACTCGCCTTGAAAACTCGTTTTGACAATCATTGAAAGCATTTAACACATTATCAAGCAATAAGATCAAGCCAATAAGTCAAGGAAATCTAACAAACAAGGAACACTCACCAAGAGTGAAGTTCAAAGGTCAAGCCGGGAATCGTAGTCCAAGTCCTCGCTATATCCTAAAATATCAAATGTTGAAACTATGAGTTTTTATTCAGTTTTTAAGCTTATACACATCGAGGTTTATCTAATATATTACTAGTTTACTTTACCACAGTAAATTCAAAAATCTACTTAGGTTGAAACTTGACAAAAGTAGTAGAAATGTTTCTTATAGTTTTTCTTGAGGTATTTTTCCTTAGAAAAGGGTAACTAGTATTATTTTCTTGAAATAAGTCGACAAATCTCTTAACAACAATGTTAGAAAGTTACTTTGAACATTTCTCTAAAGTTACGGCTTTTGCAAAAATTATCCTTAAAAACTATTTTTCCTAAAATAGGGTTTCTTGCCGAGCAAGTCTCCCAAGCTTTTCACTAAAATTAGTAAAGCTCGTATTTTGGAACTTTTCCTATAGTTAACTATCCAAGTGCAAAGCTTAAAGAAAGAAAAAGAACTAAAATAAGACTTAGAGTTTCCAAAAGCTATAGAACTTATTTACTATAGCTATCAAGGCTAGTTTGAGCTAAAGGAGATTATCGAGTTGGAAAGTTTTAGGCAAATCACTAGATATGGAGTTTTATAATATAATACTAGCTGGAAAATATTTTTGATTAATTTTGATCACAGCTACTCGAGTTCGCAAGGTCGAAACGACTTCCACAGCTCCGATTCCGTTTCGAAATCATGTTATGGATCAAATATGGCAAAATCACATAGCAAATCACTAGGGCTTCGTCAATCATTAGCCCTAGATTTCAACAAATGCATTTCTGATAAAAATAAAATGAATGACCAAGGCTTCATCAATCATTAGCACTTGGTTTCAGCAAGCTCAGCTTAAACAAATAAAAATAAAAGCAAGGCCTCCAAGAATTTCTAGCAATTAAATTTCATCACCCAGTAATACTTATAAAATCATTCACATGGCCAAGGGCTTCATCAATCATTAGCCTTTGACGACCATCAATTCGTTTTTATAGCAATAAAGCTAACATTTCAAGTGTTTAAATTTACTAACAGGTATCTAAACCAAGGACCAAATTTGCAACAACCTCATACCCAAGTATTTGAACCTCATACCCAAGAAATTTCATCCATAGTATCAAATTGTCACCCCAAAATTCAAATGCATGACCATCTCAAGGTATTATAAAGCGATATCAACAATAATATAATCTTTCACAGCCCCAAACTCTATAAAGGAATCAATAAGTAATTCCTTATCAAACTCGGCTAAGGCTGGAAAATTTTCCAGGTTTACACTTCATCAATTCGATTCAAACTTCCAAAATATCCACTGTTTCATAGTTAAACAACTTATATATCTTAAAATACACCTTTTCCTGCGTTTCGAAACCATTATATGCTAAGGGAAAATATTCAACATCAACTGGTGAAATCTGGAAACAATTTAATATTTTCCGCTCAAACATTTGGTTAGATAAATTTTCCAGCAGCCATTAAGCTTGGATAAAAATTTTCCTTGGCTTATTCAGTGATTTAAATACTCAAATTCAGCATACAAATACTTAACTAACTCATTAACATTTCCAGTTCAAAGATTAAGTTGGATTAACAACACAAGTCATCAAATTTCCAAGAAAGAAACTCCAGCTAGCCTCGAAATAACATGCATGAAACAGATTTCTGTTTTCGTTTTATTTTCTTGGTTAGCCGAGTTAATCATCCTCATGCCAGCCTCAATCATCATGTTGTTCGCTTAGATAAACATAGATATCAACTCAAATTATCACATTTAATTACATTAGACTGCATTTCAAAATTTCCAGCTCACGGTAATTCCATTTCATCAAACCGATTTTCTCAAACCTCTGATTCCAACATCTGATCGAATCACTCTACATGCAAGGCCATAATCCTCTCGTCTTAAGTTAGGTAACACAGCCAAAAGCTCAGATTATCAATTGGAATTGATTACAACTGCGATTCAGATTTCTGGTTCACAACAAAAAACTCCATTCCACTAAAACAGAATTTTCCAGGTTCTGATTCCATCATCCAATCGCATAAAATTATCATGCATGGCCCAAATCATAATAATCATCCAAGATTCAGTTAGTTAATCACCATTGTATGCTCAGATTACTCTAGGAAAACAACATTAAAGCTGCATTTCCAAACCAGATTCTCGGCTAAGACATTTCTTCTTAAAACAGAATTTCCTTGTGCTTTACCGTTATCATCCGAAAGCACAATCAACATGCATGGTCTTAATCATCAAGTATTCACACGGCTAATTTCATTAAAGTGCTCTGATTGTCACAGGAAAAACAAAATGAAGCCGCATTTCAAATCAGCTTCTCATTAGAAGCATTTACTTCCAAAGCAGATTTTTCTAGGACTTTGATTTCATTAACCGGCTGTCTAAACCATGCATGCATGTCCCTAAAGGGTTCAATCTACCTCTGATAACTCCTAAAATGATCCAGAAATTACCTCACAGCAAGCTAAGTTCTCGTACAGAAAGTTTGAAAAATTTTCCTTCCTCTCGGCTCTCACGCACGCAGCAGATTTTGGTTGCAGCTGGTGGATGTTGGTCTGAAGTTGACGAAGATGATGATGATCAGCAGCTCCTACGACTCCCACTAGCTCTCCCCTTTCTTTCCTCTAGCTCACGAACAGAAATGGAAGATGTTGCAGCTCGGCCTCTCATTCTCTCTCGGTCGATACTCACGAGGTAAGTCTCTCCCTCACTCTTTTGTTGTTGGTCCAAAGCAGAATGAGGTTGTGAAGGGTGGTGGTGTTGCGGTATTTAGGAGAAGAGGTTGAGTGTGTAGGAGGGTGGAGTGTGAAGGTGGTGAAAGAAATGTATTGGCCGAGTGAGAGGTGAGGTAATTATGTTGTCCGAAATTTGCTGGGTTTGCATGGTGGTTTTGGTGAGCTTGGGAGGGTAGTTTAGTCTTTTCACATTCCTTCTAATGAACACTTAAGTCCTTGATTCTAGTTTGATCCCAAAAATTTATTCCGAATGTAATTGAACCTCCTAATGATGCGCTAATCTCACGAGGTTTCAATTATCGTAATTTTTACATCCTACACGTATCTAGTATACATGTATTGTAAAATTTATCGATGGTATCTTAATACTAAGGTTTTTGTATACCCTTAATCTTATTCGGAAAGAATGTTAGCTACTACAAATTAAGGAATTTATTTTTAAAGAGTAAACTTAATATAACTCAAGAATTATTACTTTTGTATAATAAAACCGAATAATTCAATATTGGCATAGTTATATTATTTATTTCATAAAAATTATCTTTACACTTTTATTTCAAAACAATTAGTTACAATACTAGAATTCAAAGAAATTAATGATTAGATCAATGAAATAGTTTACCATCGAAATATGAAGTTAATGTAACAAAACTAAGAAGTTTAGTAGTTTAGCACAATTCTTTTATTTTGCATATAACGTTTATTTCTACGCACTTATTTAAAAACAATTAGACTTAGTGCTAAAATTTATTAAAGAATTAAAATGCAAATGAAATATGCACTGATATTTATATGTCTATTTTCAGGGTTCTCACATAATTTCCTTGTAATTATTTAAAATCAATTATGCCATTATTGAGCTTGCTATTATTGGTCTCTGCATTTTTTTAAATGTATCAAACCTATTGCATATATTTTTCAAAAAATAAATTTAAAAATACAAAAATTGCTACAAAAATTGCAATGAAAATTGTAAGCAATAAAAAGAAAAAGTTACAAAAACTTCAAGGCTATCATATTTGTTTATGTTATCGTTTCAACTCCTTGAAAAGAACTTTTACAAAAAGTAATCAAGTTGAAATTTTCAAATTTTCAATTGCAAACTGAAAACTGCCAGATTATTATATAAGTAATCAACAAGTATAAAAGGCAAAAGGCATCCCAGATGTGAATCTTTTGTTATGTAGTTTTCTTCCTTGACATTTTTATCAAGCACATGGTGTGAGAAATCATTTGTTAAACAATTAGTATTCAAAATATTTTGAAGGCCATGGGAATGTTACACAAACTGCACAATAGAACTATGTTTTGAAACTCGGACTGGACAATGACTCAGTTGAAGTCAGGGGTTAGGTGTCAAAGAATTTGACCGGATCGGATTGGTATACAAAACTCGACAACATCAGCATAATGTCATTAACATAATATAATTAAAAATAAGAATACTATGTAAAATACTAATAGCATGTTAATATCAAGAAAGCCACATTCATGTATGTTTGATGTTTCAAAATTATTTAACAAGAGAATATGAATAAAATAGACTGATTAATTTTCCATCTATGAAAAAAAAAAAAGAAAAGAAAAGTTTCCATTTGTATAACTTAAGGCATATCCTACAAGTTTCAAATTAAATTTAGGCGTTCATTTGAAAAATAATACCAGAACGTAGGACTATACTTATAGATTATAAAGTATTTTTAGGTGTATTAATAGTTTTATAAAACTCTAGGGGTCGAAACATAAAATTGGAAAAGCTTTGAACTCCACGATAATTTTCTTCCTATTTCTTTGTCTTTTTCTCAAGTCTCCACCAATGTTTTCAGAACCGGACCGGATAGCGACTCGGCCGAGGTCAGGGGTCAGGGGTCAATGGGTTCGACCGGGGGTCGATAGGGGTCGAACCGGATGACGTCATAAATAAAAATTATTTAAAAATTAAAATATTATATATATAATATATAATAATATATTGATATTAATAAAGGTATATTCATATATATTTGATGTTTCAAATATATTTAACAAGAAAATACAAAGAAATTAGAACAATCAAGTAGCAATTTATATTATTTAATAAATATTAACAAGTTTAGAATTAAAATTATGAATTTAATTGAAAAATAACATCAAATTTTAGGACAATATTTATAAAGTATCAAATATTTGAGGTAAATCAATAAGTTTTAACAATTTAGGGGGCCAAAACATAATATTAAAAAGTTTGAATTTTTTTTTAAAAAAAATTACTGTTGAACCGGAAAAACCGGTTTTTTCCCGGTCAAACCCGGTCAAATCCGGTTTTTGACCGGCTTTGACCGAGTCTTAAATTTCCGGTTTTTCAATGTGACTCGGACCGGCTACCTGGCCGGTTCCCGGTTCGACCGGCCGGTCCGGTCCGAGTTTGAAAACAGAGGTCTCCACGCGGCCTGCCATTGCTTCATTTATCCTATCATCTTCCCTTCATTGCCAATTGCCAATCTCACTGGTCTTTCGTCTTTTCATTTTCCTGATTTTTTTGCTTACCTTTGCAATTTTAATTTTGTTAGTTTTTTCTTTTCAATCTCAAAAAATATCGAACTTTTCATCTTTTCTTTTTTTAATTTCTTTTTTTTTATGTTTCTCCTTTCCGTAATTTTCTCTGTCTTTTTTTCATTTATTGACATGAGATCCATGAGATCGTATTTAAAAATTAATTGTAAGAGCCTGTTTTGATTGAGTCCATGCTGGCTGATGGTATGTGAGAAGAACAGGAAGGAAGTGAAACAAGTCTATGTTGCAGAGAACTGAACTCATAGGCGAGAAAAAAAAAAAGGTTAGAAGAAAAGGAAAAATGGAAGAAACCCGGTTTTAGCGGTTTGTACCGGTTCTTGGTTGAACCCCAATTTTGACCGAGTTTTGGCCAATCAATTTTTAAAGACAGCTCGGATTGGATGCCAAACCGGTTCTCAGTTTGATCGGTCAAACTGGCAAGTCCAATCCGAGTTTGAAAACACGGCAATAGAAAAGACAAAAGAATAATCTTTTTTTACCTTGAAATTATCGATTCAAGAAGAATATTTTCATCCACCAAAATAATATCAAGGAATGATACTAAAGTTTTAGATGCTGTTAATATAAATATTGGCTTCTTAGAATTATGTTTGACCGAGGAAAGATAATGAAAGGAATTGCGGGAAGGCTTAGAGAGAGAATCAAGGAAGATATTAGATGCGAAATAGAAATGGAGTATGTCTCTATCTCCATCCTGGCATATATGTAGCTTATGTGGCAAAAAAAGGATCATAAAGATAATGAATTTTAAAATTATTTTACTCTGGGTGTATGTTTGAAAGGAGAGTTATTTTGGGTGCCTTTGCATTAGGAAAAATCTTTTGTTAATTAAGTCAATCTTATATTAAAAGTTAGTTTGTTATACACACTTGCATAAAGATAAATTATTGTTTCCTTGATTAGTTGCTATATAAAAGTTATACTAGTTACTAATGATTGTTTACCAACATATATATTAATACTAATTACAAGGAAAGTTAATTGAAAGCGGGCTAGTCATAGGATACCTTTTACAAATAAAACTTGAAAGGCGTAAAAAGTAACTTATGACAAAGTTGGGAGGGCAAAGTGATATTACTTTTCTTAAAGACAAATCGGTCCAATAAAGATTTTAGAAAACTTTGCGGAAGAGGGCTATTGCCCTTCTCCGTCCACCCCGTGGTCCATCCTGACTCTTAACTCATCCACTCAAGTTAAAGTTCAGCCCAAGACATCACAATTGATCCAAGACTAAAATACTATTAGTATGGTAGATACACGGACTAAGGGCCCAAACGGTTATCAAAAAAATAATTTAGGCTAGTTTTTGTTTAATTTCACAAGATGTAATATGATATATTCAAAATGTAACTCACTTTTTATATATTATAAATATATAACAAATTTTTATGCACCCCATACAATGGTGTTAAAATTGATATATGATATCTACTCAATGATCCAATCACACCCAATAGCATCCACTCATCTATCCAACATTTGAAGTAATTTATACCGTAAACAAACTCAAAATAACTAAGATTACCTTGGCTAATAGAAAAAGAAAGTTTCCTTAGCTTCTCCCATGCACTTGGATTGGAATTTGTTAAGCCCTTATCCTGAAAAATTGAAGAGGAAATGGAAATGTTTAGAGAGGAAGAATAAGAAAGAAGAAACAAAAAGAAATTTGGTAAAGTTTTGCAATAGTAACCCCGCTACTACTATCATATTCTCGCAACACAATATTTTCTATTTTCACATTAAATCTTCAATTCCATTGGCTTTCAAATTCAATCCCAAAGTTTCTATATTTTTTTCAGAAGCCCCTACTTGACGGTCATGGATTTGTTTCCTTTGTTCAAAGGCTTCGGGACTAAAATTGGCCAGTTATTTTTTAGGAAAACTCAAGTCCATCAGTAATTATGGCAAAGAAATTGGAGGATGTTTCGCAAAGATTTGCTATTTCCTACAGGAACATAGTGGAGGGAGTGCATGTGGATGAAGATGATACGTTTAGAAGATTTGCTATTGTTTTTCTTTCCCTAGTTGTTTCCATATTTATTATTTTCTTTTGAGATAATTTTAAAAACCTCCCATAACCTCCTTTAAAACTAATTTTCCTATAGCAAATTAACCCAATAAAAAAACAATAACAATTACAAAATGATTTCAAGAATGACATGAATACTTCAAACAAAAGTGCCCCTGAAACTATTACTAGTTGGTTGATTTAGAATCAAAAGGGAATATTAGTTAAAAATAGAAAATAAACATGGTTTGTTTGCTAGGTATATTTTTTGGTTTCGTTTTAATAGGCAAATTTTTTAACAACTTTGTCTAACCTTCAAAAAACATCCCAAATTTTTAAAATACACAACCCACAATATTCAAAACCACACTAGGTTTTTCTTTTTTTCCTTTTTTATTCTTCCTTCTCCCCATCTCAACCCACCATTGTTGGTTGCACCTCCACCAGTGCCAACATCTTGATGCAGAGGTCGGTAGAGATCTCCTATCCGTGACCTTGAAGCTACAAGAATGGCGGAGAAGTTAACTTCGAAGGTCGACAGATGAAGCGGAAATGTTATTTGATGAAATGATATAGAGACTACAAGAGAGAAAAGATGTAAAGGCAAAGTTACAAAATATCATCAGAATGCTTGTCCTATTTCCCAACCCCTAATTCCTATTTATAGTCGTGTATGTCGGCTACTAAGTGGGTTATCAGGTCAGGTCAGGCTAGTGCTGACCTCTTCTGACGTCTCTATATTCTTACTAACGGAGAAGGGGCTGACAACCGTTCCGGAAGGTTCACGGCCATGATTAGGCCAAAAAAATTTGTGCGCTCAGATCACTCCTTGTAACTCGATTTTCACGCCGTGTGGAACCCACAAAAATGTTGTTCTAGTGTTACTCGCTGTTGTTCTATTGTTACACCTTGTACAGATGATGTTACACCGTGTGCAAATGGTGTTACACCTTCCGGAACGGTTGTCAAAGCAACCGTTCCAGCCTCGGATCCCTTACTAACAGACTAGCTAACTAACTAGCTAACAACTCCAGCTGCATGGCCATAACCGACGTGTGCATGGCTGTTATGAACGTCTTCATGGTCATAACTAACTGCAACTAGGCTACCTAACCTCTCTAGCTGCATTTCTGTGGCTTTTCATACGCACCATGTGAAGGACTACTCATGCACACCATGTGAAAAGACCCAGCGTGTGCATCAATACCCTGTCCTCACAGAGTCCTTGTCCTCAAGGACTGAAATGGGGAAACTGCAGCTGTAAATCCTGAAGATACTCCCAGGTTGCATCCTCCGGAAAACTATTACTCCACTGCACCAACACCTGAGTAGCAGTGACCCTCCCTCATTTGGCCAAACGCCTATTCAGTATAGCTATAGGTTCCACGAGAAGTTGCCCCTGATGAGAAACTCCAAACGGAATGTGAGACTGGATGACCCCTGATCCTACTTTCCTCTTGAGCACAGACACATGAAAAGTATGGTGAATGCGGACATGCGCAGGTAGTGCCAATCTATAGGCCACGGAGCCAACCTTTTCTAACACTTCAAATGGGCCAAAGTAGCGTGGAGATAGTTTCTGATAGTGATGATTCCGCAATGAATGTTGCCTATAAGGCTGAAGCTTAACATAAACCCAGTCACCAATGTTGAATTCCCTTTCTGTCCTATGTTGATCAGCCAGTTGTTTCATTATGTGCTGCGCCTTGGTCAAGTTATGCCGTAGAGAATGGATGACCTTTTCCCTTGCATGCAAACTTCTATCAACAAATTCAACTGGAGTGGCTTCAGGCAGATAAGGAATGTGAAGATGGGGAGGTTGGCCATAGACAATCTCATAGGGAGTGAACTTAGCAGATGAGTGATAATTGGTGTTGTACCAATATTCTGCTAGTGGCAGCCATAAGCTCCACTCTTTAGGATGATCACTAGCCATACACCTCAGATAATTCTCCAAACATCTGTTAACCACCTCCGTCTGACCATCACTCTGAGGATGATAAGCAGTGGACATATTCAACTTGACATGTTGTAACCTGAAAAGCTCTTGCCAGAAGGAGCTCAGGAAAGTGGGATCCCTATCACTTACAATTGTTTGGGGTAAACCATGCAACCTGTAAACCGTATCCATGAATAACTGAGCAATGGAAATAGCTGTGTAAGGATGAGCCACTGCCATGAAGTGTGCATATTTGCTAAGTCTATCAACCACCACAAGAATCACCTTCTTGCCATGTGAGAGTGGCAACCCTTCAATGAAATCCATAGAGATGTCAGTCCAGACCGTATGAGGTACAGGCAAAGGTTGCAGCAACCCAGGATAGGCTGCATTATCTGACTTATGCCTCTGACATACATCACAAGAGGCTACATATTGAGCCACATCCTTAAACATGTGTTGCCAGTATAAAACCTGTTTGATCTCCTGTAGGTCACTTCTACTCTAGAATGCCCTCCCTGTGGACTGGAGTGCCATAAGGAGATCAGTTTGTTCCTCAACGTCTGGTTATTGCCTACCATCAGTCTACCTTTTCTTTTGAGTAGCCCTTGCTGCCAAGAATAACCATTAAGGAGGTGCTCATTGCGACCCGCCTTTTTAATCAACTCCTGAATGTGCGTATCCTGCAGCCAACTTTGTTGTATATCTTTGATCAGTGAGGAGGTGACAGTGACCAACGCATATAGTGAGCCTTCCTCTAGTGGACTTCTGGAGAGTGCATCCGCTATAATATTATCACACCCCTTTTTTGTATTGCACCTCATAGTCGAATCCCATTAGTTTGGCTATCCACTTCTGTTGCAAAAGTGTGTGCACCCGTTGCTCCATTATATATTTCAGGCTTTGGTGATCGGTTTTGATAGTAAAGTGCCTTCCCACCAGATAAGCTCTCCATTTCAAGACTGCCGTCACTATAGCCAATATCTCCTTCTCATACACAGATAAGGCTTGATGCTTGGGACCCAATGCCTTGCTGAAGAATGCCAGAGGTTGCATTCTTTGCATCAGTACTGCTCCAATTCCATTTCCAGAAGCATCAGTCTCCAGTATGAACTCCTGAGTGAAATCCGGTAAAGCCAAGACAGGAGGCTTACTCATGGCTTCCTGCAATTGCTCGAAAGCAAGAGTGGCCCCCACATGCCACTGGAATTGGTTCTTTAAGCAAATCTGTTAGTGGTTTTACAATTTTTCCATAGTCCCTTATGAACCTCCTGTAATAACCAGTGAGCCCTAAAAATCCTCTTAACTCCTTGATTGTCTGAGGTATTGGCCACTCCATGATTGCAGAGATCTTCTGTGGGTCTGCCTGAACTCCGTTGGCATCAATAACATGTCCCAAATAGTCAATCTGTTGTTGAGCAAAAGCACACTTGCTTTTCTTCACCTTCAAAGAGTACTGCCTTAACAACCCAAACACAGTTTTAAGGTGTTGTAGATGGTCCTCCCACTCCCTACTATATATAAGAATATCATCAAAGAAAACCAAAATGAACCTCCTCAAGAATGGCCTGAATATATCATTCATCAAGCTCTGAAAGGTTGAGGGAGCATTGGTTAGCCCAAAGGGCATAACCAGAAATTCATAATGACCATCATGAGTTCTGAAAGCCGTTTTCTCCACATCTTCAGCCTTCATCTTGATCTGGTGATATCTGGACCTTAGATCCAATTTGGTGAAGAATTTTGCCCCATACAATTCATCCAGCAACTCCTCTATCAGGGGAATAGGGAGCTTATCCTTTACAGTGGCATTATTAAGCTGCCTGTAGTCAACACACATCCTCCATGAACCATCCTTCTTCTTTACTAGCACCACTGGGGAAGAATAAGGGCTAGAGCTGGTCCTAATAATGCCACATGCAAGCATCTCCGTCACTAGCCTTTCGATCTCATTCTTCTGGAAAATAAGATATCTATAAGGCCTCACATTGATAGGTCCCGTTCCCTTCTTAAGAACAATTTTATGATCATGAGACCTTTCTAGTGGCAGATTGTCAGGCTCCTGGAACAAGTCCCTATACTCTTCCAACAAGTTTTCAAGTTCCCTTGAGTGACTTTCATGTTGCTCCCTTATGTCAGTAGAAATGAGACAGAAGGGTAGTGGCTTTGAAGAGAATTCCTGTACCACTCTGATAGAGCATAATTGAGCCTCAGCAATCTGCTCAGGTTTTTGAAGGAGTTTCTGCATCTTCTTCTGTCTGATCAGTTGCAACCCTTGCTGTTTGATTCCTCTAAGGACCATCCTACGACCAGTTTGCATAAATTCCATCCTAAGTTCCCCAAAATTCCACTTCACATCACCAAGGGTAGTCAGCCATTGCATCCCCAGAACTATCTCATATCCCCCTACGGGTAACATCAACAAGTCAGCCTTAAATTCTTGTCCCTGCATTTTCCAAGTGAATTCTTTACAAAGGTCCCGAGTAGACAGCTTGTTCCCATCAGCTACTTCCACCACTAAGGGATCAACCCTCTGTGTTTTTAGCCCCAACTTCTATACCACCCTGGGATGAATGAAGTTATGTGAGCTTCCACAGTCTATGAATATGTTCACGAGTTGTTTGCCCACATGGCCAGTGACTCTCATGGTCCTGAAGTTTGGGACCGTCATGCTAGTCATGGCATTAAGGGAGATGTGTGCTAATTGCCCTTCGTCCCCTGTATCCTTTTCCCCATCTGACTCCTCCTCCTCCTCCTCTCCTATCATATCATCCCAGACCTCTAACCTGTGAAATTGCCTGTTACCACACCTGTGTCCTGCAGTAAATTTCTCGTCACACCAAAAACATAGCCCCTTAGCCCTTTTCTTATCCATTTCTGCCCTGCTTAGCTTCCTGAAAGGTTTTCTGATGATTGGTTCTTTCTGTTTCTCATTACTGGGCAACGCTGAGAAAGTGGGGAGAGGTAGAAGTGGTCTGGAGTCTGTTCTCCACTTGTAACCAGACGAGTTGGCATATGAGAGAGTAGAAGTATTGGCGTGGTCTGAATAGTATGTAGAAGGTTTGGCTAACCCCCTCCCTTTCTGTTGCATTAGCAATTTAGTTTCCTCAATTTTGGCCAAGGTTCTGGCATGCTGCACATTCTTGGGCATAAACATTCTTATAGCTAACTGGATCTCTGGTTTCAAGCCACTCACGAAACAGCCAGTAGCATAGTCCTCCGGAAGCTCCACTCTGTTGAGAAGTTCTTCAAACAGGTCGTGGTATTCCTGTACTGGACCAGTCTGCTTCAAGCTCTTGAGTTCCCCCATTGGATCATCATACAAGGAGTCCCCAAATCTCGAAGACAACTCCCTCACATACTCCTCCCAAGTAGGAACCTCACGCGTAAGTCTAGACCTCATGAAAATTTGGTGCCATTGAAGAGCCTTACCTTCCAAGTTCATTGCAGCTATTTTAACCTTCAGGGCGCTTGGAGTCTCATCCACCTCGAAGAACTGCTCGCCTTTGTACAACCATCCCCTAAAGTCTACGCCATTGAATTTCAAAAAATCAATCTGTGACAACCGGGAGTGAGCCTGGTAACCTCCTCAATTGCTGGTTGACGTGTTTGAGTTATGAGGGGAGTCATTCCCCTCCGGCTGGACCTTTTGCGTGTGCAACTCGATCACCAAATTCCTTAAAGCCGCCATTTCCCTTTCAAATTGCTCCTGCTGCTCCTTTAGCATGGAGCGGATGTGTTCCTCTATCTTCCTGATGTCCTAAGACCTATGCCATTGATGAGCGGAGCTGGCTTAACCCAGCTCTGATATCACTGATGCAGAGGTTAGTAGAGATGTCCTATCCGTGACCTTGAAGCTACAAGAATGGCGGAGAAGTTAACTTCGAAGGTCGACAGATGAAGCAGAAATGTTATTTGATGAAATGATATAGAGACTACAAGAGAGAAAAGATGTAAAGGCAAAGTTACAAAATATCATCAGAATGCTTGTCCTATTTCCCAACCCCTAATTCCTATTTATAGTAGTGTATGTCGGCTACTAAGTGGGTTATCAGGTCAGGTCAGGCTAGTGCTGACCTCTTTTGACGTCTATATATTCTTACTAACAGACTAGCTAACAGACTAGCTAACTAACTAGCTAACAACTCCAGCTACATGGCCGTAACCGACGTGTGCATGGCTGTTACGAACGTCTTCATGGTCATAACTGACTGCAACTAGGCTGCCTAACCTCTCTAGCTGCATTTCTGTGGCTTTTCATACGCACCATGTGAAGGACTACTCATGCACACCATGTGAAAAGATCCAGCGTGTGCATCACATCTTCACAGGTTCTGCAGCTCCATCCTTTTTTTTATCTCTCTCTCTCTCTCTCTCTCCCTCTCCTCCTCCTCCTCTCCTCCTCTCTCCCTCTCGTCCCTATCCCACCTCTTCCCCCTTCCCATCACTCACCTCATCCCTTCTCCTTCCCCCACTTCCTCCTCTTTCCTCTCCAACGTGACCCCTAGTCGCACAACCAGAAAGCATGACCAAAGGTTGTATCCCAGGGAAAGGGGATGACCGGGGAAGGGGAATAGAGGAGGATTGGGAGAGATGAGGATGAGGGAAAGAGAGAGGATGATAGGAAGGCGGGGAGAGAGAGAGAAGGATAAAGCGGCGGAGATGCCGATTGGCAGTGGTTAGAGCAATGGTAGTAGCAAGAGGAGGAAGAAGAGAGAAAAGAGAGGAAAAGAAAAAAAATGAAAAGGAAAAGGAAAATGAAAAGTTTTTCTTTTTCTATAAATTCTACAGTAAGTTATAGTAAAGTTTTATATAAACCACCCAAAAAACATATCATTCAAATGCACCCCAAGATTAGAAGCATGTTTGGATTCCTATTTTTCATGGAAAAATTTTTCATACATATTTTTCAATCATCTTTTTACTTCATTATATTAAATCACTATAGTATATTTTTCTATAAAAACTCAAAAAAGTTATAAATTTTTTTTGATAGTTATAAAATCACTTTAGCTGTTTTGGGGGGTGTTTTTGAAAATTTTTAATATAGCAGAGTTTTTAGAGTATATTTTGGGATATTTTAGAAAATATTTTGGAATATTTAAGAGTATTAGAGTTTTTAAAATATATTTTGGAATTTTTTTTAATATTAAAAAAAATATTTAAAAAAATTTAGACTACTTTTTAGAGTATCTTTTAGAGTACTTTTAAAAATTTTTTATAGTATTTAAAAAGCTAGTTTTTGAAAAACTAGTGGATCCAAACAGAGGCAAATTGCAATACTTTCTACAAAAACTTCAAAAAGTTATAAAAAAAATGAGATCTAAAGTTAGGAAGTGTCAATGTAAGTGGGGAAAATTGCAATGCTAACATGAGCATAACAAAATTCAATAGCAATGGCTACTTTTCATAGAACTACACAAAACAAGAATCAAAGAATTGGACAGGAAATTTTGCTAATTGGGAATCAAGATTTACACATAGAATTCTTAAACTTTTAGTATTGGAACTTGGAAGATTTTAACTAAGAATTAGACAAGAGAAAGTATGGCCTCTTCAAGAAAAAACACCACAATAGATAGAAATACAAAATATGATAAAATATATTATATTTTTGAATTATTTCTTTCACTTACAGGTCCATTATTTCTCATGATTGCTAAGAAATTTTCATCTTTATTAATGAAAAAAATAACAACTCTCAGGAAAAGTTAGGTTTAATAGAAAGGAAATAATTTTAATGGAAAAACAAGTAAATCAAAGTAGAAAAATCATATTCTAACCATCTTGTTTGAATTATGTAGACAAAGAAAAGAAAAGAAACACCAAATATTTTGGAGAAGGAAGGGAAGAATAGATTATATGTACTTATATTTTATCCATAACTTTTTTATTCTTTACTCTTTTTGTTATGCCGCACCACTCATATCGGGTGGCAATGATATTTTAACCATAACCTAATAAAATCTAATTGTAAACATATTACTTATAATACTTTACCCTCTTTTTTTTTGTGTATTATCGTATTCATCTTATTATTCTTATGAAAAAATTATAAAATAATAAATTCTTATTTTTTTGGGAGGATGAAATTATAGGAACTACTAAAATATAGAAAAAAATTTTAAAATATTTAACAAATATCATTATGAATTTAGTACTCAAGATTTTTAAAATTTTTACATTCTAATGTATGGTTAATTTTGTACAAGAGACTCAACTATTACTCTCCATATAACTAAGTAAAATTTCCTAAGTTGTAAGGATAGAAAAGTTATTTGACAATCAATGAGGCAAGCATTGGATCCCGAATGGCTAACAAGGAGACAAGTGATATTTTTAAAATTTTAGAAAAGGAAGGTGAAATTATTAGAAACCTTAGGGGAAGTATCTGAAATTATCCATTTTGTTTTTCTTAGTTATTTTTTTATTTCGCTATTTTTCTTTTCCTTTTTGTTTTTACTAGCTTTGTGCCTATAAACTTGCCTAGCCGTAATAGCAATAAGTACACTTTCATTACACCAGTAGTTCTTGAGCGCTCAAGGTTAAAAGACTTTTATTGAATCTTGTTCTTGAACAAAGATATGAGTGTATCTTTCTTGATTACGTTCCTATTTCATGTTGAATTGAGAATCAAATACAGTATTAAAGAATATATGCTGAATTATCCATCTAAAAAAATGATACATACAATTCAATTAAAATGCTCAAATTTGTCAAAAAAATTAAAATGCTCAATCTACAATCAATTATGTAATTACAAATATATTCTCTATATCTTCTAACATATAAGATGTAAAACAGATGATGGGAAATGTGTCTTGGATGGGCACGTGTAAAGGCATTTTATAACCTGGAACTTAAACAGCCGTTGGGTGTTGAAATTGAGTGGAAGAGGCATATGAAAAGTTGGGGGGATTTGAAAGCATAAATGGGAAAGGTGGAGTGCCTAAAATAATCAACTGCCAAAGGCAGAGGGTCGCGAGCGAAACTAAGGGCATTGAAAAAGGCGCCAAGCTTGACGGAGAAGCTAAACACTGTACGCATATAAAATGAACAGGAATTTCCACGAAAAGCATATTCGTTATGGAGTTGGCAAAAATATATATTTGTATACATCCTAGCATGTATGTCTATATATATATATATATATATATATATATTTGTGAATGGGATAACTTTGTACAAGCTCGGATGAGTGATATTTTCGAAATATCATTGGACTCCACTAAGTATAATTTTGTTTCTCGTGATAGTAGTTTAATATGCCAATATCAATGGTGAAAAATTATCTAATAATACTCTCATATTTAAATTTTAAATTTTTTTATTTACATATAAATTTCCTACTTTTTTTAGAACGTGTTTACATACATACATTTTAAAAATATACATTTATACATATATATAGATATATGGATATGTATGTCTTTATATAAATATATTGTGAATGGGATAACTTTGTAGAGCCTCGGATGACGTTATCTGAAATATCATTGGACTCCCCTGAGTATAATTTCATTTTTCGTGATAGTAGTTTAATATGTCAATATCAAAAGTGAAGAATTCTCAAATATTACCCTCATATTTAAATTTTAAATCTTTCTTTCATTCTCTAAATTTCTTATTTTTTTTACAATGTGTATACATACATACATTTTCAAAATATATAATTATATATATATACATATGTATGTCTATATGGTAAATTCATATATACAATTAGACTTGAAAATGTCAATGCAAACTGCTGTGCACTTGAACCTGGAATAATGGATAACTATGCAATAATGTATTTCTAAATTATAATAAATAGAATTTTGTTTTTCTTGTAGTTTTTGTGATTGTGATCAAATGAGGTATGACTATGCAAGTGTATTTGTTTTAAAATTTCATTTTTACTTTTCAAATCTATAGTTTTATCCGTTATTGTGTAGCATTATGATGTAGTAGTAATACAAAAGAAATACTAGTAAATAATGATAGTTTTTTTCAAATAAACAAAGTGGTTTACGAATATTCCTATCTAGCGAGCAAAAGGGTAGTTAGGATATTTAAAAATCTTACTATACAAACAACAAAAGTAAGGTAGGTTAGTGATATTTTTAGAACTTTAGGGGTGTCAGGCGAAATGAAGAGAAACCTTAGGGGAGGTTTACAATATTGACTTACTGAATACACTTATTTATGCGGGGAACACTTCATGGGTATGATTCACCTCTTGGTAGGTGCCTTTTCTCTCTAGCGTAGGGACCATCTCACCCGGCTGGGTGTTCTTCTCGAAGAACCCAATTTCACAAACTCAAAGACCTCAAACTCCCGCACATTTCCTTTTCGTCTCGATTCCCTTTACTAACCGTCTCGATCCACTGTTACTACGGCGGTAAGCAACAGTGATCTCGTGGGTTTGATGATGCATTGCTCTACGTTGTATTCTGTGTGTCGAAAGGGGTATACCATGCTCTGCAGGACCGATCTTCACTGGCCAAATTGTAGATCGATTTGATTTTTGTTTTGTTAGGTTAAGTCGCAGACTGATCTTTCATTTTTTTCTTTTACTTTTGTCCTGGTTTGCGTGTCCAGTTTTCTTTGCTTTTAGTTGTGTGGTAGTGTTAGGTGGTTTCTCCTTTATTCCTGGTCGGCGGCTGTATTTGATTGGATCTGCGTGTTTTTGTGGCCTCTGCCTCTTTTTACAGGTTCTGCTTGGTAGAGGATTTGATCGGGTAGTTAGTTGGGGTTCCTTGCGGATAAGTCAAATGGCCGAGGAGCTGGAACAGGTGTTGAGAAGATTTGTTCTAACTAATGAGGAAGCAAAGGGTGTTCTGCTCGAGGGTAGAGATGCGTATCAGGGGGTGGCAGAATGTCAGATGAGTATTATAGGGAAGGTGTTTGGAGAAAAGAGTGCGAATCTCTCAGGTATTAAAAGCTTTGCTAGCAACTTGTGGCCGTATGTTAAGAATTTGAAGGTGGTTGAGATTGGGATTAACATGTTTCAGTTTATTTTTAGTAATGAAAAAGATATGAATAGAGTGCTGAGTGGCAGACCATGGATTTATGATAATATGTTTCTAGTTCTGGTGCCATGGAAGGAAGGAGTGGAGCAGGATGAAGGGGCTTTTACCAAGACATAGATATGGGTCCAACTATGGAATTTACCAATTCATTGGGTGACAAAGGAGGTAGGCAGAAAGATTGGGGGGGTCTTTAACAAGGTTATTGAGATCTTAATTCCGAATGGGGGAGGTAAAGATGGCAAACTCATGAAGATCTTGGTGGAATTGGATTTGAACAAACCTTTATTTAGAGGAACAACAGTGAAATTGAATGGAAATGCCAGGTGGATAGAGTTTAAGTATGAGAAGTGCCCTGATTTTTGTTATTGCTATGGAATTGTGGGACATAATGAGAGAAACTGTAGCATGAAAGGCATGAGTATGGATAAGGCACCTCAGTATGGGGCCTGGTTGAGGGCGAGCAACCCCAGAAGCCCAGGTAAAAAACAGAATGTTGGGAGGAATTCGAGCCAGACTGAAAATGAGAGGGATGCCTGGAAAAAGGCAATGGAGGAGAGAACTTCAGAACGTCTATTGTTGACTTGGAGAGTGAATGAGCAGCAGCAAAGTAACCATGAGAGGGGGGCAGAGGTTAGGGAACACGAGGAAACGGGTCAGGGGCCTAAGGGAGGTCAGGAGAGAATAATATGGGAACTGAGCTAGTGCACTCGAGGAGGGAGCAACAGATTGAGGGGAGGGGTATTGGAAACACAGTGGACAAAACACAAATCTCTACAACTGGTCAAAGCTTGGAACAAGCCAGGAGCTCTGAGCCACCAGTACATATGACTTCAAATAACGTAAGTTACGATACTATGTGGATTGATGAGGACATGCCAGAAAAGGTGGACCGGAGTGGAGGAATGGGAAAGTGTACTGGTGGCAGAAAGGAACCTGATGGGACATATAGGAGGAGCAAGGCATGGACGATGTTGGTTCGAGAGGTGGGCAGGAGAGTGCCTTTATCTGAGAAAAATGAAGTAATGGAAGTTGCAATTGGGGGGAGTAAAAGGAAACAGATTGCAGCACGAGGGAAAGAGAATGGGGAGGTGAGGGAGGAAGGCTTGGAAAGGAGAAAGAAATCTAGGATGATGCAAGGAGAGTTAGTTCTGGAACAGACGATCGAGGTGGTGGAGTCCAACCTTAATGGGGCTCCCCATTCTCAATGAGAGTTCTGGTGTGGAACTGTCGAGGTGTAGGGAGCCCCTTGACAGTTCCCCAACTTAAGGAAGTTATTCAACTCCACTCCCCAGAGCTAGTTTTCCTGTCCGAGACCAAAAATAGGAAGGATATTCTAAACAAAGTCAAACAGAAAATTGGATATGACAATTTATTTGTTATTGACCCTGTGGGTAAGTTTGGTGGTATGGCTGTTTTATGGAGGAAAGAGTTACAGGTTCGGAGAGTACTTTTCACAGATTTTACTATTGAAGTGCAAATTCAGGGAGATGGGTGTAAGACTGACTGGTGGCTTATCTGTATATATGCTAGTAATGTTGATCATGTGAGGGCGCAACAGTGGAAAATTATAGAGGCGAGGAAATGGTTGTGGGGAAGCAACTGGTTGATAGTCGGGGATATGAATGATATTATGTCAAATGATGAGAAATGGGGAGGACTTAGAAGGCCTGAGAGAAGCTTTGACAGTTTTAGGAATTTTGTGAGCAGCAACCAACTTATTGATATTGGCTTTGACGGCACTCCGTGGACCTGGACAAACAACTAGGAAGGAGCTGGTGAAATCAAAGAAAGATTGGATAGAGTGCTTTGTAGTAGGCATTGGAGGGAAGAAAATGGGAAGGCAAAATGTACCCACATTCAGAATGAGGCATCCGATCACCTGATGCTCTTTTTAGACACTGAGCCGAGAGAAGGGGGATGGAAGAAATGATTTTATTTTGATAAGCGATGGCTGCAACATCAGGAGGTGGAAAGTATTATCTGCAGAGCTTGGGAGCTACAATAAGAAGGCTCCAGGTTCTTTCAACTGCACCAGAAGATAAAGACTGTTAGAGGGGCTTTGATTGGATGGAATAAACAGAAGAATGTAAATGCTAAAAGGAAGATTCAAAAAGTGAAAAAGGAGATTGCAGAACAACAGAAAAAGAGAGAAACTGGCAATAGGGGGATAATTAGGGAGCTGAAAAAGGAATTGGCAGAGGCGTACAGACAAGAAGAAATTTACTAGGGGCAAAAAGCAAGAGTAAACTGGCTAAAGGAGGGCGATAAAAATACTAAATATTTCCATGCTGTAGTGGAAGGGAGGAGGAAAAGAAATAATATATCTGGATTACAGAGAGAGGACGGTAGTTGGTGCAGCTCGGGGGTGGAAGTTGAAGGGAAAATACAGAGTTACTTCCAATCACTCTTTACAACGAGTAACCCCCAGCTATCTGACTCCATCTTGCAGGGAATCCCTAGGGTAATCACAGATCCAATGAACACCAGGCTGATCAGACCTGTATCAGAGGTGGAGGTCAAGAAGGCTGTTTTTTCTTTGCATCCTAATAAAGCTCCGGGACCTGACGGTATGACCCCTATTTTCTTCCAAAAGTATTGGCACATTATTAAAGAAGACCTGATAAGGGCCATATCCAATTTCTTTCACTCAGGGAATTTACTTAGTGCTGTTAATGAAACAATAATCACCTTAATTCCAAAAGTTGAGTCTCCTGTTTTGGTGTCACAATTCAGACCAATTAGTTTGTGTAATGTTACTTATAGAATCATATCTAAAATTCTCGTTAATCGAATGAAACCTCTCCTGAAGCTTTGCATTAGCCATAACCAGTCTGCTTTTATCCCCGAGAGACAAATCATTGATAATGTCATTATTGCCCATGAGTCCATCCATTGCTTGAATAGTAGGAGAAGTGGATCCAATGCTTTTATGGCCTTAAAACTTGATATGTCTAAGGCTTATGATAGGGTTGAATGGCCTTTTGTTATGACAATAATGGAGAAAATGGGTTTCTGTCAACAGTGGAGGGGGTGGATTTGGCGATGTATGTCCTCAGTGGTGTATTCCTTTAACATAAATGGTGAGAAGAGAGGATATGTGCGGCCGACTAGAGGAATTCGACAGGGAGACCCCCCCTTTCCCCTTATTTGTTCTTGTTGGTCTCTGAAGGTTTATCTAGCCTACTGAAACAAGCTATGCAGGATAGGTGCCTCTTAGGGTTAAAAATTGCTAAGCATAGCCCTGCGTTATCCCATTTATTTTTTGCAGATGATACGTTGATTTTCCGCCAAGCTGATGTGTGGGAAGCTGGGCAAGTGAGGAGGATCTTGGAGCAGTATGCTGCTGCTTCGGGACAGATTATAAATGCAGAAAAATCTTCTGTTTTTTTCAGCAAGAATACTGAGGAGCGGCAGAAAGCAAGAATTTTAGGTATGCTGGGTGGTATGAAAGAGGTCAAGCAGAGTAAGTATCTTGGGCTCCCAATGGTGATTGATAGGACAAAAAAATAGGTTTTCAGCTATATCAAAGAGAGAGTTATCAGAAGGCTAAGTAACTGGAAGGAGAAATTATTAAGTAATGCAGGTAAGAAGGTACTGTTAAAATCAGTGGTACTTGCTTTACCTACTTATGCTATGAGCTGTTGTAGGTTGCCAAAAGGGTTGTGTGTGGATTTATGCAGAGATATGGCGAAGTTCTAGTGGGGGGATAGTGAGGAAAATAAAAAAAATTCATTGGATTGATTGGAAGAAGCTCTCAGAGGTTAAAGGCAGAGGGGGTTTGGGTTTTAGAGATCTACAGGAGTTTAATGTAGCTATGCTAGCTAAACAGCTTTGGAGGGTTTTAACCAATCCAAACCTGTTAGTTACTCAAATTTTGAGAGGAAAGTACTTTAGGGGAGCTTCAATTTGGAGGCTAGAGGCTAAGGCTGGGGATTCATGGGTATGAAGGAGCCTATTAAGTTCAAAGAAGCTGTTACAGGGACGGATTAGGAAACTTGTGGGCGACGGACGAAACATAAATATTTGGGAGGATAACTAGATTCCTGATATGGGGAATGGGAGAATTAGGACCAGGATGCCTCAACATTGCCAACTAAAATCTGTCCATGAATTGATAGAGGACGGTGGATGGAATGAGGACCTGCTCAGCACCTTATTTGAGGAGGAGGATTGCAGGAGGATTAAGACAATTCCTATTAGTGAACATGGAGCCAAGGATAGGCTGGTGTGGGTGTTCTCAAGTACTGGCCGATATACTGTCAAGAGTGGGTATGCAGTGGCAAAAGTCATGCGTAGGGGAACAAAGAGGTCTGATCTTCAGAAGGGTAATAGCAGTAGAAACATGGAGGACTCTGGTGTTTGGAAATTTTTGTGGAGTTTAAGGCTCAAACATAAGTTGAAGCACTTTATTTGGAGGTGTCTACATCGAGTTCTACCAGTGAATGAGGCAGTGAAGTATAGGAGGAGGGAGGGAAATGACAGATGTCTGTGTTGTGGTGAAATGCCAGAAACGTTGGAACACATGTTTTTTTGCCAGCATGCAGAGAAATTTGGAAGGCAGCTCCCATCTGTTGGGACGGTCTCAACGTTTATAGGAATAATTTTTGGCATTGGTGGACTACTTTGGTGGAGGTTAAGGCAAGAGCGGAGGGTAGGACCCATATTGAACTGACGGTTAATATACTGTGGCAAATTTGGAAATCCAGAAATCAAATTCAGTTTAATAATGATCGAAAATGTCCTGGAATTGTGGTGGGTAAAGCTATGCAGGAGTGGCGGGAATATGCTGAGGTATTCAATGAAGTGGATGGGCAGGAGTATGATGGACAGGAGGAAGTCTATGGAGCAGGGAAGTGGTCACCACCACCCCAACACTTCATTTGTCTGAACACTGATGCCGCGTTGAGTCATAAGGATGGAAAAATTGGCTGGGGTGTGGTAGCCAGATGTAGCAGGGGTAAGCTACTAGGAGCCTGGGCAGGGAGTGAACAAAGGTGTGGGGATCCTGCGGTGGAGGTAGCTCGAGGAGGGACATAATTATACAATCCGATTGTAAAAGTGTGGTTGAGAAGATCAAATTGGAAAGGGTGGAGGATCCTCGGGCCAGTGCTGTGTTATTTGACATCCTGCATCTGAGGAAAGAGTTTCGGAATTACACTTTTTCTTTTGTCAGATGGAATGCCAATGTGGTGTCTCATTCTTTGGCAAGGTTTGCCTTAAACTTAGTTGCTGATATAGATTGGAGAAATTCTTTTCCTAGCTGGCTGCTTCGGTTAGCCAACATTGATGTTGGAGTAGTTGCTCCAAGTGATGTAAACATTTTATGATTTTAGGGGAATCTGTTATCGGTTGGAAAAAAAAAGAATACACTTATTTATGCCAATTATACTCTTCATACTAATTATATTTTTAAACTAAATTACTATTTACTCATATTTTAAAACTTCAAATTTAATTGCTATTAGCAAAATTATATTGATTTTTTTTATACGAGTAGTATTTTTTATCTTGGATACTACTTTAATTAGAGTTTAGTTTAAAGACATTCACTGGAGTTTGGATGCATCCAGAGAGCACTGATCGATGTATCTTCATGCATAAATTGGAATAAATATGCAATTTAATTTTTTAAAAATAAATTACTACTCTATATCCGAAATTTACTTTTTGGAGAGTAGGTTTAGTTCATACTATTTTTTATAGTATTTAAAAATATATAAGTACAAAAAAATTTTAAATTGTACCTATAATCATGTATTATACGAGTATATTATGAGTACTTACTAACTAAGGTACTAAACTTTAATCATTGATAAAACATCTTATCGTTATTTCAAATAAACTTTCTAATACTAGTTTGAGATAAGTTTTAAAGTAAAATAGTACATGTGTCCCATAAATCAGTAAATCTTGATTATTAATCAAATTTGCCATGTTATCAGTAATAATTACTATTTATGTAAAAAAACTTAGTATTTCTTGAATTAAACTTGCTATTACTTGAAGTAAAATAGTACATGCATTTGCTTGCCTTTTGCTTTCGTTAATTATAAAATTAGACATAATTGTAGAAACCTCCTATAGGTTTTTGACATATGCACACGGCCTTCCCTAACATTTGCAAAACTATACAAAACTTCAAAAACTCTAAGGTTTATATTACAAATTTAATTCCAACGAAGTTTACTAACATTAAAAAAATTACTTTACATGGGGGAGTGAAGTGAAAAAATGAGAGTATAATAATATCCCTTAATTGTTTATTCCATAAATATCCCTTATACATGTATATGAGTTGAATTTGTCTAATAATAGAAATAATTTTTGGTGTAATGGGCCATTTTTTTGTGCAATTGGAGCATATTTTGCCTGAATAAAGCTATTTCTAAGATTTTACCTGAATACCTAAATTATATGGACGGTTGGCGGATTTACCTTTAATATAATAATAATAGTAATAGAATTACTATTATTATTTGCTAGCAAAGCACAACATTATTTCCCTTCCCTTCTACATTCTCTGTTCATGCAGCACTTCCCCTCGACATTTCTCTACTTTTCATTGCTCTCTTATTCACCATGTTAATCCAAATGAATATGTGATTTTATTAATTTCAAATGGGTAGCTAAATAAAACCAATTAATTAGTGGCTATTAAATGGACAGATTTCGACTGCCTGTTTATAATTAATTCAATTAGACGTAAATCCAAATTCATTAGTAAGCAAATGAATTTGAATTCGTATACACAATAATTATATCAAAGTTTTTGCAAAGCCATATCTATCCAGTATTTCCTATTCTTTAATTTTCATTTATTAAAAGTTTTGGAAACAAAATTGGTTTTATTTATCAAAAGTTTTGGAAATAAAATTGGTTACAGTAAAACAAACTGCCAACTATTTATTAAGCACTAATGTGAAAGTATTTTCAAGTACCTTTGTCTGCTTGACATTTAAACTAATTTTTTATTATTACCACACCCATTCGGTGTGTCATAACCAGTGCTTATAATAATTGAAGTTTTTGCACCAGAATACACCATGTCTAACGTTAATTGTTGGGGTTAAATGCAATAAAATCATGACTAACTATATACTTAATTGAATTTACCCTTTAAACTATAGTAATACACTTTTTCCTCCCTTGAATTATTGGCAAAAAAATTTTGGGGTTACAGAAAGGCATCCTCAATGTTCCGTAATTTTGGCCAATTAGGGACAATTGACTGGAAATGAAGAATTGATCGTTAGAACCAACAGTTTTACCTAACAAAAAATGGGTAAAATCGAATGGAGCCATTTTTAACGGAACAATTGGAACGGACAAAAAGCTCCATTCTTCTCTTTCTTCCCTCTGCCTTTTTGCAACCCCAAATTTTTTTTGTCAATCTCTGGAGTTTTAACGACCGTTATACAACTTTCAAAATAAACAAATTCATTCTAAATTTTTATTTGGGATAATTTCATAAACCAAATCGCGGTCACTTTTTATAAAGTATCACTTTCCTATAAAAGACCAGTTCTTTATGACTTTCCTCCATTATAAGAACATAGTACCTATTTTTTCATAAATAAATTTATTTATCGAATAAAATAAAAATAAATCTATTTTCAATAAAAGACCAACTCTTTATAGCTTTTCTCCATTATAAGAACAGAGTACCCATTTTTCCATAAATAAATTTATTTATCGAATAAAATAAAAATAAATCCGTTTTCCAATAAAACACCAACTCTTTATAACTTTCCTCCATTATAAGAACAGAATACCCATTCTTTCATAAATAAATTTATTTATTGGATAAAATAAAAATAAATCCATTTTTCAATAAAAGACCAGTTCTTTATGGTTTTCCTCCATTATAAGAACAAAGTATCCATTTTCCCATAAACAAATTTATTTATCGGATAAAATAAAAATAAATCCGTTTTTCAATAAAACACCAACTCTCTATGACTTTCCTCAATTATAAGAACAGAGTACCCATTTTTTTATAAATAAATTTATTTATCGGATAAAATAAAAATAAACCCGTTCTCCAATAAAACACCAGTTCTTTATGGCTTTCCTCCATTATAAGAACATAATACCATTTATGGGTAAAATCGTTGGTTCTAACGATCAATTCTTCATTTCCCGTCAATTGTCCTTAATTTGCCAAAATTACGGAACTTTGAGGATGCAATGTGTTTGGGGTGAAACTTTGAGAATGAAATTGGCCAACCACCCAAACTTTGAGGATGAAAAGTCCATTTTTTTCTATAAGATATTTAATCAAATGTTATTTCTTGTTTTAATTTTAGTTATGACTATGCTACATATTTATTAAATAGACATATCTTTATAATTAAAGTTAATATTTGATATTTTAGGATGCCATATATTTAAATAGATGAAAATTATTTTGAACATAACATATTAAAATAATTTTGTTTGTCAATCATTTTGGCCCCTCCCCCCCAAGGAAAAAATCTTGGCTTGGTCACTGCCTAGGAGGAAATTAGGGCTGGCTAGCAAAAGATTGTGAAAATTTACCTTTATACCCTAATTATTTGGAAAAATCTAATGAACAAATTTGCAAAAGAAATCTTGTTTCTTGCCAACAAATTAAGTAACTAATAAATCACCTGTAATGTTACTTTAGCATATTTAATTTATGTTAAATACAAATTCTACCAGTGTTCCTTTCGTAAAAATATAAGTGTAACACTTTTTCAATTTTAGTTACATACATTTATGTATTTTACATAAATGTAATGATTCAGAATAAAATACCCATAAATAACCAGTATTTTGTTGATATAATGCAAAAAACCCATAAATAGCTGGTATGTTATGGGCGCAATCTTTTTTACTTTCACATATTTAAAATTTGTTAAATACAAAATCTACTAGTTTCCCTTTCGTAAAAATATAAGTATAACACTTTTTCAATTTTAATTACAAACATTTATGTATTTTACATAAATATAATGATTTAGAGTAAAATGCCCATAAATAACTAGTATTTTGTTGATGTAATGTAAAAAACTCATAAAGAGTTGGTATGTTATGGGCAAAAACTTTTTTACTTTCACATATTTAAAATTTGTTAAATACAAAATTTACTAGTTTTCTTTTCGTAAAAATATTAGTGTAACACTTTTTCAATTTTAGTTACAAACATTTATATATTTTACATAAATGTAATGATTTAGAGTAAAATGCCCATAAATAACTAGTATTTTGTTGATATAATGCAAAAAAATCATAAAGAGCAGGTATGTTATGGGCAATATGTTTTTTACTTTCACAAAAATCAGTTTATGTTAAATACAAGACAACCAGTTTCCCTTTCGTAAAAATATTAGTGTAACAGTTTTTCAATTTTAGTTACAAACATTTATGTATTTTACATAAATATAATGATTCAGAATAAAATGCTCATAAATATATAGTATTTTGTTGATGTAATGCCCATAATCGGGAGAATCAATTGGAATCTACTATTTCTCAGCTTTGAACGCTTTATGTAAAGTAGAGATATTTGTCTTCAATTAAATGTGAAACAGGTAACAATCTGTCTTCCCATGAACCCAGTTTCCATAAATGTTAATATTTTACTAATATAACAATTAAAATCAATTTCAATAATTCAAATTTAGTAGGTTAGATAAAAGTTGTTAGAAAAGTAAGAAACCAAAAGAAAAATAACTCAAATTTATTAAAAGTCCAAAAAGGATTCAGTACTTCAGCTCTAGAAGTCCTCCAAATGACTATATATTAGAACAGCTATAATCAAAATAGATTACATAATTAAAATCCTTAATATTTCAAACATTTATTTTCTTAAGTTTCACTTCTTAAAGGCCTCAACTCGTTATTCAATAATGACCATATGTTGCTTCAAAGCCAAGCATGGCTGTGTTTAGGTGTTTAGTACTGCTTACGCTTCCTCTTCGGTGTTTTATTTTTAAACCCATTATATTTATGTTAATTCCGTGACACCCTAATACATTTCCAACTTCTGCAGTACGCAACATTTCCAAACCGCCTGCGCCTGTTATAGGTCACCACTTGCTTTTGTAGAAATAT
This sequence comes from Coffea eugenioides, assembly GCF_003713205.1. Classification (NCBI taxonomy): domain Eukaryota; kingdom Viridiplantae; phylum Streptophyta; class Magnoliopsida; order Gentianales; family Rubiaceae; genus Coffea; species Coffea eugenioides. The sequence goes on from NC_040037.1 coordinate 40,528,147, forward strand.
TTCCTTCATCGTCCGTACATGTCAGCTTGCAACGTGCCGATTTCTTTGCCATATTCTTTACCTTTCCGCATCTGTTTTGGATTAGTTGAATACACGGCAGAATTTACCCATGTCTAAGGTCTCTTTTGTCAAAATTAGTAAAATGTGTCAAATCGTGCGGTATCATCAGAAGTAGGACAAGGTGCTCGACCCTCGAGGAGGAGTCATTGATTCTGGCTGTAGATAGTCCTTATGTACCAAAACTTTATGGAAATTGCCATGATGTGCTCCACCGAGGAACAAAGCTTTTAAAGCGATGTACGAAGGCATCAAACATGAGAGTTTAGCCTAAGTAGAGGTAGGTTTGGCTTGTAGTCACGTTAACGGAGATTAATCATATCTTGGCATCAAAGAAAAGGTTAAAAGAATTAAAAAAAAAGTCATGAAAATAAAATACCAAAGAATAGTCGAACGACTCCCGACAATTCCTACGCCCAATCCGATAGTCAGAAGAATAGTATACCCCATTTGGCAAATAAATTTTTTTAGTATTTATCTAAAATTTTACTGTAACTTACTATAGAAATTGTAAAATTTTTTTGAATATTTTAAAGTAGTTTAAAATTTTCAAGAAGTTTTTTAAGTTTATTATAGTTAAAATTGTTAAAAAACTTGTAACAGATAAACTTGGTCAAAAATTTATTTGCAATATTTGCAAACAGAGCTTTGTCTTGTTACTTGTCTTGAAAATACCTTTTAAAACGCTACTATGTTTTTGTACAACTTGTATGCAAATTTTTTGGTTTTGTATCAAACTTTGGGCCTGTTTGACAAATAAGTTTTTGGTCAAATTTATCTTCTATAAGTTTTTTTAATAATTTTAATTACAGTAATAACAAAAAATTTATTAAAATTTTTAAACTATACACTTCAAAATATTTAAAAATTTACATACTTTAAAATTTTATCTTACAACTTTTACAGTAAGTTATCGTAAAATTCTAAACAAACACCCAAAAAATTTATCAGCGTGGGACCTTTATTCTCCACAAGTAGTTAAACACGTTTAGCTGGCAGAACAGGAGTCAAGAAAGTTGCCATTGGATAGCTGTGGCTCTAAGCAAATACTAGTGTTTACTCATAAACTTGTCTAGCATTTTCTCCAACCAAGTCTTCCACCACTTTTTTCCTCTCAGTTTGTTTAGGCTCACAAGCAAAATGGCTGAGCTAGCTCTGCTTAGTGCCTCGGTGAAGGCCATTGTACAGGGTCCGCTGGACAAGGTGATTTCTCTAGTCAACAAAGAATTTAGCCTGATCTACGGCTTCAAGAAAGATCTTGAAAAGCTGAGAGGATCACTGGCCATGATACAGGCGTTCTTGCGAGATGCTGAGAGACGACCAGTTGGAGAAGAAGCTGTAAAACTGTGGCTGGAGAAACTTGAAGGCGTGGCTTATGATGCTGATGATGTACTGGACGAGATGAACTACAAAATTCTCCAACACAAAGTAAAGCTACATAAGAAAGCGGAAAGCAAGGTAAAAATCTTCAGCTTGCTCTCAAATCCCTTTTCTTTTAACAAGAAATTGGCTGGTAAACTCAAGGACATAAATTCAGACTTGAAAAGGATTAACCAGGAAGCAAATGAGTTCGGCCTTCAGTTCCATATCAGAGACGTGGATGCAGATTCTGCTGCTGCTGCTGTGTTTTCTCATTCCATAGCAAGAAGCAGAGAGACTGACTCAGTAAGTGTTGATCCTAATGTTCTGGGAAGAGATAATGATAAATCTGATTTAGTACAAACATTGATGAGATCAAGGGATGAAGTTGTTTCAGTTATTCCCATTGTGGGAATGGGTGGATTGGGGAAAACAACTTTAGCTCGGTTAATATACAATGATGAAAGAATTAAGAACTACTTTGATGCAAGAATTTGGGTTTGTGTATCTGAAAGTTTTGATGTAACTAAGCTCTTTGCCATGATGCTCGAATCATTGACACAATCGCATGTTCAAGTACAGGGCAGGGAAGCCATAGTGAAAAACCTTCAAAAGGTTATAGGGGTTGGAAGATATCTTCTCATACTAGATGATGTTTGGAATGATAAAGCTGATAAATGGGATGATTTTAAAAGATCAATGGAAGGGATCAACACAACCAAGGGAAATAGCATTGTTGTGACTACACGTAGCGAACAAGTAGCTTCAATAGTTGCGACGCTACCCCAACATTTCCTTAGAAAGTTATCTGAAGAAGATTGTCTGTCAATATTGAAAGCTAGAGCATTCCCAGGAGGGGAAGTTCCAAGGGAATTGGGCGCCATAGGGAAGAAAATTGCAGCCAAGTGTCAAGGTTTACCATTAGCAGCAAATCTGGTAGGAGGAATTTTACGCAACAAGGGAAAATCTGAGTGGATGTCAATTTTGAATGACGGCCTTTCTCATGTAAATGGAGATGAAAATGGTAGTAATATCTTGCAAATATTGAAGTTGAGCTTTGATCATTTGCCAACTCCTGCTGCTAAAAAATGCTTTGCTTATTGCTCAATCTTTAACAAGGATTTCAATTTGAAAAAGGAACAAGTGGTTCAACTATGGATGGCAGAAGGATTTTTGTATTCAAATCAAGGAAGTGATGTGATGGAGCAAACGGGGAGAAAGATTTTCCACATTTTAGTGCAAAACTGCTTACTTCAAGATGTGGAGAAGGATATATATGAGAACGTCATTAGCTGTAAGATGCATGATCTTGTGCATGATCTTGCAAGTTCTGTTTCAAGTGCCAAAGGCAGATGCCTCACATTGAGCACATCAAGTGAAGCACCCCAAAATCTGTTGGAAGAAAAGGAAAGAAATCTGCGCACGTTGTTCCTGAAATATGATGTTTCTCACCAAGTGTTGCTAGAGTTTGTATTCTTGCGTGTACTAAATCTGGAGGATGCAGTAGTTGTTAAGGAACTGCCCTCCAAAATAAAAAAGCTAACACATTTAAGATATCTTGATCTGTCAGGAACCCACATTAAGGTTCTGCCAAACTCCATTTGCAAGCTGTATAATTTGCAAACTCTGATTTTCCTCAATCTATTTGGTTCTGTCGATAAGTTTCCACCAAATTTTAAGAATTTGATCAGCTTGAGACACCTTCATTTTTATTTTCCGGAAAGATTTCAAATGCCACTTGGGATGGGAAAACTGACTGATCTTCAAACATTGTCATGCTTTTTGTGGATCAAGAGAAGGAGTCTAGGGTGCTTGAATAATCTTGGAGGTGAATTGAAGATACGCAATCTAGAACTGGTGAAGATGCAGAAGAAGCCAGAAGTGCATAGTTATCTGGAAAGCCAAATATTACAAATTGGAATATTACTGGGGAACAAATAGACAAGGTGACAACCGGGACGAAAATGTACTGGAAGGCCTCCAACCTCACCCAAATATAAAAACCTTGAAGATAGAGAACTTCATGGGCAATGAGTTTCCTTTGTGGGCTCTGAAAATGGCTGTGAACACTGAGAATGCGTGGTCATTACTTGAAAATTTGGTGGAGATAAAACTAATCCAGTGTGAAAGATGTCAAAAAATTCCAATGCTTGGGCATTTACCATTTCTCCAGCGTCTCAGATTGCAAGGGCTAGCTAATGTAAGAACTATAGCTCCTTCATCTTATGGAACTGATTACTACATTGGATCGAGCAGTAGTAGTCTAGGTAGAGCCATATGGTTTCCAGCACTTGAAAATCTCATTCTAGAGGAAATGATGAGCTTGGTAGAATGGATTGATGTTCCAGATATGCCATCTTCAAGTACAACAGCATCAAGTGAAGAGAGCTTCTTTCCTCGCCTCCAAGACTTGATCATCAGGGATTGCCCGAATTTAAGGACCACTCCAAGAAAATTCCGTTGTCTCGCTGGTTTAAGCATAGCGGGTGATAGCAGCATCTTGCCATTGTCAAGCATATGCAGTAATGTTTTCACTCTTGAAACACTAAACATATTTGGCCTGTCAGATCTAACATGTCTTCCAGATTGTTTATTTCAAAACAATCCAAAGCTTGCACATTTGAGCATGGCCTATTGCTCAAACCTGACAAATATTGCTTCAAACTTGTCGGGGTGGGCCAATTCTCTTAAGATATTGGAGATTGAGCACTGCAACAGTCTGGTTGACTTGCCACAAGGATTGCACACCCTCCAGTCACTTGAGAGACTAACAATAAATGGATGTGGCAGTCTCAGATCCATACCAGCGCCAGAGGGCCAAGGCCAGGGCCTTACTTCTCTTTGTAACTGCGAGTTTGCTGGTTGTTATGGATTGACCAACATCCCAGGAGAAGCATTGCAGTTTTGCACCTCTCTGGAGTCTCTGTCAGTGAAGTATTGCGATGAGCTTGTAGCTTTCCCGGTGGATTTGCAGAAGTTGCCCTCTCTCATGTGTCTGACGATACATCACTGTCCCAAATTGGATATAGTGCCCAGAGGATTGTGTGGTCTGACTAGGCTAAGGCAATTGGACCTTGGTTGTTTCTTGGAGTTTGGCTCATTCCAAATCATTTTCAATGGCATTGAGCAGAATCTTTCATCCCTTTACGAACTAGAATTGTTTGGGTGTTCTGACTGGGATTCTCTGCCTGATCAACTTCAATACCTTTTTTGAGCAATTTCAGTTCAATTATTTAGCTTCAGAGTTAAAGGCATGAAGATATGAATCTGGGCAAAACATAAAATCTATTCTTGATAGTTTTAGCAACATGTCTAAAAAGAAACAGCAACTAAGAAATTCTGAAGAAACCATCTTATTATAAGCTATCAGAATACTTCTGAAAGTTGACCTCATTCGGTGTTAAATTTGAGTTATTATCATCCCAGTTCATAAGAAATATCAAGTTGTTTGCTATGTGCCAAATCTTGAAACTTCTGGGATCAAGTATCAATTTCTTTTTGATAAAAAATCAAGAATCAGAGGTAAACCTTGCTCAGTTGAAATTTTAACCAGAGCTTTAGATTTTTCAACTTAAGGACTTCAGGTGAAAACTTAAAAGCTGATCTTGGATACACAGTGAAGAAGATTACTGGAAAAACTACATCATCAGCTGAAAAGTTTAAATACTTGAGAAATTGAATTGATTAATGATCAGTGTCAATTTACTTTGCTGCAGTGGAATGATTATGTTCACCTTCCTGATTCATCATGCCACAGGCTATTGGCACACCACCTATTTTGCTCAAATCTCCTGTACAAAATTCAAGATTTGCTCCTTGGTAGAACAGCTTTTATCATTCTGTGATTTTCAGTCACTTTGTCATAAAGGGTTCTACAGCTGAATGCTTCTCTTGGCTATTGCTGTATTATTTTTGCAGCACCTTAATCTCATATGTTCCTTATATTATATGGACTTGACTAAAGCTATATATGCTTGTAAAGAAATCATTTCCTGAACCTAATTAATTAAAGCTGATTTTCCCACTAAATTGGAGGCAAACTCTGAGGTAAATTGATGCAATTATTCTACTCCTTATATGCTATCCGATGTCTGATGTTTTAAGATTAAGATTTTTTTCTTAGTTCAAATGTAACCTGAAGAACTGAAATTCTCTGACTAATAAATCTCCCCATAAAATAGAAATTATGAAAAACTTGGAGATAAAGTATAGATAATAACTCAGAGCAATTTTCATCATTTTGATAACTTGATTAGAATGCAACTGCAAAACCAAGGATCATATCTTCGAAGGGCTTCAAAGAAGGTGGTTTATACTCAGGTGAAATACCAAACAAAACTCTCAATTACATTAACTTTCTACACTTGATATAAATTTCCAACTGCCAATTGTTAAAAAAAAAAACAGTTTCTTTCAAAAAGATAATGTAAAAAACTACCAGCTCAACAACTTGCTCTAAGAAATACTCTGTTAAAATTCCATCAAACAGCATATCATAACAACTCTATTTCATCTGGCATTGATAGAAATTGAGAAAAACCAAAACAATGTCCTTAAGGATTACTAACTTCAGCCAAGAAAAGAAAAGCTTTAGTATTACATGCAAAAGAAAATGAAAGATTGAAAATAAAAAAAAAATTTAAAAAAAAAAGAGAGGTTACTGATATGATTGTGCCTAACAATTTGTTTAGAAACCTCAATAATCAGTTCAAAGTTTGTGGAAACCTTGAAACTAAGCTAAGCTTCATTGTTTGCATGTGATAAGATGAGTTGCTTACGAACTCTTAATCTGATATAAAAATTTATAGACCTCTGGGAAATCTTAATGGTTGCAAACAGGGTAATAATAGTTTAAACGGATATCGAATTTCTTAAAGCAATACTATATTTTCCCATTAGTGCTATTAATTCTCCAAGCTCAGTACACCATATAGAAGGCGGCATGGGAAATAGGCAGTTTTACATCTATTATTAACATTGGATAACGAACAAGCTCTATATTCAAAATCTCATTAACTTTCAACTGCAGTAAAATATCTAACTGTTTTCTTTGCTTGACAAATACTACAAACAAATTAAATGTGTTACCACAAATGCCAAACTTCTTAATTTAGTTAATTCTTCAAATTCTTTCTCTTTTCTAAAATTTAATATTTTTAGTATTTTATGTTAAATGCTCCAAATATAGAAAATTCATCCTCCTCACAAAATCAAAACCACCAAAATTTCCCAAATTTCTCATTTGTTGGTATTCCTACAAATGTGCAAAATTAATAATATTATTTTTTAGAAAATAAAAAATCCAAAAGGTAAAAAATTTAATGAAAGTTTAATAATTTATTTTTTAAAAAATAATGAAATTACTTTATTTATTTATGGGATATGAGTTATTCATTATTAAAATAAATGTCTGATTTGATTGTGGATCTATGTTATTATACCGTGTACAGTGTAATTTATTGTGAGTGAGAATATAATAAAATATGAGATAGTAGAATGCTGATATGGCACCATGGATGCATTAATGACCAATTTGGAACACTTTATAATCATCCTGACTCAAGAAATAAATTATTAAGACATATTTGAAAAAAAGTGGAAATCAATGTAAATTGAAATTTAAAAAAATATGAGACTATTATAGTTATTTAAAACACTAAGGGGCACAGCAAAAATAACAGAAAAGTTTTATATTGTAAGTCCAATGCCCCTTTTTGAAAGCCCACTCTTTGGTGGAGAAGGGGAGAAAGGGTCCTGGTCACGCAAAAAGAGAGTTGTAGAGGAAAATTTTGACAGAAGATACATCATAATTTGTTTACATTGAGCAAATTTTTTTGACAAATTTGAGCATTTTAATTGAAGTATGTCCTTTTTTTTAGATGGATAACAGCATATATTCTTTAATCTGTATTTGATTCTAATTCAACATGAAATAGGCGTAATCAAGAAAATGTCATATCTTTGTTAAGAACAAGATTCAATAAAAGTCTTTTAACCTTGACGCTCAAGAACTACTGGTGTAAAAAGTTACTTATTGTATTACGGCTAGGCAAGTCATAGGCACAAAGCTAGTAAAAACAAAGGAAAAGAAAAATAGCGAAATAAAAAAATTAAGAAAAACAAAATGGATTTTCAGATACTTCCCCAAGGTTTTAATAATTTCACCTTCCTTTTCTAAAATTTTAAAAATATCACTTGTCTCCTTGTTAGCCATTCGGGATCAAATGCTTGCTCATTGATTGAAATAACTTTTCTATCTTACAACTTAGGAAATTTTACTTAGTTATATGGAAGAATAGTTGAGTCTTTGTACAAAATTAACCATACATTAGAATGTAAAAATTTTAAAAATCTTGAGTACTAAATTCATAATGATATTTGTTAAATATTTTAAAATTTTTTTCTATATTTTAGTAGTTCCTATAATTTCATCCTCCCAAAAAAATAAGAATTTATTATTTTATAATTTTTTCATAAGAATAATAAGATGAATACGATAATACACAAAAAAAAAGAGGGTAAAGTATTATAAGTAATATGTTTACAATTAGATTTTATTAGGTTATGGTTAAAATATCATTGCCACCCGATATGAGTGGTGCGGCATAACAAAAAGAGTAAAGAATAAAAAAGTTATGGATAAAATATAAGTACATATAATCTATTCTTCCCTTCCTTCTCCAAAATATTTGGTGTTTCTTTTCTTTTCTTTGTCTACATAATTCAAACAAGATGGTTAGAATATGATTTTTCTACTTTGATTTACTTGTTTTTCCATTAAAATTATTTCCTTTCTATTAAACCTAACTTTTCCTGAGAGTTGTTATTTTTTTCATTAATAAAGATGAAAATTTCTTAGCAATCATGAGAAATAATGGACCTGTAAGTGAAAGAAATAATTCAAAAATATAATATATTTTATCATATTTTGTATTTCTATCTATTGTGGTGTTTTTTCTTGAAGAGGCCATACTTTCTCTTGTCTAATTCTTAGTTAAAATCTTCCAAGTTCCAATACTAAAAGTTTAAGAATTCTATGTGTAAATCTTGATTCCCAATTAGCAAAATTTCCTGTCCAATTCTTTGATTCTTGTTTTGTGTAGTTCTATGAAAAGTAGCCATTGCTATTGAATTTTGTTATGCTCATGTTAGCATTGCAATTTTCCCCACTTACATTGACACTTCCTAACTTTAGATCTCATTTTTTTTATAACTTTTTGAAGTTTTTGTAGAAAGTATTGCAATTTGCCTCTGTTTGGATCCACTAGTTTTTCAAAAACTAGCTTTTTAAATACTATAAAAAATTTTTAAAAGTACTCTAAAAGATACTCTAAAAAGTAGTCTAAATTTTTTTAAATATTTTTTTTAATATTAAAAAAAATTCCAAAATATATTTTAAAAACTCTAATACTCTTAAATATTCCAAAATATTTTCTAAAATATCCCAAAATATACTCTAAAAACTCTGATATATTAAATTTTCAAAAACACCCCCCAAAACAGCTAAAGTGATTTTATAACTATCAAAAAAAATTTATAACTTTTTTGAGTTTTTATAGAAAAATATACTATAGTGATTTAATATAATGAAGTAAAAAGATGATTGAAAAATATGTATGAAAAATTTTTCCATGAAAAATAGGAATAAACATGCTTCTATCTTGGGGTGCTTTGAATGATATGTTTTTTGGGTGGTTTATATAAAACTTTACTATAACTTACTGTAGAATTTATAGAAAAAGAAAAACTTTTCATTTTCCTTTTCCTTTTCATTTTTTTTCTTTTCCTCTCTTTTCTCTCTTCTTCCTCCTCTTGCTACTACCATTGCTCTAACCACTGCCAATCGGCATCTCCGCCGCTTTATCCTTCTCTCTCTCTCCCCGCCTTCCTATCATCCTCTCTCTTTCCCTCATCCTCATCTCTCCCAATCCTCCTCTATTCCCCTTCCCCGGTCATCCCCTTTCCCTGGGATACAACCTTTGGTCATGCTTTCTGGTTGTGCGACTAGGGGTCACGTTGGAGAGGAAAGAGGAGGAAGTGGGGGAAGGAGAAGGGATGAGGTGAGTGATGGGAAGGGGGAAGAGGTGGGATAGGGACGAGAGGGAGAGAGGAGGAGAGGAGGAGGAGGAGAGGGAGAGAGAGAGAGAGAGAGAGATAAAAAAAAGGATGGAGCTGCAGAACCTGTGAAGATGTGATGCACACGCTGGATCTTTTCACATGGTGTGCATGAGTAGTCCTTCACATGGTGCGTATGAAAAGCCACAGAAATGCAGCTAGAGAGGTTAGGCAGCCTAGTTGCAGTCAGTTATGACCATGAAGACGTTCGTAACAGCCATGCACACGTCGGTTACGGCCATGTAGCTGGAGTTGTTAGCTAGTTAGTTAGCTAGTCTGTTAGCTAGTCTGTTAGTAAGAATATATAGACGTCAAAAGAGGTCAGCACTAGCCTGACCTGACCTGATAACCCACTTAGTAGCCGACATACACTACTATAAATAGGAATTAGGGGTTGGGAAATAGGACAAGCATTCTGATGATATTTTGTAACTTTGCCTTTACATCTTTTCTCTCTTGTAGTCTCTATATCATTTCATCAAATAACATTTCTGCTTCATCTGTCGACCTTCGAAGTTAACTTCTCCGCCATTCTTGTAGCTTCAAGGTCACGGATAGGACATCTCTACTAACCTCTGCATCAGTGATATCAGAGCTGGGTTAAGCCAGCTCCGCTCATCAATGGCATAGGTCTTAGGACATCAGGAAGATAGAGGAACACATCCGCTCCATGCTAAAGGAGCAGCAGGAGCAATTTGAAAGGGAAATGGCGGCTTTAAGGAATTTGGTGATCGAGTTGCACACGCAAAAGGTCCAGCCGGAGGGGAATGACTCCCCTCATAACTCAAACAAAATAAAAGACGAAAAACAGTATACAACAGAAGTTATCATTCACCAAGTGTTTCACCTTTCTTATTAAATATCTTATGCACAACTTTTTGAGTAATTTAAGTAGTATGAGTGAGAAAACATTACACTTTGCAATGTGAATTAGCAATATCATGAATTTACTGCCTCTCAAGATTGCATAGGGTCCAAGTGCTGCATTTGGGATGATGGCAGACCTCTGCTGAGCATCGTGTTGAAGTAGAAAATGAAGATTTGATAGTTGAGTAAGAAGAAAAAGAAGCGCAATAAAAAGTGCATTAAATGATTTTGGGAACTCTTAAGTGTCTAAATAAGCCTCTGAGGTGTTTGTAGAATAACCACACATCTTCAGTTCCATTGTTTGAATGGAATATTAATAATCAGGAATTTGATTACCATCCTAAGCATGCTGATATGAAATTGTCACCTATTGTTCGTTCGCGCTATTTCCTTATTCTATGTGCTACCTCTGATAAAGCTTTTGAAGTTGTTAAGGCTACTTCAACAGAATATGGGGATTGCCTGGTTTGTGTCCTAATTTGCAGTGTTTTCCTGGCTGGTGTAGAGGAGGGAAGGAGCATGCAGCTGCATGAGTGTTTTTATGCCTCTTGGACAGTTGCTTGTGACTTTTCTAGGACTTCCAATTACCTCTTCAGGCTGTCTTTTACTGATTGGACGGTTATGATAGCAAAATAAGATAATAGATTTGGTCTGTCAAGGCACTGATTATGAGTATCCCACATCGGTGCTGTGGAAAAGGAAAGGAAAGGTATAAGAACTTGGGTCCTTGGGCTATTAGGTAATTTGGGTTAATCATTTTGGGCCAGTGGATTTCGGTCCAAATATTACTTGGGCCAGCCTTGGACCTTGGTCGTGACAGATTATGTGGGCAGACGTCAGCTCATTAAATGTGTTCTAAATATTGATTTGTATTGGACTATTGTATTTCCAAAGTAAGTGTTTAAGAAATTAGATAGTCTATCAGCAGCCTTTTTTCGTCTGGTGAGGAAAGAAATTACTATGGCGCTGAAGTTAGTTGTGTTGAAAATCTAGAATATCTTTTTCTATGTATATCCCATGATTTCTGCTCTATTTTAGGATAGAATAATTTACTCCTGATGTATTTTAGGATAGAATAAATTAGCTCCTAATTTTTAGGAAATTACAGATTTCATGGAATTGACAAAAGTCAAATTCCATTTGTATAAATGTTGTACAGAGTCTAGAACAAAAGATATGACAGAACAATTCAGTTTTCCTTTTTGTTCATGGTATCAGAGCTTTTGCTCTTGGGACCTCTTCTTGTCAGCCTTCATTGCTGAGTGCTTTCCTCTCTTCAAGTCTTTATTGCCAAGTGCAATTTCCAGCCTTCATTGCTGATATTTTTCATTAGGCCTTCATTGCCAATTTTTCTTTGAAACCTCCAACATGTCTGAAACTGAAACATCAGAAATCCACTCCAATACCAAATCAGAAGAGACCTCAAATATTCCACAAACAGGGGATTTGCAGAGTATCCAGGCAGCCTACAGGCTCAACGGGAAAAACTATTTGAAGTGGTCACAATTTGTTCAAACATTTCTCAAAGGAAAGGGCAAAATCAGCCACTTGCTTGGAACTGGACCGAAAAAGGGAGATCCTAAATTCGCTGCTTGGGATGAAGAGGATTCTATGGTCATGTCATGGCTGTGGAACTCCATGTTACCTGAAATAAGCGATACTTGCATGTTCCTATCAACAGCTCAAGATATATGGACTACTATTCGACAGACCTATTCAAAGGCAGGAGATGCTGCCCTAATCTATGAGATCAAAACAAAGATCTCAGCCACTAAACAGGGCAACCTTTCTGTTACTCAATATGCCAACCTTCTGCAAAATCTATGGCAGGAACTGGACCAATATCGGTGTGTTCAGATGTTGTGTAGTGAAGATGCAGCCACCTTGAAAAACTTTATCGAAAAGGATAGAGTTTATGACTTCCTTGCAGGTCTGAATGTAGAATTTGATCAGGTCAGAGTCCAGATATTGGGGAAGGAAAGATTATCATCTCTGAATGAGACAATATCATTGGTTCGAGCTGAAGAGAATAGGCGAGAAGTCATGTTAGAGCCTAAAACATTAGAAGGCTCGGCAATGATTTCTACAAAGTCAAATAAAGACACAATTTGGTGCATGTACTGCAAAAAATCACGCCATACGCGAGATGATTGCTTCAAACTCCATGGGAAGGAACAAGTCCTTAGTCGTAAAGGAGGATTCAAAGGGGGAAAAGCCCACTTAACTGCTGGAGAAGACCAAACACAAGAAAAATCCAACCAGACTGGTATGGGAGAATTCAAGAAAGAAGAAATCGAAAAGCTAAGAAACCTCCTAAATTCCCTTGAAAAGTCCTCTAGTACGTGTTCATTGGCTCAATCAGGTAAGTACCTTAACTCTTATGCTTTAAGTGCCTCAAGCATGTCTTCTCTAGGCTCTTGGGTCATCGACTCAGGAGCTACTGACCATATGACTCACAGCCCAATCAGATTTAGAACATACAACCCATGTCCTGGAAATAGAAAAATTACTGTTGCGGATGGATCTCCTATAATTGTTGCAGGCCAAGGGACAGTAAATCTATCAAATTCTTTGTCCCTAAATAATGTGTTGCATGTCCCAAAATTGTCCTCCAATCTCATATCCATCCATCAAATTACCAAAGATCTGAACTGTAGAGTAATTTTCTATACTACTCACTGTGTTTTTCAGGATTTGGTTACGGGGAGGACGATTGGACTTGCTAAGGTGAATGATGGGCTTTATTACCTTGAGGAGATGAGTGGCAACAAGAAGAACAAAAATCAGTTATCCCTCACCTGCTCCTCAAATAATAAATCTGAAATTTGGCTTCATCATTTCCGTCTTGGTCATCCATCTTTTATTCTACTTAAAAGCATGTTTCCTTCACTTTTCAAGAATGAAGATGTTAGTAGTTTCCATTGTGATACATGTGAAATTGCTAAACATCATAGACTATCATTTCCATTGAGTAATACAAGATCTACTAGACCTTTCTCTTTGATACATACTGATATTTGGGGGCCTTGTAGAATTTCTAGTATTTCTGGAGCAAAATGGTTTGTCACATTTATTGATGATTGTACTAGAACTACTTGGTTATTTCTTATGAAAGAAAAATCAGAAGTAAGCAGTATTTTTCCAATGTTTCATAAAATGATTTGTACACAATTTGGAAGTTTGATTAAAAGAGTAAGATCTGATAATGCAAGAGACTATTTTAATCAAATTCTCTCATCTTTTTTCCAAAAAGAGGGTATAATACACGAGTCATCTTGTGTAGATACACCCCAACAAAATGGGATTGCTGAACGAAAAAATAGACATTTACTCAATGTGACTCGAGCAATTTTGTTTCAACATAAAGTTCCAAAAACTTTTTGGGGGGAGGCTGTTTTAACTGCTGCACACTTGATAAATAGAGTACCTTCAAAAGTACTAAATAATCAAAGTCCCATTGCTGCTCTTTCTGGTTTTTACCCTGATTTTAATGTCTCTTGTACATTGTCACCAAAAGTGTTTGGTTGCGTTGCTTTTGTACATGTTCATGCACACCAAAGAGGGAAACTTGATCCAAAAGCTTTAAAATGTATTTTTGTGGGATACTCAAACACAAAGAAAGGATATAAGTGTTATCATCCTCCTTCAAAAAAATTTTTTACCTCCATGGATGTCACATTTGTTGAAAATGAACCTTACTCTCAAAGTAACAATCCTCATCCCCAAGGGGAGAGTTCTTGGGAAGATAAGGAATTTCTCCTTGATCTTCAAAGTCCTACACTAAACTTAAAGTCTTTCAAGCCGGACCATACACCAAATTCTAAAGGAGAACATACTAGCAGTGAACTTGAACCTGAATTTGAAGTTGAACATGCCAGTAAAGAAATTGAACCTGATCTTGGAGTTGAGGGAAAATCTGGTTTAAATCCAACTACACCACTCAAGGTCTACTCAAGGAAGAAAGTTCATATTTCTGAACCTGTGCAAATCCAAGAATCTGAACCACAATCAGGTACTCTGAAAATTCTGTTCCTTTGTGTGTTCAATTTGACTCTGCTCCTTGTGAATTTAATGATTTAGACCTGCCTATTGCTGTTCGAAAAGGAACACGAGAATGCACTAAGCATCCAATCTTAAATTTCGTGTCTTTCCATAGACTCTCTCCACAACATAAAACTTTCCTTACCACCATCAACTCTATTTCAATTCCACAAACACTACAAGAGGCACTTAGAAATAAGAACTGGTTACATGCTATGAAAGAGGAGATGAATGCCCTAGAGAGAAATAAGACTTGGAAAATTGTAAACCTACCCAAAGGAAAGAAAACAGTGGGGTGTAAATGGGTGTTTACTTTGAAATATAGAGCTGATGGTTCATTAGAAAGGCATAAAGCTCGGTTGGTCGCAAAAGGATATACACAGACATATGGGATAGATTACCAAGAGACCTTTGCACCCGTTGCAAAAATGAATACTGTGCGTGTTCTTTTGTCTTTAGCCGCTAACTTTGGTTGGTGTTTACAGCAATTTGATGTGAAGAATGCATTCTTACATGGGGATTTAGAAGAAGAGGTGTACATGGAACCTCCACCGGGTTTCAATGAAATGTTTTTTGAAAAGAAAGTGTGCAGGTTAAAGAAAGCTTTATATGGATTAAAACAATCGCCAAGGGCTTGGTTCGGAAGATTTACTAAAGTGATGTTAGCAATGCAATACAAACAAAGTCAAGGAGATCATACTTTGTTCATAAAACATTCAAAAGGAGGTGTTACAGCTCTACTTGTATATGTAGATGACATCATCATCACCGGGAATGATCCAATTGAAAGAGAAACACTCAAAAAGTGCTTAGCAAAGGAGTTTGAAATTAAAGAACTAGGGAGGCTGAAGTATTTTTTAGGCATTGAGGTGGCATACTCAAGAAAAGGCATCTTTGTTTCCCAACAAAAGTATGTCTTAGACTTGCTTAAAGAAACAGGC
This sequence comes from Coffea eugenioides, assembly GCF_003713205.1. Lineage (NCBI taxonomy): Eukaryota > Viridiplantae > Streptophyta > Magnoliopsida > Gentianales > Rubiaceae > Coffea > Coffea eugenioides. The sequence continues at coordinate 40,543,527 of NC_040037.1, forward strand.
AATCTTGGATGCAAGGCAGCAAGCACATCCATTGAGCCTAACTTGAGATTGAATGAAGAGAAGGATGATAGCACAGTAGATAAGGGAAGATATCAGCGGTTGGTTGGGAAACTGATATACTTGTCCCATACAAGGCCGGACATAGCATTTGCTGTAAGTGTAGTAAGCCAATTTATGCATGATCCAAGAGAGAAACACTTGCAGGCTGTCAATAGAATTCTATCCTACCTCAAAGGGACACTGGGTAGAGGAATTTTGTTCAAGAAAAATGAAGGATTGCTCATAGAGGCATATACTGATGCTGATTATGCAGGTTCTGTTGTAGATCGTAGATCAACTTCAGGATATTGTACATTTCTTGGTGGGAACCTAGTGACATGGAGGAGTAAGAAGCAATCGGTTGTTGCAAGATCAAGTGCTGAAGCAGAGTTTAGAGCTATGGCTCATGGAGTTTGTGAATTGCTATGGCTCAAAATAATACTTGATGATCTTAAAATCAAGAGCGAAGGACCTATGAAACTCTATTGCGACAACAAGTCTGCCATCAACATTGCACACAATCCAGTGCAACATGATCGCACAAAGCACATCGAAGTTGATAGACATTTTATTAAAGAAAAGCTGGACAATGGCATGATTTGCACTCCATATGTAGCATCAAATAATCAATTGGCAGATGTCTTAACTAAGGGAATGCCAACTTCCAACTTTGAAGACATTACATGCAAGATGGGAGTGTTGAGGGGGAGTGTTGAAAATCTAGAATATCTTTTTCTATGTATATCCCATGATTTCTGCTATATCCCATGATTTCTGCTCTATTTTAGGATAGAATAATTTACTCCTAATGTATTTTAGGATAGAATAAATTAGCTCCTAATTTTTAGGAAATTACAGATTTCATGGAATTGACAAAAGTCAAATTCCATTTGTATAAATGTTGTACAGAGTCTAGAACAAAAGATATGACAGAACAATTCAGTTTTCCTTTTTGTTCAAGTTGGTCTGACATCTATTAACCAGTGAGCAACGGAACCTTGGGACTGACTAAACTTGACCTCTGGATATAATTTCTTTCTAGTGAGCAAGGGGGCCTGGGACTCACTAAACTTGACCGCTGGAAATAATTTTCTTATTCTGACCACGTTGGAATATCTGTGCATAAAAGGATAGCCTAGTCAATGGGGAATGTTGGTACACCAAATACACAAAACCAAAGCTAGCTTTTACAGCTTCTTTTTGGCATCTGTTGATTCTTATCCAATGCTTTGGGTTTTTGGCTGTCAATGATTCCCCATTTTGTATGTGAATGATGCATCTATTATCTAATTCGACCACAAAGCCAATTAAGATTTGTCTATGTTGCAGGTCTCAAACTGCTCCAGTCTCTCCATGCGCAAAGTGTTTGCATGGTGTAATTTGAGGCAAAGTTCGACGCGATGCCCATTTAATGCTGTGATTGTTCTTGTTCATGGCTTGCTCCCAGTGGTGACTCAGATCAGGGGAAAAAGCTTTATGTTTTATGGATCCATTTTCCGGGCTTTTCAATTTTCCTTTTGCATTAGAATTTCTCTACTGTTGCAGGCTCCTGGAAGTTAACCATATCTGGAAGTGAATGCAATTGCAGCTGCCTAATCTGCCTTGTAGTTTGGAATAGGCTATTTATGAAAAAGTATGAGACCTGATGTAACTGTATATTTGCATTATTTACCTGAGACAATGTGGAATTTGACATTCATCAATCATCTTGATCAGACTTGCATCACAAACTTTTGGTGACTTTGTCTGATGCTCTCTGATATCTGGACAGCAAAGGCAGGGACGGACGGACAGATGGATTCTAGTTTTTTTTTTTTCTTAATTTGGTTTTTTTTTGGGGGTGGGGTGGGGAATATAGGTTCAGTGGAGTTGAAGAGAGTTAATGCTTGAACAAGGTTTAATGAAGTTGGAGAAGATCACGGACAAAAGACCTTAGTTATGAGGTTGGTGACTTGGGCGCGATAAAGGTCTGCGGACAAAGGTCAGTTGCTTATGGCCCTTTTGGGGTTAGCGTCTGGTATAAATAAAGTAGTTGATTGAATTTCCTTTGTCTGTCTTTTTGTCTCCTATTTGTATAAGGTTGTCTATGGCCTTTATGTCGTTTTTTGTGGTATGATCCTGCACCCTTGATGCCCTTCTACTCGATGTTTATGTTTATGTTTATGGTTGGGACATTATTAATCCGTTAGATAGTTTGCAAGTAATTGGACAGCTAAAATTTCCTCTGTATCTATCATTCAGAGTGGGAATTGGCAATGGTCTCAAGGTAGGCGAAGGACCACTCAGGTGGAGAGTTTGATTCAAGTTATGCCTGCTAACAAAATTCCTGTGCTGTCTGAACTTGATTCTCATAGATGGAAATGTGATGCTTCTGGAGACTTTGCAACTCAGCCATTAATTCAATTGCTAAGGGATCATTGCAATTGAATTGATGCCCAAATGTTGGGAGTCCTTGCAAGTTTCTTGAATAAGCAATTTGACCTCTGTTAACCATCTGTCTCAAAATCAATCACCTTGAATTAACAGTGCAAACTTCCATTATCATACACCATGAAGGTAGCTAATGTCACACAAACTCTCAAAAATATTAAGCTTTTCAAATTTGCCATTCTTAACACCGTTCCTGTCCCAACTCCATTCAAATTCCATCTTGTACAAATTTGGTTTTCCCAACAACTGCAGCCTAAGCTGCTTCTTTGCTATCGACTCGCTCAATTTTGCAGATAATTAGCCTACTGAAGAAGCTATTGAAGTGTTCCAGTTCCATAATTTGATGATTCTGTCTTGACCAACATTACAGAATTTTAATGTTTGAAAACAAGACAGTTACCCTATCTTCGATGGCATTTTAAATTTATACACAACTGCACAAAAATCAAATTGCTCTCTGGCTTATCAAAATCCTGAATTGATCTCAAAGCTCTCTAGTGGAGATTAGCACAGAGACTAGAGAGTATTACTCCTTAATTCTTAAAGTCTCTTAAGTTGTAAAGCTTGAAAATAGAGATTGCAAAAAAAAATAAAAAAAATAAAAAAAAAGATTGTAGTACTAGATAGGTCAAGATAAAGCATATCTATCAGCCTGCCAATTGAGGTTGGCAACTGCATAGCATGAAGAGTCCCGGTCTCCAAAAACAAGTTTTTTGTGCATGTCTTGTATTGACATTTCTAACCGTACTAAGCATTTCTGTAAATGATTAATATGCAATACAACAAATCTCATAAATTCTTTTGACACCAGATTATCCACTTAAAATAGATTCTTCATACACTTTACAACGTGTTATGTTGTAATACTCGTCCACTTTTACATCTAATAACAATGTACTCTTCAGCACAATTTCACAGAAAAGGTATAGCATCATGAGAATAATATACAGAATTGGAGACAGCATTATCGAACATACAGAATTGAAGAAATCATAAATACAGGTGTAGACTAGAGTTTCCATAGACTATGATCAATCTCAAAGTGAGAAATCTGGAAATCTTGCACCAGTCAGAGTCAGGGTTGCTGCTCTTGTTGGAGCATCATCCGTTTAGATCAAAAGACACACATTCTATAGGGAGGCTTCTATTTGGTTGGCGGGGAGGTTACTACTCAAGTTTTTCACATATTACAACTTCAAATCCTTCAACAAGTGAAAGCTTCTCACTTCGTCACTTCGACCTTGGCTATATCTCTGTAAGGGGGCTGACGAGCCTCATTCGCAGCATTTGTCATCTGAATGGAGACAAATTTAGTTTCTAACATGCTATAAGGCAATTTGATCACCACTAGTTTAAGTGCAATGGCAACCAAACTCCAGAAAATGGAAATAGTAGATCCATGAAGTATATGGATGATTATGAGAGGGAGGACATACCATGACTTAAAAATCCAACCTGTAGCTTTCCTATGTATTGGCTTATCCATAGCTCTGTTCTTTACCTAGTAAAGATTGAGTGAAGAACTCACAACTTTAGGCAAGTTTAGAATAAATGGCAACTAACAAAGACCTTGCTGATTCTATCAATTATGAAAGTTTGAAGAAAGGATAAAGTAATCAGCAGAAGTGATGAAAATTAGATATGTCTTCCTTCAATCAGAACATTTTCATCACAAAAATGTACCTCGTGCATGAGCATCCCTGTAGCAAGCCTGAATCGTCTTTGATGCAGCTTCATGGAGAGCTTGATCCTCAAGAAAATCTATCACTGTCAGCCTCATATATTCCAAACCATAATATTTTGAGGTGGTTCATATCTTCTTGTTTTATTTATTTATTTATATTTGCTTTTCTAATTTCATTATGTTTTACAAAAGGTATTTGACTTTGCCTATTCAACATACTTGAGATTCTTGCAGAGCAAAACTAAATCCCCAAGATTTTTCATGAAAGGTTTCCCTTATAAGGCATAAACACTCTGTTTCACCAGGAGACTGCCATTCACATGGATTCTACTGCCAACAAGATTGACCCCCATCTCAGAAATTCACTTCCTGCTTAAATTCTATCCATCAGATTTCGATGTCTACTCTATGCATCAAAGTTCTCCGCTCCTGTGCAAAAATTTGATATTCTCCACAGTTCCATTACCTAGTCATTTCAAGGACTCAAAATGACAAATATCTCATAATAAGCTGGAGAACTTTATGCAACATTGAGATGCGCAAAGGGAGAGTACTAACCATGGCATATTTTCCATCAGCCATCTGATAGCCCTAAATCAGAGCGTCTGCCCCATCACCAGATTGAGAGAACAGCTTATGCTCATAGCTTTTCATACATCGGAAAATTTGAGAACATCTCTTCAGACCATTCATCCAATTTCTAGCTGTCAAACAGCTGTATGACAAAGCAGAATTGCATTATAGAATTAACGACATAAAAGAATGCGATCTCTCTATAATATTGTTCGACAGGCACATAATTTATTATGGGATAAGACCTAAATCCACAACTAAGAGATGAACCACCTCAAATATTATGGTTTGCTAACTAAGAGATGAACCACCTCAATAAAGCAGATTGCCTGTTATTACCCCATGCAGCTGTATTTGGAACATATATCAAAGGAATTGCTTCATGGCATGGCTTGACTATTCAAGCATTGGACAAGCATCAGGATTTCTTGATAGCTAAGGGACTAATAACCGAAAAAGTTGCATTCTATAGTAGGCTTTTTAAAAGAAGTATTCCTGATGTTTGAGAATTTGATCATCCAGATCCTCATAAGTTTAGTTCTTAAATTATCTTTTAAGTCAGATAAACTTTTTGGAATCATAAAATTTTCATCAGCATCAAGAGTTTACCTCCTGCAAGAGAATCCCAGTAGCCAGCCAGAGTAGTCTTTGTTGCAGCATCTTGGAGAGCTCTAAGACTCGAGAAAATCTATTACACCCTCAGCCTTCAATACTACTATACCATGGGTTTTTTACCAATGGTTCATTCTACACTCTCAAACTAGGCATAGTATTGCCTACAATACAAGAAAAGATGCCATCAGATCAGAACTGCACAACAATTGAATATAGCAAAGGGAAAAGCGTTAAAAGTCATCCTGAATTGTACCTAAACCTTCTCTATATAATGAAGGAGAATGAGTTCCCTTTGAAAAAGCCCTGCTGGATCCATTTGAAGTAAAGAAGTCCCTCTTTTTCGGAAGTCCAAGAATGTGTAGGTATTTATCTGAGTCACCATATAAAAGGAAACTATGGTAGCTGAGGACTTTTGTCCCAATATTTCTGTAACCATATAAAGAAAAGCTCATACATGAAAAAAAGAAGAAGATAAAAACAGACACATAAAAAAATATGGTTATCAAATACTTTGCCAGACAAAACAAAATAGTCATTACAATTTTCCAATGCAGTGAAAGATGGGCCTTTTCAGCATTTGTTGCTATAGAAGAAATTGCAAAAGAAATAAAGCTACACTACTCCCAGAGATTAACAGGTTAATTGCCTTGAGCTCTTGAAAGAAGTTTAGAGAGTTGATTTAACAGAACCATATAGGATCATGTTGATAATCATGAAAAACGAAATAAAGCAGAAATGGCAAAAGAAATAAAGCTACACTACTTCCAACAATTAACAGGTTAATTGCCCTGAGATCCTGAATTAGGTTACAGAGTTGATTTACCAGATCCATATAAAGCCCAACCTGGTGTTATCCTTATCACTTGAAATATTGACCTTTTTGAAGTTCATTACTTAAGAGGCTAACAATCTCAAGATATAGGATCATGTTGATAATCATGTCAAGTTTAGAATCTCCACGTAACCATGGGGAATTCAGTTTACTGCTCGAAGGATGTGCAAAAATAAAGGAGAAACCATGAAGAATAATTTTGAAGTGTCATGGCATGCTGATACAAGTCCTGCAGGAAGTAAAAAAGGGTACTAGATCACAAATGAATATCATGAAAATGGAAAGAAAAAAAAACGCTCACAAACACACAAGGGAGAGGTTACCTGGAAAGCAGAAATTCAGAGAGAACCAAGGAAAGACAGGTTTGCAACAGTTATTTAGCAGAAGGTAGGCTGCACAATCAAAGATTCGATTAACAAACATCATCAATACATTACCGCTGTCAATACCAAGAAAAGATATTAAGGGGAAAGAAATATAGATAGATAAAAAAAGAAAAAAAACAAAAATCAATTCAAAAAGTTTTGTAGTAGAACAGAGGATTACCGAGTAGCTTTAATTGGAGATTAGCCTCTGATTCGCTGCCCATTAATTATAATTCTGGGAACGTGGGAGATCTTGGACCACTCAGAAATTGGATCGGTGCTACTGCTACTGCTACTCTTTGAATTGCATCTTTCCGTTAGAAGGGGACACATTTCAATCTGCAGCTCTTTTAGTCTGGTGAGGCTACTCATGGATTTGGGTAAATTTTTTAGCTTTTTACAATTGTAGAGGAAGAGTCGTTCAAGTGACGAAAGCTCCCCAAACCAATCAGGCAATGATTTTACTCCAAAACCATCTAGTTCAAGAACTGTTAGGGCAGAGAGGTGCTGAAGTTGCTCGGGCAGAGATTCCCAATGAGGCCATCCACACAGAATTAATTTTGAAAGGGAGGGGAAGTAGGGGTGCGATGGTGGGAGAGCACCAAAGAGGTCTAAGAAGGAATGCAGCTCTGTGGTTTTTGAGAATGGTCCAATTCCCAATTCTCTTAAGCTTGTAAGAGAATAAAGCTTCCCCTTGGGCAAGTCATTTAATTTCTTAGAGTATGGTATGTCCAGGAAAGAGAGAGAAGGTGTTCGGGATAAATGAATTGGAAAGGAGATAAGATTGGGGCATCCCCATATTTCCAATTTCTCAAGAGGAAGAGGAGGAGGAGTATCGGAGAAGAGTGAAGAACAGGAAAGAGAGAGAAGGTGTGGGATGGACAAATGGGTTAACCCGTTGCACATAAAAATTCTTAATTTTCGCAAGGCAGTGAGGTGCTGGTGTGCCCTAGGGATTGAAATCGACTTCAGTGAGTGGCACCTGCAAACATGTAATTCCTCTAAGGATCCACGGCCAACAATACGTAGCTTAGTGAACCCATTCATATTATCAATGGAAAGACTCGTGAGAGTCTTGAAAATATTGGAAATACAAGTCACTATACTTGATCCATTGTTGATGTGCTCAATGTGCAAGTTCTTGAGACATGGAAAATGACTCGGAAAAGTGGCTATCTGGGGACACTTTTTAATCCTCATCGTGTTAAGGACTGGAAACACCACCACTGCTCCATCATGATCTAATGCTTCCACCCAGTCACGCAAATTTAGCATGTTTTCGAGAATGAGATGTTCAAGTGCTGGAAACAATTGACTGCTACCGCCACCATGCACGGTTGATTCGCTATAAAAAGAAGGCCCTATGGTTGTCATGTTGTCGAGTCCTTCCAGGTGAAGATATTTGAGGAAGGGCATGTGTCCAAGAGTTGGTAACTCCTTGCAGTTTCTACAATTTCGCAGTTCAAACTTCACCAATTTCTCAAGTTTTCCGATCCATGTCGAAAGTTGATCACCAAAAAATCTTTCAATTATCAAACCTTTCAAATTTTGGTGAGGTTGCAAGCCTTCCAACACTTGATTGTATTCGATGTCATTCTCTCTCGAACTATCTAACTCATTCCACAATAATTTCAACTCATTAATGTTTGACTTTTCAATCAGATTTGCAGACTCGGCTTCTTTCTTTCTTCTCACCAATTCAAGATTCCGTATCTCGAGACTTTCACTGAGATTATCTAAACTCTCCAATTGTCCAATTTGTCGACCCGCCTCTTCACCAATATTGAAAAATGGTAATGTTTGGAGAGCATACAACTGTCCGATCGCAAGAGGCATCATATCACTAGATTTATCTCTAGAGAAAAAGTCAAAGTGCCTCAAACTAACCAAATTCTTGAAATTGTTTGGAAAATTTGTCAACGATTTGCAATCTCTAACTCTTAACGTCTGCAAATTGTTAAGCTGACAAAGAGACTCTGGTAATGTTTTGATCGGAGTATCTGATGAATCGAGGTACCTTAAATGAGATAACTTGTTGATTGATTCAGGAAACTCCTCGACATCTGATGAAGCTAAGTTTAGCACCCGCAAGGAAGTCAAAGATGAGATCCAACCATCAATATTAATTGATTTGTTCTCCAACAAAAATAATGTTGTTATGTACCTGAAGCTCTCCTCCTGTGGAAATGGTAGTATTTCTTCTCCATCACTTCTCTCCATTGCAAGATACCGAAAAGTCTTGTCATGAAAATCAGCTTCTGTTGACTCTTTCAACCTTAAAGTTTTATGTTCAGAAATGGATTGCACCATATCGTACACAAGACCATTCATTCTACAATTCAAAACATTCCCATAATCATCCTTCTCTCCATCTTGAAACAAGTTACTATCCAACAAAATGGTAAAATACTCGTTACCAACTTCCTCCATACACATATTTTTTCTTGGATTTGAATGAAGAAATCCTTCTGCCATCCAAAGTTGGATTAGTTGATTCCTTTCCATTTGAAAGCCCCCGGCAAAAATTGAACAATATGCAAGACACTTTTTGAGAGATGGATGTGGAAGACGAGCGAAGCTCAACTTAAGAATTTCAAAAACCTCAATGTATTCACCTCCACCTAAACTTTGAAGCTCACTCTCTAAAATTCGCCATTCATCCGCTCCCTTGTAGCGCAGTGTGCCACCAAGAATGCTTGCAGCTAATGGTAATCCTTGGCATCTTTGCGCAATCTTGAATCCTACATGTTGTAGTCCATTCGGCACCTCCCCAGTGCCAAATGCATTTTCTTTGAGAATGAGCCAACATTGATCATCTGATAATTCTTCCAAGTACCGAAGACCAAAAGAAATTCTCATGATGTGTGCCACTTTTAGGGAACGAGTGGTCACAAGAATCCAGCTCCCCATGGCTTGGCTAATAATACCTTTCAAACATACAAGAAAATCATGCCATAGTGCGGAGTCCTCATTCCAAACATCATCCAAGACCAGTAGATACTTTCTACCATCCAATAATTTCTTAAGGTGCTTGACCCTGACTTCCCTACTCTCAGCTTCGGGCATTGGTTCTTTCAATGATTCTAGCATCAACAGAAAAAGCCTATCGGCATTGAAATCCTCCGAAACACACACCCACATTCTCTCGTCAAAATGTTGCATAATCTTTCGATCATTGAAAACTTTTTGAACCAATGCGGTCTTCCCGATCCCGCCCATCCCTACTATGGGAAGAACGGAGATAGTTTCATTGTTATCCGTGGCAGTCAACTGTGTTACTATCGCTGAAACATCATCATCTCTTCCAACAAAACTCCTATCAATAGTATCAGAGTAAGTCTCTCTGTTCTGAGGAGAAAGAGCACGTTCAATGTGAACCCGTGACACGAGGCCCAAGTGGGGTGCGTCTTCATTGATACGTTGCAGCTCCATATTGATTTCCCGAATCTGTTTGGCCATTTTGCGACGGAATGCAATGGAATTAAAGCGAGAGAAGAAGAAGAAGCATACCTTCCTCTTCGTTTGGTTTTGGATCTCAATCCTGCGCCGATTCATTTCAAAGTTGAAGTCATCCAGCAAATTTCCGGCAATGAAAGTGACACGTTCAAGCTCCTCCAGCCAAAACTTCACGGCCTCATTAGTCACCTGTCGTTCCTCTGCGTCACGAAGGACAGCCCCAATCAGACGCAACGCTCTCCACAGCCTTGCAAAATCATTCATGAAGCCCGGAAACGGGCCAATTTGTTCTGAAGCCAAGTTTATTGCCGTCTGCACTAGAACTTCTACAGTGGGAACAAGCAGTGCATCCGCCATCAGGTCAGGTCACGATATCTGATGAGAGTAAGAAGAGAGAATTGGATTAGTTTTGAGAGCGTGGAATGGAGCCGAACCGGGGGGCAATTTGCAAGTTTGAACTTTGAAGGGGAGAAAGAGTAGAATGAATGTAGCAGTAGATGAAATGAAACCAAAAGGAAAATTAAATGAAGAAGGAACCCGGCAAGCATCACCCACGTGAATGAATGTAGCAGTAGATAAACCAGTCCAAAAGGAAAATTAAATGAAAAAGGAAGGAAAGGTTCCCGACGAGCATCGCGTTATGGGCAGGCAAATGAATTCTTTACTTATTCCGTACTTCTCTGTTCGAAATGCATCGGGATTCTTTGCTTTTATTCGGTTGACACCTACGTACTGTTGATATATTTATTTATAAAAAAAAAATCCAACTTTATTTATTTATTTATTTGCTGAATTTTTCCTCTTTCAGTCACCTTGTAGTGTTTCTTATTCTTCATCATGCTTCACTTCACTCACGTCCTTTTTCTTTTCTCATGAAAGCTTTGAAAGCTTTTTGGGTTATAATTATAAAAGTATCAATACTGAGTCAAAAGGTTGCTAAAGGGCGGGAACCACAAACCCATACAATGAGGAAGAGTGTGCCCAAATCATCCTCCATGTTTTAAAAAATTTGGACACTGACTGGAATTTCCAGTTGGCCCCACACATCTATGTCACACAGTCAAAAGGTTAAAAACGGAAGTTAGACTCAATTTTTATGAGTTTTTTTCAAAGTTTTATACAACTCCGAAACTTTTACTGTTTCTTTTAATTTCACCATTTTTATAAAGGAATATTAACATGCTGTTTCTTATCATATTTAACCATTTTTAGGTACCCACAACTATGCTGTCATGCTTTCGATCCTAAATTATCAAATACCAAATACCATAAAAATATACTCTTCCATAATTGTTTCTTGATTTTTCATAATTTCATTGTGTCATTCATTGACAATACTTTTCATAATTCTCATAAACTTTTTTGTATTTTATTTCACTTTTTAACTATTACAAGTCAAAATTTGATAAAAGCTTCACCTGTATTTTCATAGAAATAAAATCTCTCTTACAACTCTTTAACTTTTCAAACCACTGCTTCAAATGGTTGGGAATTGAGAGAAGTAAATGCAAATGATCTTGGCATTTTTACAAGAGTGCCATTACATTAAAAATGTCTTTTAAAGTAGGTGATTAATTGTAACAAAACTGAACGCTTTTAGTTTGTTTGTTGTATGAGTCAATATGAACGTAAAATAATAATTGACTCTTTTAGAAAGATATGCATCATAATCTCTCATCCTACTCGTCCAAGATTGGGAGATGTTATTGAAGAGGGATAATCTTGAAAGATTATTGAAATCCTATATGATTCAAATAATCAAGTAAGAGACCAAGAATAATTTATTGTGCCACACATTCTACCCACTCTTGTTTAATTAAGAATTAAGTGATGGATTTTATCTAATCTAAGTATACAGAAAGCACAATCAAGTATCTTGTAAACAACTAATACATGTGAAATTTTAAATTTAATTCATCAGCAATTGTGGAAATTTATAAGACAAAAATGGAATTCCTTCCTACACCCCAAGTCAATGTGCCTATAATATGAAGAAACTATCAATGAAATAGAAGATTAACTGGTCTTGGAGCAAAAAGATGGGAAGGAACAACTTCTCTATTTTGTCTCCAGCAGTGTCAGAGACGCTGTTATGAAGGGAGGGAAGTGAGATGAATTTTTGATTTGGTGGGTTTCACAGGGAAGCTAGAAATCACGGGGAATTTAGTTTTTCCCTAGGAGCTTTTTAAGGGTAAAGCTGTCATATTGTAAAAGTAAACTTAAGTTTTCTCCTTTTCGTACCATTTCAGCCGAATTTCGGGTGGAAAATATTTTGGCTTTAGGAAGGAAACGAAATCCGTTCAATTCTTTCGTTAACTTTCCCACTGTTTATTTCAAACGACCGAAATTAAAAAGTCGACGACCAAAACCTTTTGTTTTTTTGACCGTTTCTTGCCTCCCAAATGCACTATTAGTTTTTTCCCAAAGAAAGAAAAGAAAAATGTTTTGTTGTTGAAAACAAATTTATTTTGTCTTAGAATTAATTTCTCTAAATTTCACAATAGCCTTAAAAGAAATTTTAGAAGTCAACATTTAATTAGCATTTTTACAAAATAATAAATTTAATATCTATGATGATTTAAGACAATAGCTTACTAGGTTGACAGGTGTCGAACCTGTACAATAATAAATACCTATTCAAATAAAATACAAATTTTGTATATAGTGATGAGTAAGATCAAATCCATAGAAATTAGAGATAATTCATTTCTTCCAGAGTACAAAGTAAGGGGGATTTTTATGTAATTGAGAATTAGTAAACAACTTAGATAAATTAAATAAAATAAAAACTAAATGATAATTTAGCAAAATTAAATCAATAATGAATAATCCCTGTCCAAAAAATAATTTCGGAGATGGTTCACTCAATTGATAATCGATGCAATGATATTTTCATTTACTTACTGATAAACAAGTTATAACGGCTAAACAAGCGATGACAATCAACTTGTCTTTATTGTATCGGTAATCAATGTACGATAGTTAATCACTTCCCTAATCAAGAAATAACCTTAGGTACGATCGTAGAGTTCAATTTTCCAATTGCCTTATGAATTAAAGAAACTCTATTCTAACCAAATAATACACTGTAAGAGTTATTTTAAATTAGCTCATATGTTCCTTTGACACAAACCCAATCATGTCAATCACAACTAATTTAAAATAATTAAATAATTACTGATTTAATTGATCTAATTAGTTTTATGTTATTAGATTAAATTAAATATCAGGCCCTTGATATTTAAATAACATAATAACCATAAGAATATCCTCTCATAAATATAATTAATTCAATCTCATAATTTTAAATGAAACAAATCCTCTATTATTACTTAACTGGAATGAACCGTTTACGTGTCCATTCGTTTGAAAAGGTACCTATTCATGAAGAAATACGTATCCAAAAGACATGACATTTCTTTTGGGCCATCTGAACGCTATAAATAATAGCGTCCAGATAACAGAGGACTCACTTTACTTTTACTTTTATTCTTCTTCTATTTTCGTTCAAAGCAATATTCTCTAAATCGTCTTGGGAGAGTTTCTGCATACTACTGTGTGGAAATTTTGATTGGCTTTGTTATTCCTAGAGGGAATTGCTGCAAACCCGGTAGTAGAATAGTGGGGGCAAATTTCCTTAAGGAAAGCGAATTTTCACGTCAAAGCCGTATTTTGTTGTTGCAGTTATTACTAATTTTCCTAACAATCTTAAGGAAATTTCCGTCAACATGGAGGGCACCAGTTCAGATAATCTTCTGAACAAATTTTTCAAGTCTGATATGATCAAGTTGGATCGATTTGATGGCACCAATTTCACCCGCTGGAAAGACAAGTTGCTGTTTCTTCTTATGGAACTGGGCGTTGCATATCTGTTGGCTGATAATCTGCCAAAGATCCCTGAACCATCTGATGGCTAGTCTGATGAGATCAAAGCAAGTCGCAAGAAACGTGAGGAAGACGAAGTTCGCTGTAGGGGCTTCATCTTAAACGCCTTGTCAGACCGCTTATATGATCTGTTTCGTTCACTTAAATCACCGCAGGAAATTTGGATGGCTTTGGAGAACAAATACATGTCTGAAAAACAAGGTACGGACAGATTTTTGACTATGAAATTCTTTGAGTTTCAAATGTTAGATAACAAGTCTGTGATGAATCAAGTGGATGAATTACTTCTGTTAGTGTCTAGACTAAAGGATTTAAATATTGAAGTGTCGGATCAACTTCAAGTGGGTGCTGTGATTGCAAAATTACCATCCACTTGGAATGATTATAGGAAGAAACTACTGCACACTCCTGAAACTTTCACCATAGACCAACTTACAAAGCATATCCGAATTGAAGAGGAAACTCGTATTCGGGAGAATAAATTTGCTTTGGAATCTGGTACTAAGGTGAATAATATTGAGTCTAGTGGTACTAAAAAATCTGGAAAAGGCAGAAACAAGTCCGGTAATAAGAGAAAACGTGGAGATATGTCTTCTGAAAATTCTGCGAATAATAAGAAAGACAAGTCATGTTTTTTCTGTGGAAAGAAAGGGCATTTTAAGAAAGAATGCAGGTTCTACAAGAAATTGAAGACAAAGGCAAATGCTGGACAAAAGAGGGCAAATGTTGTTGAAGATTCTCCTCCCAACAGTGCTGAAATTGTTGCTATGATTGGTGGACTTTCCATCAATGTGGTAACTGAATACAACTTGACAAATTGCCAATCTAATGATTGGTGGTATGATTCGGGTGCTACTGTTCATGTATGCAAGGACAAGAATCTATTCAAAGATTATCAAGTTGCTGCCCCAAATCAAATTGTGTTAATGGGAAATCATAACACATCTGATGTATTTGGAAAGGGGACGGTTGAATTGGAGTTTACCTCTGGCAAAACGTTGGTTGTGACCAATGTTTATCATGTTCCCGACATAAGGAAGAATCTGGTTTCCGCAAGTGCACTATGCAACAAGGGATTGAAGGCTGTCATAGAGGCAGGAAAAGTAATTCTATCCAAAAATAATGTATTTGTTGGTCAAGGATATTCATGTAATGGCATGTACAAACTAAGTATCAATAAAGTTAATATTTATGCTTATTTGATTGAGTCTTCTATTGATTCATGGCATGCTCGTTTGTCACATGTTAATTTTAGATCAATCAAGTTCATGTCAAAACATGGATTAGTATCTTGCACAAATGACAATTTTGGAAAATGTGAAACATGTCTACAAGCAAAAATGACTAAGAAACCTTTTCCAAAAAATGAAAGAACTTCTAAATTGCTTGAAATTATACATTCTGATATATGTGAATTGAATGGTCATTTAACAAGGGGTGGAAATAGATATTTCATAACTTTTATAGATGATCATTCTAGATTTACATATGTTTATTTACTGAGAACAAAAGATCAGGCATTTGATATGTTTAAATTGTTTAAAACTTTGGTTGAAAATCAGTTGGAAAGGAAAATTAAAATCCTACGAAGTGATCGAGGAGGCGAATATTTTTCAAATGAATTTTCTATTTTTTGTGAAGAAAATGGTTTGATCCATCAAACAAGTGCGCCATACACCCCTCAACAAAACGGTTTAGCCGAAAGGAAAAATAGAACATTGGTTGATATGGTAAATGCTATGCTTATGCATGCTAGATTACCATTTAACCTTTGGGGAGAGGCTTTATTAACTGCTTGTCATGTACATAATCAAATACCTTCAAAGAAGATAAAGGTTTCGCCATATGAACTATGGAAAGGAAGAAAGCCTAATTTAAATTATTTGAGGGTATGGGGTTGTATAGCCTATTATAAGGTTCCTGATCCTAAAAGAACAAAATTAGGACCAAGAGGCTTAAAGGGTGTTTTTGTGGGATATGCTGAAAATTCTAAAGCATATAGATTATTAGATTTAGACTCAAATACAATAGTAGAATCTAGAGATGTTGAGTTTTTAGAAACAAGCTTTCTAAGTGATTCAACTTCTAAATCAGATTCTATATTACCACAAAACACGACCATGGATCATAATACTTCTACAAATGAAAATAAAAGAAAAATAGTTGAAACTCCTAGTGAACCTAGGAGGAGTAAGAGAGCACAAAAAGAGAAGAATTTGGATCCAAATTTTATTTATTCACAATCATTAGTCTTTTTAGTTGAAGGTAGTAGAAATGGTGTATTCAATAAAATACCTATACTTTTACATTTGGAAGAGGATCCTAAAACTTATAAAGAAGCATTAGCTTCAAGAGACTCAGCTTTTTGGAAAGAAGCAATTAATGATGAGATGGATTCTCTTATGTCGAATGCTACATGGATGTTATGTGATTTACCTCCTGGTTGTAAACCTATAGGATGTAAGTGGATATTTAAAAGAAAACGTAACACTGATGGTTCGCTACTAACCTTCAAATCAAGACTTGTTGCAAAAGGTTTTAAACAAAAGGAAGGAATTGATTACTTTGACACTTATGCTCCTGTTGCAAGAATTACTTCTATAAGAGTGTTGTTTTCTTTAGCATCCATATACGATTTATACATTCATCAAATGGATGTTAAAACAGCATTCTTAAATGGAGATCTAGACGAGGAAGTGTATATGGAGCAACCCGAAGGGTTTGTACTTCCTGGAAATGAAAAGAAAGTTTGCAGATTAGTTAAATCCTTGTATGGTTTAAAGCAAGCTCCAAAATAGTGGCATGAGAAATTTGATAAAGTAATTTTATCAAATGGCTTTAAGCACAATGAAGCAGATAAATGCATTTGTTCTAAATTTACCAAAGACTATGGTGTAATAATATGTCTCTATGTGGATGATATGTTAATCATGGGGACTAACATGCAAGGAGTAAATGAAACTAAGAAATACTTAACCTCCCAATTTAAAATGAAAGATATGGGAGAAGTTGATACCATCTTAGGAATCAAAATTAAGAAACATAGTGGGGGTTATGCTCTATGTCAATCTCATTACATTGACAAGATTCTATCCAAATTTAATCATTTGGGAATAAAAGAAGCTAATACCCCATTTGATGTTTCTAATAAGCTAATAGAAAATTCGGGAAGATCTATTAGTCAGTTAGACTATGCTAGTGTAATTGGTAGTTTGATGCATGCTATGCATTGTACTAGACCGACATTGCGTTTGCTATTTGCAAACTTTCTAGGTTTACTCATAATCCTAGTACTGACCATTGGAGAGCAATTGGATGAGTACTAGGTTACCTTAAAAAGACAAAGTCTTTTGGATTATATTATAACAAGTTTCCTTCGGTACTTGAAGGTTACTGTGATGCTAGTTGGATAACTAGTATAAAAGATAATAAATCAACATCTGGTTGGATCTTTAAAATAGGCGGAGGAGCTATCTCGTGGGCTTCTAAGAAACAGACATGTATTACTCATTCAACTATGGAGTCTGAGTTTGTTGCATTAGCAGCAGCAGGTAAAGAGGCAAAATGGCTGAGGAATTTATTGCTAGATATAGAGTTGTGGCCACAACCGATGTCAGCCATCTCTTTACACTGCGATAGTGAAGCAACTATGTCTAGGGCATTTAGCAAGATTTATAATGGTAAATCTAGACATATTGCTTTGAGACATGAATATGTAAGACAATTAATTTCTGATGGAATTATAACAGTTGTCTATGTCAAGTCTGGTAATAATCTTGCTGATCCTTTAACTAGAGGACTCTCAAGAGATATGATCAAAAGCACTACCAGTGCTATGGGTCTGAGACCATTCTAAAATTGTCAGCAATGATAGTAACCTAACCTTTCCTATTGCTAGGCAATTCTAAAGGTTTAATAGGTAACAACAAATTATTGTTTGACAGTTAGCAAGTATCGGTAACTGGATAAGTACTTAAGAGAATGGGAGGTTAAATAATAATAATTATTCTTAATGAAGTATATATGTTTGGTATAAGAACAAGGAAGTCTAATCAAAGACTTCAAAGTAGACTTCACCTATATGAACTCAAGAGGTGGTGCCGCTTTTATCAAAAGTTTGGTCTAAAACTTTTGTAAGAGTTCGTGAATCAGGAAGTAGCACAAGGCCATAATACGGTGCTAAAGCTCACGGTGAACGTTTTACGAGAAATAAGTAAGATTTGTGTGTATAGTTATTTCCGACCTTGTTATCTAGGAATTATGGTTAAAAATTTATAATTACCATCAATTTCAACAAGGTTTTGAAATAATTATACTAATAATAGGTTTAAGTCGAAAGACACCTATTTTATGCATAAGTCTTAAACTGTTTTGAATTGATTCATCACTAACTAAGTGGGAGATTGTTGGAAATAGTTAGTGATGAATCCCACATCGAAAAGACACGAAGAATAGAAGAGGTTTATAATCAAGTGCACACTTATTCAAATCAATTTGGATAATAGGAAATTTTGGAGGGAAACTTAAAAATTTCACATGCATTTGTCATGTTGACTATTAAATTAAAATATAAATTTAATGGTCAAAAGATTGGCACTTGGGCACTTGGGTCTTAGGAACAGAAATTAATTTTAATTAATTTCGTTTTAATATTTCTTCCTAACTAAACGGTTTCCTTTTAGGGGTTGCATCTGATGCCCCAAAAGAAATGTCATGTCTACGAAAGCCAAGAGTCCTTCATCCTTACGTTTCTTTTCTTTTCCTAAACTAGTACCACTACTCCTGCTAATTCTCTCGCTCGGAGAAAAGAAAAGATTAAAGGAACGATAATGCCTCCTGCTGTTGTGTTTCCTACTTCTACTAAAATACTAATACCAAGAGAAATCAAAATTGACAAGAAGTCAATATCTCTTTTTCCATAAAAAAAAAAAATTTCTAATAGTTCTAATAGATAAATTGACTAATATCCTAGTAAGAATAGAAGACTTCCAGTCGATGGAACAACTGATTCTTGCAACGTGAATTTAAAATTTGAAAATCACGTGCCAAATCCTGAACCTTCAGATATGCAAAATTAAATTTGATGCACCCACCCTGAATTGCACAAAAATCCAATTAAAAATCATGTTGTTAATGCCATTTTGCTGCGGATCCCTACAACCAATATTAAACTCTAAAATATAAGTAGAATCCACCCATTAATGGAATTTTAGCTGAAATCAAGGGAAAAATGTTCATAAATTAAATGATAAAAATGCAACCTATCAATTCTCTCACACCTAAACTATGCTTGTTCTCAAGTATGAGAACAACTAATCAAGTAACACTAAGTCATTGAGTTCAAACAATGACTATTACTCAAATCATCTATTGCCAAAATACAATCAAAACACATGTCAAGTATTAGTGGTTAATTTCTAAGAAATATCTCTCTAGTTAGCTTTTAAAACCAAAGACTTTTCCAATTTTCAACTAACTAAACTAAGAATTCAACTAGCATTCGTTAGCAAATGGTTCAACTATTAAGCAAAATATCAATGTTAAATCTCATAGATCAGCATGCTAAAAATTCGTTCACACACTTCTACATTTTTTTACTATTAGTAGATCTTTTTTTCTTTTCTAAAATATCCTCACACTTGAGTTTTTTTTCAAGGGGAATGCTTATTCTCTAGCCATTCAAACTTTTTGACGTGAATTCCGACATTTACCAAATGAAGGAACTTAGTTACTCAATTCTCATCGTTTAAGGACTACATACTCATAGCTATCGCTACTTTTTGACGCGAAAGCTGACACTGATAAGTGTATATTTTACATATTTTTAGTGCATTTTATTAGTTAGTTTTTGGTTTGTTTTAATGAGTTTTATAGCTAATTAATTAGGGCTTTGGTTAAAATCGTACATTGTGTGGTTTAAGTGGCAAAAGTGCATTTCTATGGATTTTTATGGTAAAAACTTCATGTTTTTGTAGGTTTTATAATTTGACCATCAAACGGCATGAATTGAGAAGACAATTAGATGATAATTGATACTTGGAAGAGGTTAAAAGGAGACATGAAGTGCAAAGCATCCAAAGCAAGAAATGCAAGTGTAAGCAACTTGGACACCTTATCGTATTTTGGCAATATCTTGAACTACAATGATCAGATTGAGGTGACCTTTATACCATTTTGAAGCTAAGATATAGATCTACATTTGGTATAAGACATCAAAGTCCAATTCAGTTTTTTTCCCAGTCAAAAAGTCGAAACACAGAAGCTTATTTGTATGGTTGAGAGTTAAAACAGGGGATTGACTAGTTGAGGGTATTTTGGCCATTTATCATTTCACAGAATTCCAAATTGGATGATTCTTAAAGCATTGAAAATCTAACTCAAAGATCTATAACTTTTATGTTTTGCACAAGAGCTAGTTTAGCATCCATCATAGAGAAAATAGTAGTTGAAGTGAAGCCAAATTCGCATAAGTGAATACGCGACTACTGAATACGTGAGTTGTAGTCGCATATTGTAGCCTGATTTTTGCAACTTGCTCAACCACTTGCCTTGTTTTTACACTACTTTCTAGCTATAGTTGGAGAAAGAATTTCGGGTGCACATGTTTCAGATTCCAAAAGGAAGAGAAAAGGAGTTTTATGTCTT
This sequence comes from Coffea eugenioides, assembly GCF_003713205.1. Classification (NCBI taxonomy): domain Eukaryota; kingdom Viridiplantae; phylum Streptophyta; class Magnoliopsida; order Gentianales; family Rubiaceae; genus Coffea; species Coffea eugenioides. The sequence goes on from NC_040037.1 coordinate 40,564,051, forward strand.
GTCCAAAACCACCTTTTTGACTCTCTTAACAATTAGAAGCATAGAAATCATTAGGAGGAAGAGAGTAGGATATCTTAGAGAAAGCATATCAGATTTTATCATAAGAACTAGAAGAAAGTCTTGTCTTGTTCACTCTAGTTAGCACTTTTTGTGATAATAATTAGAGATATCATTGTACACCATTGTTGTTGAAGGAATTGAAGATTATTGGGAGTTTCTTCATTATTTTCGCTAAACTTTCTTTATCTATCTTTAACTTGTGATTTATTATATGTTCATGCAATGAAACTATGAGTTTACTTGTTCTATCTTACATGAATAGCTAAATTTCTAGATCTAGGGAGTAGATGAAACTTATGGCTACTTGATATGAAGTGAATATGATTTACACTTATTACCTTTTGTATCAACTTTTCTATTTGTGCATGCTTACCACTTATTGTTGCTTGATCACCAATAACAAGTTTGTAGTTGTTATTATTCAATGAAAGTTGGATATAATGATGGAACAACATGAATAGGGTTTAAGTAGTAGACTTATGAGAATAGAGATACACTTAAGTGGATTAACTTGCATTTTATGAAGTGAACAAGAGTAGATTTAGTTATTCACCATGAGAATAGGTAAAACTAGTCTATTCTAAGTCATTTTATCATGAGAATGAGATTTGGTAATATTGGAAATGAATCCCTCGTTAAACAAGGATTGTAACAAGAGGTAAATCTATTTATTTGTGTTGCTGATGCCATAAGTGGAATCTATATCCCTAGACTCAAATTTTTAGCGAATTTTCTTCATTGTTATCTTGCAAACACCTAGTTAGAATTAATTAGCTAGTGGTAGTTATAACTTTTTCGGCTCAAATTAATTGTTGGTCTAAATAATAGAGTATGTGAGGACCTAGTACTTGAAAAATCGCTCTCCATGGGATCGACCCGATATTTGCCCTAGAACTACTAATTTGACCTGTATACTTGCAGTCAAAACGGGTATAATTCGGAATTAAACTAGTACTTATATAAAAAACCTGCCAAGTTTTTGGCACCGTTACCAGGGAGCGGCAATATTAGGGTCTAATTAGTTTTATTAATTTAGACATTATTTCTATTTATTACTTAATTTGTTTATAGTTAAGTTAGGACTTTTATTATTTTTTGTGAATTAATTGCCATATAATCTCTTTTATTCTTGTTTGTAGTGTATGCACAGGACTTTACAGGTAGTAGTACCTTTTGATTCGAAAATTAAAAGGACACTATGTAGACAAAGAAGGTGTACACCACAACAAGAAGAGGAAGAGATTCATCAAATTGATGGAATCGCAATACAGCTATCTTTTGAAGAAGAAATGGTGGAAAACGAAACAAATAAGTGAGCTCTAAGGGATTTCGCTCCGTCGAGAACTCAAGGATCCCAAACAAGTATAGCGTGGCAATAAATGAATGGTTCAATAATCTTAATTTAGAGGTAATGCCGTAGAGGATTCTAATGCATACTTAGGCTCATTTTTGGAGATATGTGACACTATTAAAATGAATGGAGTTAGTGACGATGTAATAAGGCTAAGGTTGTTCCCATTTTCATTGAGGGATAAGGCTAAAATTTGGTTACATTCTTATGCTCCTGATACGTTCGCCACTTGGGATGATTTGTCTAGGATATTTTTGAATAAATACTTTCCACCGGGTAAAAAAGCTAAATTTAGAATGGATATTATTAGTTTTAGTCAATTCGATGGTGAATCGTTGTATGAAACTTGGGAATGGTTTAGAAAATTGTTTCGGAGATGTCCACACCATGGATTTCCCGATGGTTTATTGTGCAAATTTCTATAACGGTTTATCTTTCTCTACTAAAACTACTATCGATGTAGCCGTAGGGGGAGTATTGATGGCAAAATCACCTCAAGAACCTCAAAGTTCGATTAAAGAAATGACGGCCAATAATTATCAATGGACTAATGAAAGAGGTAATCCAAGGCGACAAACAGGTATGATTGAAACTGATGCTATCAATATGCTTAGTGCTCAAATGAATAATATGATGCAAATGTTGCATCATCAAACCAGATATGGTCCAAGTTCTTCTGTTAATGCACATGTTGCTTGTTGTTCCATATGTGGAGGAGAACACGATTCTAACGAGTATGTTGATGTTGATCAGGTTCAATTTGTTAATAATTACTACATGAATAGTTAAAACAATCCATACTCAAATACATACAATCCAAGGTGGAGGAATCATCCCAATTTTGGATGGAAAGAGCAAGGCAATCCTCAAAGGCCCAATAATTCGCCGGAATTCCAACCAAGGCCACAACATACGAATACTAAGCCAGATTGGGAGATTGCAGTGGAAAAATTGGCAAAGGAAACTTCAGAGAGATTTGAGTGAATAGAGAGATGGTTGGATCAATTGACTGGAATGTACAGAAATGTCGAGGTCCAAATTGGTCAAATTGCCAATTCTATCAAAAATCAAAATCAAGGGGAATTGCCAAGTAAAACAGAGATGAGTCCTAAGGAACATGTCAAGACCATTACTCTTCGTAGTGATAAACAACTAGAGGACCCTCTGGTATTGGAAAATAAGGGGAACGAAGAGAGTGATAAAGGAGGAGATGAGCAATTGGAGAAAGAGGTAATTGTAGGGGAAGGTAGTAAAGAGAAATTGGAAGAAAAACAATCAATATCCTCCACTACCATTCCAATACCTCCGACAGTGTTATTTCCTCAATGACTCAAGCCAAATAAACTTGACAAAGAGTTTGAAAATTTTGCTCAAGCCAAATAAACTTGACAAAGAGTTTGAAAATTTTTACAAAATTTTCAAACAATTGCATACTATTATTCCCTTCGTTGATGCTATTTTGCGAATTCCTTCATATGCTAAGTTTTTGAAGGAGGTTATGACATAAAAGAGGAGATTGGATGATCGGGAAACGATAGCATTAAAGGAGGAATGCAGTGCCATTATACAAAGCAAGCTGCCACCAAAATTGAAAGATCTAGGGAGCTTCTCTATACCCTACAATATCGGTAACATTGAGTTTTCAAAGGCGTATCATTAATTTTCAAGCGTTTCATTAATTCCCTTAATGGTGGCTAGACAATTAGGGTTGCATGAGTTAAAACACACGAATATTACTTTGCAGTTAACAGATCGATCTATTAGTTATCCATTAGGAGTTTTGGAGAATGTGCTGATTAAAATTAAAAAATTTATCATTCTTGTGGATTTTGTGCCATTAGATATGGAGGAAGATAAGTCTATGCCAATAATTTTATATCGACCATTTTTAGCAACTGCGGGTATTATTATTGATGTCAAAAAAGACAAGCTTAAGTTTCAAATAAGTAAAGAAAATGTAGTATTCAATTTGAATGAAATGAAAAAGTACCATTCTTTTACTGATCATACTTGTTCAATTGACACAATTGATATGTTAACCCAAGAATTAGATCGCATCAATTTTGATGTCGATCCTCTTGAGCTATGTTTATCAAATGCAGGGATGCAAGAGGAAAATGATGAAGAAAGTGAAGCATTGGCCCAATATCTTGATGCACAACCTGCTTATAGGAAAGGGTGTGTGTATGAAAATCTTGGACAAGGAAAGGGATTTCCATCACCTTCGGAGATAGAAACTCCAAAATTTGAATTCAAGCCACTTCCTAGCCACTTGAAGTATAAGTTTCTTGTTGAAAATAAAACTCTACTAGTGATTGTCAGTACTTATTTGCAAGAAAAGCAACTCAATAAGTTGTTAAGAGTTTTAAGGAAGCACAAGAAGTCTATCAGATGGACCATCTCCGACATACAAGAAATTAGCCCTTCTATATGCATGCATCACATTCTTTTGGAGGAGAATTGCAAACCAGTGGTTGAAGTGCAAAGACGGTTTAATCCGAACATGAAAGAAGTGGTAAGATTAGAAATTATCAAGTGGTTGGATGCAGGTATAATCTTCCTCATCTCAGATGGTGTATGGATAAGTCCTATTCATGTTGTTCCAAAGAAAGATGGAACCACCATAATTAAAGAAAAAAATAATGAACTTATTCCCTCTAGACCTGTGGTAGGATGGCGATTGTGTATTGATTATAGGAAGCTAAATGCAGTTCCAAGAAAAGATCACTTTCCCCTACCTTTTCTTGATCAATTATTGGAGTGTATACTAGTTATGAATTTTATTATTTCCTTGATAAATTTTCAAATTATAACCAAATAGCAATAGCTCCCGAAGATCAAGAAAAGACTACATTTACTTGTCCACATGGCACATTTGCTTTTAGAAGAGTGCCATTTGACCTTTGCAATGCCCCTGCTACATTCTAGCGTCGCATGATAGTAATTTTTTTTGATTATACAGAGAAAATTATGGAGATTTTCATGGATGATTTTTCAGTGTATGGTTCATCATTTGATCATTGTCTTTACAATTTGGATTTAATTTTGGACACAAGATTTCATCTCAAGGAATCGAGGTGGATAAGGCAAACATAAAAGTGATTGAGCGAATGCCACCTCCAACTAATGTCAAGGGGATAAGAAACTTTCTTGGACATGCGGGTTTTTATAGACATTTTATTAAGGATTTTTCCAAAATAGTTAAGCCATTATGTGATTTACTATGCAATGATACTCCATTTCATTTTGATGATAATTGTTTGATAGCTTTTGACAGGTTGAAGAAAGAGTTGATCTCAACACCGATCATCACTTCACCGGATTGGTCCCTTCAATTTGAACTCATGTGTGATGCAATCGATTATGCAATTGGAGTAGTATTAGGTCAACGAAAGGAGGGAAGGTTGCATGTGATTTATTATGCAAGAAAAGTGCTAAATGAAACACAAATTAACTATGCAACCACAGAAAAAGGAGCTTTTGGTGGTGATATTTGCTTTAAATAAATTTAGATCCTACTTAGTAGAATCTAAAGTTATTATTTATACAGGCCATTTAACTCTTAAATACTTGCACCATAAAAAAAGTTGCAAAACCGCGCTTAATTCGTTGAATTATTTTATTGCAGGAATTTGACTTGAAAATAAATGATAAAAAGGGATTGGAGAACCTTGTGGCAAATCACTTGTCGCGATTAGAGTACATCCCTACCAATGATCAAGTTCCAATCAAGCAAAATTTGTTGGACGAATTTGTTCTAGTTTTAACTAAATCTCCATGCAGACTTTGCTAACTTTTTGGTAAGTGGAGTAATTCCATGAGAATTCAATTATCATCAAAGGAAAAAATTTTTGCATGATGCTAAAAACTATTTCTGCATGCAAAAAACTACTCTGGTAGGAACCACTACTCTACAAGTATTGTGCCGATGGTATGGTAAGAAAATATATTCCTGAGGATGAGGTACGTGATATTTTACATTATTGTCATAACTTAGAAACGGAGGGTCATTTTAGTACTTCTAAAACCGTATCTAAGGTGTGGCAATCAGGATTTTATTGGCCTACCATGTACCAGGATGTTAGGGAATATGTTAAAAGTTGTGATGCCTGCCAAAGAACTGGAAATATTTTTAGGAAAAATGAAATGTCCTTAACCACATTTTTAGAAGTAGAGTTATTTGATATGTGGGGTATAGATTTTATGGGGCCATTTTCTAATTCTTTTAACAATAAGTACATCTTAGTGGTTGTGGATTATATTTCTAAATGGGTGTAGGCAATTGTCTCACCTACAAATGATTCCTAGAGCCATAGTAAGTGATGAAAGAAAGCACTTTTATAATAATCAATTTGATTCTTTATTACTTAAGTATGGTTGTAGGCACAAGACATCACTACCATACCACCCACAAGCAAACGGACAAGCTGAGTTAGCCAACCGAGAGATCAAGCTCATCTTGGAGAAAACGGTTAACAAATCAAGGAAGGATTGGACAAGACGACTCGATGATGCATTATGGGCTTATCAAACGGCATTTAAGACACATTTGGGGATGTCGCCGTATCGATTAGCATTTGAAAAAACTTGTCATTTACCTGTAGAGATCGAACATAAAGCATATTGGGCGATTAAAATGATTAACATGGATTTACATCTTGCAGGTGGGAGGAGACTATTTGAGTTGAGCGAACTTGAGGAACACCAGCTACATGCTTACGAGAATGCAAAAATTTATAAGGAAAAAATGAAATATTGGCATGATAAGGATCACGTATCCAAATAATTTGAGGTGGGGCAAAAAGTGCTCTTATACAATTCACGCCTTAGGTTGTTTCCCAAAAAACTAAAATTAAGGTAATTGGGACCATTTGAAGTCACTCAAGTATTTCCTTATGGGGCCATTGAAGTGGTGAATGCTAGAAATGAACGGTTCAAGGTCAACGGTCAACTATTGAAACCCTATTTGGCGGGGTGAAATCGTTCCCAAAGGACTTGTATGTCCTTTGGATGATTTTTCTTCAATGAGATGAGCCAACCCTTTTGAGTCGAGCCAATAACTATAAACAAGAGTGCTAATTGGGAGACTATAAACTAGAAGTCACGTATTTTGTTTGGTAAATTTTCCATTGAAAGTGCGCCTTGAGAATATGCAACTAGAAGTTGCGTATTCCAAGTCGCGTATTCTTCTCATGGAACAAAACAAGAAAATGCGAGTTCCACTTCATAATTTCCTTTTTCTTCCTCTTCAATAACTGCGTTTTCTCTCTTCACACATACACCAATTCACAAATCTTCATTTTTACTTTATTTTCTTGCTAAAAAACATTAACCCAACACTTTTGATCATCCTAGAGCCTTTCTAATAGATTGAAATTCAAGAAAAACTCCTAAAAATCAGTTTTTAAGAGGATTGGAGGTTAGGGTTCTTAGATTGCAAATTCTTCAATTAGACATCAATTAAAGTGAATTTCATAGGGCTTTGGCATAATCATCATCTCCAAACATCCTTCTATATAATTGGGGTAAGTTTTTTCATCAAATTTTCGTATTTTAGAAGTTGGTGTTTTTCAATTTCCTGAATTTTCTGACATCTTCTAATTTCAAATTTTTAATGCATATTATGGATGTTTGTGGCCTCTACTATGCTTGTTATGATTGTATAAACATGTTTAGATATTTAAATGTAGTAATTGATGGATTATTAGCTGTTCAATTTTGTAAATTGCTATATTTGGAAAAAATTAGAAAAATTGCTTAGATGGTTATTGAACCCTTATTGATGATTAATTATTGTTTCAATTTGTTGAGTGATGATGGTTTGGCATGTACATTGTGTTTAGTGAGTAATTTTGATGAATTTTGTGAGTTATTAGGATATTTTTGCTTAACCATATTTATGGCCAATTATGCATAATTGTTGTTAATTCAAGTTTGCTATAATCATGAAAATTGCTGATTTCATTAATTGGGACATTTTTGTTACCTTTTTAGTAAATTAGAGATATTTACAATTTTTGGGCAGTTGGTTTTTATCCTATCTCGAATGTCATGATTGTGATATTTAATATATCTTTCTTCAATTTCTTATGACATCTAGATATGAGTGTGTGGTTATTTGTGATAACTGTGATTATATACGATTAATTGAGGTCATTTGAGTTCCTAAGAGTAGTACATGTGGATAATTGAATCCTTTTTCTTAGGTACTATAGTTAGGGGAAAACAAATTGTATATTCATCCTCTAGTAGTGATGAATGGCGGTTTGTGAGGATGTTGAAGTAAGTGAGGAGGAGAGGTCACCTTCTCCTCAATCGGTTAGAGGACGACTAGGGAAGGGTACTTCTCGTAGTGCCGAAGCAACTGTCTTTGATAGTGCCAGGTTTATTACTCTGAGAAATCAAGAGTGGCACGAGGAGTATGCTATTTGGAGTTCCTTTTTGAGATGCATGTGAGTCCGGAAATTGAAACTGTTTATCATCTTTCGGAGGCGTTTAATCAACTAGGTTGGGCGTCGATACTCACATTGTCGACACACTACCACTCTTACTTGGTGCGCGAGTTCTACACCAACATTGAGTACAAGGCACATCACAGTGGCGAGATGCTAGGGTCATGGATGCATGGGAGACGTATTATCTTGTTGAGGGAGCACCTAGTTGCTCTCTTGGGGCATAGCAACCAAGGCTGAGCGGTTGACTTGAAGAAGGGTTTTGTTGCACTGAATAGGCGGCAGGATCCGTCTCATGCCATGAGTAGGTTTGGTCTCGACTACCAACCTTTTCTGCCTTCAAGGAAGGAGGCAATGTTGGTGAGTGTCTTTGAATCTCGCCATCGTCTCATTATTTATATAAGGCACACAACATTATACTAGTAACCAAAAATCTTCATCAATGTCGATTTTCATGTCAAAAGACACTTTCACTCTTTAAGCAAATATATATATATAAATATATATATATATATATATATATATATATAAAGGAGAAAATAAGTACATAGTTCCCTCTTAAGTGGTGTAAGTTGACATGTCATTCCAAAGGAAGAAACTCTATATATAGGTTAGTTAGTTGTGAAAGTAGATGAGAGACAGAGATTGACTTTGCTAAGATAAATTTTGAGTATAATTATCTCTCTTTTGCATGATATGATGAGTATTAAGGCTAATATGAATGGTTGCATAATGAAGGCTTGCCAAGTTGAGAAAGGTTGAATTTCAATTCACTCGATTCATTTCACTTCCTGATTCATTGTTCGATTATTTTTCCTATTGCTTGAGTACAAGCAATCGTTTAAGTGTGGGGGAATTTAATAAGTGTTTATTATGTGTGATTTTTAATAGGTTTTTTGGCTCATCTTAGGTCTAATTTAGGACTTTTAACATGTAACTTGCTCCCTAAACTTTTAAATTTTGTGAGCTTCATTTGAGTAATTTAATGTGCAAAAGTTGGTTATATTTGCAGGAATTGACAAGAATTATCAATGTCAAATCAGATTGGGCATATTTCGACAATATTTGAGCTCGATTCAATGATAACATTGGAAAGGAAGCTACTTTTATTCAAGTCAATCAATCCTGGAGCAAGGCATGAATACAGTTGAGGACATCTCATTCTAAACTTTAGAATTGAATTGGGGTAAAAAAGAAGCAAGGAAACGATTAAAAAGAACAATACATGACCTTCAATAAGCGACTTGAAGTTGCGTATTATAGCCTGATTTTTGGAACTTGCTCTGTTTCCATGCTACTTTTCTGCTCAATTTTTTAACAGAATTTTGACTGCACATGCTCAAGATTCCTAAAGGAAGAGAAAAGAATATTTATGTCTTGTATTAAACTACTTTTTTTCCTCTCTTAACAATACACATGTAAGAATCATTAGAAAAGAGAGGGAGAGAGACATTAGAACTTAGTTTTTAGTCTTTTCTTGTTCTTTCTAACAAGAACTTGCAAGAACAATTGGAGACTTCATTGTATAACTCACTTTTGTTGAAGAATTGAAGATCATTGGAATTTTTTTCATCACCTTGGCTAAACTTTCTTTATCTATCTTTTTACTTGTGAAACAATATGTTTTATGCTATGAAGCTATGTTTTCTTTTGCCATATTTCATATGAGTAGTTAAATTCCTAGATCTATGAAGTAGATGAATCTTATGACTATTTGACATGAGTTGAATATGAATTACTCTTTTTATACCTTGTATTAAATTGTCTATTTATGCATGTCTATCACTTGTTGTTGTTTGATCACCAATAATAAGTTATTAGTTGTTATTATTCAATGAAAGTTGGTAATAATAATGGAACAACATAAATAGAGCTTAAGGAGTGGACTCATAAAAATAAAGATATACTTAAGTGGATTAACCGTACTTTCATGAAGGAAACAAGAGTAGATCTAGTTATTCACCATAAAAATAGGGAAAACTAGTCTAGTTTAGCTATTTCATCATGCAAATGAGTGTTGGTAATATTGGAAATGAATCCCTAGTTAAAAAAGACTTGTAACAAGAAGTAAATCTATTTATTTATATCTTTTATGCCATAAGTGGAATCTACATCCCTAAACTCAAGTATTTAGTGAATTTTCTCCATTGTTACCTTGCAAGTTATCAAGACCAGTTAGATAGTAGTAATTATCATTTCTCTTGCTTTAATTGATTATTAGTTTAAATAATTGAGTAAGTAAGGTCTTAGTACTTGTAAGGTTACTCCCTGTAGGATCGACTCGATATATGCCATAAACTAATAGTTGACCTGTATACTTATAATCAAAACGAGTGTAACTTGGATTTAAATTTGTGCACATATAAAAAAATCCCTTAGGGGCAGGTACCCACAAGGGGTTAATGGGGCGGGGGTTAAAATTCTCCCCCCGTTAAAAAACAGGGCGGGAAACAGAGGATATTATTAGTTATGAATATGTTATAACTAATAATTATGTATAGTAATAATTATATAGTTATATTAATACAAATTATTGATTAGTTATAATAAAATATTTATATTAAATTACAATTATATTTTTTTACTAATTATATATTTTTATTAATTATAAACTTTTAACCCATGGGCAAGGCACAGCGGGTGACAAGGGTGGGGTAGGGGCTGGGGATATGTTTAGGCCGCCCCAATCCTGCGCCGTTACCATCCCTAGAAGTGCCTCACACAAAGTTATTAGTGCAATTATTATCCTCCAAAAGTTCGCATAGAAATTTTCTCAAATTCAAAGTGGATACAATTTTTAATTGTAACTTAGAGACAAAAATAATAATTGAAGAATTGTGTTTATGTTATAATGTAGCCTTAAGCTTAGATCTGCGTAAGTTTCTTAAAATGTATGCATCATGAGTAATAGGCTGAAGGTTATTAAAAGTTGAACATCATTATATGTAATTTTTCAATGATACTAAAGCATTCACTTTAATCAATATCTAGGAATAACAATGAGATAGTTTTGGCTTTGCATAAATAATTATATAGACTTAAGATCAACATGCCCCAAAGAGTCAAATAAGTTACAAGATCATGTGCATATGGGTATAAAACTAAATAATACTAACATTGGTTCCTCTCCAATTAGAATTCTTACCGTTTGCCTATAAAAGAATACAGTAATTTAGAAACATTAGTTATTTGATTATTTTGATAAAATCCTACATGAATGGAGTATGGTTGGTGAAAATTGTTTAACTCTTCTGTTTTACAGTAAATAAATACTCATTAGCATTTAGAGAGAGAGGGAAAAGGTTAAATGTAATGTCTAAAAAATATCTTTGAAGGACTTTTGAATAATTTATTACAAACAGAACTAGAAAGCATAAATAGAAAATCATGAAAAGCAAACAAAAAAACATTCTGGTGCAAAAGCAATATTTGGAATTTTTATATAACTTAAAAGCAAAATGGCAGTTTCCCAAAAGGGGAATTGATGGGGAGAAATATTGGGGAGAAGGCAAAAGAGGAAGATCAACGGGAAGGATAGTGGGAGAAGGGTGCAGTGGAAGAAGACCTAAGAAATGACAACAAAATTTCATTTCATAAATTTTAGGTTTAGTGCCTCAATTTTTCTTGCTTTTCACTTTGCCTATCCATTACTTTTTTTTTTAAATTTGTATTTCTTTGTAATAGTTTGGTTGAAAAGGTTTTCGGTTAGCACCTAGAACTGGGTATTTCTTTGCTCCTTTAGAAGGTGGCCGCAAATGGATATTAGATCTAAATAGGATTGATTTGATTTTTTTCAAAGACATAAAATTAGCAATTAAAGTATGAAAAATATTAAATTATTTTGGCAAAACATTAGGGATGTTTTGTGTTTTTTCTCTACAAGAAGAGAAAAAAAGGATGATGAAAAAGTTTAACACAAATATTGGTATAGATTCAATCGAATTAGTTGTATCCAACTCAACTAACTTTTGTCTTATGGCAATTAGTTATGCCTAGTAAGAATACTTCCTTAATTACTAGAAAATTTTTCATTTGGTTTTTAAAATAATTTTCTTAACTGTATACGTGCTTTTTGCCAGTCTAATAAAAACCAAGTACTTTGAGTAATTTCTTTGGTTATTTTAGAAGTTGTATGATGTACTGGTCCACGAATAGTTACAGCTTGAATGGACAATATATGTGCTATTTTTACATTGTTAATTAATCCTGAATATTATCTAACTTTTATGTTAAGTTCATAATAAGAATGCATGAATTGATTTTGTTCTCACCACACAAGTGAAAGTAACAGAGAAAGACGAAAATAAGAAAGCTATTATGCAGAACAAGTACAAAATCAGTCTATTAAACCAACGGAAAAAACGTTGCAGAGGCACATTACGAGTGCAAATTTTATCACATCATATACATGCTACAGGTTACCAAGCAGGGAAAGAAATACTACTGAAATCAGTAATTCTAGACTCCCAGCCTATGTCATGTCATTCTGCAGATTAGCAAAGGGCTTGTGCAAGAGTATTTGCAAAGAAATGCCGAACTTTTGGTGGGGTCAAAATCCTGACGAAAAACTCCATTGGCTGAGCTGGAAAAAGCTAACAGAAGTAAAACGGGATGGTGGGAAGGGGGGGTGGAGGGGAGGGGTGTCGGCTTCAGAGAATTAGGGGAGTAAATTCTGGAGAATTATGACAAGACCAAACCTGCTAATGAGCAAAGTGCTAAGAATCAGATATTTAAAGGTATATCAATCTAGAAAATGCAATCAAAAAACTCTGATTCCAGGTGTTGGAGGAGTATTCTAAGCTCAAGATATCTATTGGAAGAGGGAGTGAGGAAGAGGGTTGGTCATGGAAAAACCATAAACATTTGGAGGGATAGATGGATTCTAGGAGCATAGGGGGGAAAGTGACAAAAAAGAGATATACAGATTGGGGACTAAACAAGTGGAATGAAGAAGTGCTAAGTGCTAACCACAGTGTTTGAAGCAAAAGATAGAGAGAATATCCTAAAAATCCCTCCTAGTAGCTGTCAACCCTTGAGAGTGCAGATCAGAACAACCCGCCGTTCGGCTGGTCATGGTCAAGGAGGCCGATTTTGAAGTCTTTTTTTTTTTTGAAGCAGTAGGATGTTAGTTGTATTATTTTCCACATTCTGTTAAAGGTTAGGAAGCGCTCGAGTGTGTTAGTTTTACACTCATGACCAATTAAAGACTTAGTACCTAGAGAAATTGTAGGGAGAACACCTTAAGAGTCAAATATGAAGTTAAGAATCCAATTCTAATCCAAAAGTTTAAATTATTAGGTTTCAGACCCTTATTTATATATTAAGTACTTTTTCTTCATCTCTCGAACCAATATGAGATATAATCCTTTACTTACAAATCTAACAATTCTCCTCCTTTATAAATAATTCCTCATACTAAAGCCAAGTTTAACGGTTCTTCTCCGAACCCATTTTAATATTCAATGCAAACTCACTTTAATATCTAAGGTCACCTTTTCTTCTAATCATGGACTCACTGTTCTTCAACATTCAAACTGGATTCTAGACTCCTGTCAACCCTTGATTCCTTGATCTAAGAACAGATCCTCTCCCAAATCCATGCACAACTGGTCCAACACTAACCAAATTTTGAGTAAAATCCACTGTCAACACTAACCAACTGGATTCTAATACCACTTGTTAGGGAGAAACACCTCAAGAAAACCCACTAAAGAACCCAATTTGCAAGTCAGAAATCTAACTCTGACCTAAAAGTTTAAACTATTAGGTGTCGGATTTTTGCTTACATATTAAATGTTCTTTCTCCATATCCCAAGTCAATGTGGGATATAATTCTTTACTCATGAACCTAACAGAAATGGAATGGGTAAGGGTTTTTGTGGGTTATTCCATGAGTTTTAAATAGTTTGAAACCATTGTGTGTAATTGGCTAAGCGTTGGAGCACGACTAGGCTAGGACAAAGGAATTCGGAAGGAGGCCCTGCGCACCATTTGCCCGGTGTTTTGCTAGGCGGGTCAAATTTAGTGGGAACTAGGAGGGCGTCATATTTACAAAACAACCAAAGCATTAATGGATGACGACTCACAAATGTGGACAGGCATAGAGTGCCTGTGTGAAGATTGACGGTTGCAAAATCCTCGAACGGTTGCTCCTGGATTTGAGACAGCTTTGTCCTCTCTTCCGATTTCTTGTTGGATCTTAAAGGTCAGCGGTTGAGAGTAAAATTATGCTCTCTCGATTCGCATTACTTAGTCATGTTTAAGGAATCCAATTTTTTAAAAATAGTGATTTGATTATGATGTTTATACTTCTCTTTCCTATTTTACCCCCATAAATTCAAAATTTAAATTTGAATGGTAGCATATACAGGTGACTAACAAACTCATTTAGCTATACGACCACGCTTTTTTTCCAATGAGCGCTAGTGCTCTGTGGGTCTCTCCTTGCCCGTGCAAGGCCCCTCCTTCCCTAGATGCCTAGTGGAAGTTTTGTCCTCTTCCTCCTCCTGCCGCTTTGATTTTTCCCCGCTATCTCTATCTATTCGTTTGCTCACCAATCCTACCTCATCGGCATTATTTCAATTCCTTTTCCTTTGCAACTTTCTGGGCTTCCCCTCCCTCGTCACTTTTAACCTTGGCTCTCTTTGTATTTTACAGGCACGCAGTTTCAATCACTCAACCTTGGCTACCCTGTCCGCCTCTGCGGGCTGAATCAATTCTCACGAGGCCATGGCTGAGGAGTTAGAAAGGCTGTGCCAAAATCTTGCGCTAAGGGATGATGAGGAGGAGGTGCTGTTATTGCCCGATGACAATGACGGTGGCTCCAATTTTGACGGCGATCTGTGCATTCTCGGAAAACTGTTCAGTCGGAAGTCCTTCAACGCAGAGGCTATGATGGCTACCATGAAGAAATCTTGGAACCCGGCTAAAGGCCTCGAGTACTCGGCAGTTGGCGATAACCTTTTCCTCTTCAAATTTAACGACATTGTAGACAAAAGGAAGGTTATGGCAGGATGTCCTAGGGCTTTTGATGGAAGTTTGCTAGTTGTCAGTGATTATGTTGGTAACATTCAGCCGTCCAAGGTGAAATTGGATCACTGCTCTTTCTGGGTTCGAGAATACAACCTCCCTTTGGGATGGATGAACGGAAGAACGGCGGACTTTATAGGGAGCAAACTTGGCACGTACGAGGGATTTGATGCAAAGGGTGGTCTCTCTGTGGGTAAGTTTTTGCGCATTCGGGTTAAGCTAAACCTCAATAACCCTCTCAAACGGCTGATGAAGCTTCTAATTGAGGGTGCGGTATGTGAGGTTCACTTTCGCTATGAGCGCCTTCCTACGCATTGCTATTTTTGTGGTCGTATTGGACATGGAGAAAGGGATTGCGAGGACAAACTAGATGTTGCTAAGGTAAACAACGGCGAACCTCAATATGGTGGGTGGCTTAGGGCCACCAACGACAAAAAATTCACCGGCCCGCAACTTCCGTCTCGGACGGCACCACCACCGACGAAAGGGGGCCAGTCCCTCTCTACGGCCGATAAGGTCTCGTCACCTAAGGAGGTTGTTAGTTTTGAACATCCGAATTTCCAGGCCTCAGATTCTCCAAGTTTGGTTGGTAGTCCTGATCCTACCCAAAGACCAGACGTCCAAATTCCCAGCACCTTGGTAGCAACCCAGCGCAGACCTCTCTCTCTGGATAACGATCAACCAATCCTTTCAACGGCATTGGTCACTGATAGTTCCCCAACAGCACAGGCAACTTCCACTTCCTTACCCTTAACCACACTTCCCTCCCACTCAATTGTTCATGATGGGCCCTCAATCTTGGCCATTTCCAATGCAAATACTCTTGGCTCCCAGCCCAATGAACACCCCAACATCCCAGTCCCTAGCAAACCAAGTCCGCCCAATACCATCACCAGCCCCAAATTATCTCTAATCAACCCCGCTACATCTTAGCAAGCACGTTCTCCTACTTCACAACCTTCTGTCATGCCCCCCATACCTCCACAGCCCTTTCACCATGCTATTCAAATACCCACCCATGCTTCATTGGAAAATTTACACCCCAACCTTGGCCCCCTTTTTCACCCCTGCGATGGCAAGCCCAACCCCAGTCATACAACCACTAACCCCAGCATACCATCCATGCAATTGTCTATCACAACATCTGCAGAGCCAACCATGGAGGATGTGTTTCTAGTTGATGCCACTTTAACGCAGCAAAGGAAATTTTCCGACATCCACGACATGCGAACTATCGCTTCCTCCAAAAAAACAAAAGGATGCAATCTCTCCCGCAGGAAATCAACACCTTCAAGATTGGCCATACATCCTACTAATGTTATATCGGGTCACAAGACAAAAAGAGAGGCCACGGATACTTCTTCTTCAGGGGAGGGAGATGCTAGTGGTTCTGCCCCAAAGAAACCGAAACATGCTACGCTGTCCACACCTCCTCAAACAACCTCTATAGAGAACCATGAATTGCTTGAGCTGGAACTGTCGGGGGTTAAACAACCCTCGAACAGTTCAGGAGCTCCGGAACGTCATCCGGAGAGATAAAGTTTCAATTATTTTTTTAGTAGAGACGAAGTGTTCGAATAAAGTCATCAACAAGCTAAAACAGGATATCGGATGGTTTGGTTTAGGGGTTGACTCACGAGGGAACTCGGGTGGCTTAGCTCTCCTTTGGAGAAAGGATCTGGTTGTTGATCTTATGCGTTTTTTGGATTATTTTATTGATGTCAAGGTGCATATGACTGATTCCTCCTGGCGTTTGACTGGTTTCTATGGTCATCCAGAGGCGACTAAAAGAAAACATACTTGGGATATTATGCGCAAGCTCAGTACATTATGCTACCTACCATGGGTCTGCATGGGTGACTTCAACGAGGTACTCACTCAAGAGGAATTTCAGGGCGCTACATGGAGACCGAATTGGCAAATTATGAACTTTCGGAAGGCACTTTCGGACTGTAATTTGTTTGACTTAGGCCATGAAGGTAATCGCTTCACTTGGTGTCGGAATAGGTCGGCTCCTGACACAACTAGAGCTCGTCTGGACCGCGCATGCGTCTCCCATGACTTTCTCACCTTGTTTCCTGATGCCAGGATCTATCACTCACATGCTCTTTTTTCCGATCATGTCCCTATTGTCTTAAGATTATCGTGCTCGCATGACTTCTTTAAAGCTCGCAGCAAATCTAGGAGGGACAAACGCTTCATGTTTGAAGCAATGTGGATCATATCCGAAGACTGCGAATGCATTATCCAAGATTCCTGGAAGTATAGCTCGACAGAAGATGCTTGTGTCAACTTGGTTATGAAGACAAATAGTTGTAGGTTAGGCCTTCTCCAATGGAGCAAACAGTCCTTCGGCAACCATACTAAGGCTGCGGATGAACTTCGGCAAAGGATTTCTCGCCTCCAACAAGGCGTTTTGACGGACTCTATCAAAGCTGAGATTGGTTCTTTAACTACCCAGCTAGAGGAGCTTCTGGACAAGCAAGACATCATGTGGAAACAACGAAGGAAAGCGCAGTGGTATAGAGAGGGTGATCGAAACACAGCTTACTTCCATGGCCTGGCTTCCCAGAGACGAAAGCATAACCAGATTGTTGGCCTTTTCGATAACAATGGTTCTTGGTGTCAGTCGCAGGAGGATCTAGAATCTATTATCATGGAACATTTTGGCACAATCTTTTCTACTTCGCAGCCTACTTCTCTGGCAATTGATGCAGTCATCCAGCGAGTGCGGGGATGCGTTTCCAAGGAAATGAATGATTGTCTCCTGCGTACCTATACTGCCATTGAGG
This sequence comes from Coffea eugenioides, assembly GCF_003713205.1. NCBI lineage: Eukaryota > Viridiplantae > Streptophyta > Magnoliopsida > Gentianales > Rubiaceae > Coffea > Coffea eugenioides. The sequence goes on from NC_040037.1 coordinate 40,581,735, forward strand.
TAACAAAGGCTTTGAGTCAAATGCATCCTTTTAAATCTCCTGGACCGGATGGCATGTTACCAGTCTTCTACCAAAGATATTGGCATATTGTTGGTCGAGATGTCACTCGTTGGGTTCTTACTGTCCTAAACGAGGGCACCTTACCTACGAGTCTTAATCACACCTATGTTGTCCTTATCCCTAAGTGTCACAGTCCATCCAGTATCACCCAATTTCGTCCCATTAGTCTTTGCAATGTAGTTTATAAGCTAGCCTCTAAGGTCTTAGCTAATAGGCTTAGGAACTGTCTTCCCAAAGTCATCTCTCCTTGTCAATCTGCATTCATCCCTGGGCGCTGTATCACTGATAATATCCTAATTGCTTATGAAATCAATCATTCCCTTAAGCTGAAGTCCTATGGGCAGGAGGGTTCGATGTCCATTAAGTTGGACATGAGCAAAGCATTTGATAAGGTCGAGTGGCCTTTTCTTCGACATATGATGATAGCTTTAGGTTTCCATTCCACTTTTGTGGACATTGTTTTTCGCTGCATTTCTAATGTGTCTTACACTTTCCTACATAATGGGTCCCAACTTGGGAACCCACAACCCCACCGTGGTATCAGACAGGGGGATCCATTATCACCCTACTTGTTCTTGATCTGTGCCGAAGGCTTTTCTTGTTTATTGCAGGAAGTTGAACGTTGCGGAAGCATCTCAAGTTTTCAGATCGGCTCACGCGGACCCAAACTATCTCACCTATTATTTGCCGACGACACCTTATTATTCGGCAAGGCATCGCTGCAGGAAGCTCAGCACATAAAGACAATCCTTGACCTTTACAAAGCAGCTTCAGGTCAGGAGGTTAACTTTGATAAATCAGCAGTGGTCTTCAGCAAAAACACAGACCCCGCAGTTCGTCGAAGTATCACACAGCTTCTTAACATCAAGGAAGTTCCCACTCACGACAAATATCTTGGCCTTCCTACTGTTGTTGGTGGCTCCAAGTCTGAAGTTTTTTCATCTGTAAAGGAGAGAATCTGGAAGAAGATACATGGATGGAATGAACAGCGCCTCTCAACGGCAGGTAAGGAAATCATGATCAAGGCTGTTGTCCAGGCCATTCCAACATACTCAATGTCCTGTTTCAAGTACCCGGACTCCTTGCTTTCCGATATTCAATCTATGATCAGTAACTTTTGGTGGGGTGATGGCACAAAGCAGAGACCAATCCACTGGGTGAGTTGGGATAGAATGTGCTCGTCCAAAAATGATGGGGGCATGGGCTTCAGACAACTTAAGGCTTTCAATTTAGCTTTATTGGCTAAACAGGCATGGCGCATTGCAACTCAACCATCTACTCTGCTTCATCAGGTTTTTAAGGCTAAATATTTCCCAACGAAGGACTTTTTTCATGACGAGCCTGCTTCCAGACCTTCTTTTACTTGGAGGGGACTGTGCGCTGTTCGAAGATATTTACTCTCTGGTAGCAGATGGCGAGTTGGAAATGGGAACCATATTAGAATCTGGAAGGATAGGTGGATTCCACGCTCTTCTACTTTCAAAATTATATCCCGTTCTGATGTGCTGCTGGATGATTCCACTGTGGATTGTTTAATTGACGGAAGCAGCAGGAAATGGAAAGTTGAGTTGCTTCATGAGCTTTTTTGGCAGGATAAGATTGAGCTGATTATGGGTATTCCATTGGGTGATAGTCGCAATCAAGATAAGCTCATCTGGCACTATTCTAAAAATGGCTCATTCACAGTAAAAAGTGCCTACCACCTTATCAAAACACAATCTACATGCTGGCAAGATGTAGCTTCAGGGAGTAATGGCTCGGTGCAGGATCTTTGGCCTCGCCTGTGGAGGCTCAACATACCAAACAAAGTTAAGATATTCTTGTGGCGTATCTGCAAGGGTATTCTACCTATATCTTCCGCACTGAATAGCCGTGGAGTCTACCTTGACCCTATGTGCCTTTTATGTAAGACCCCTGTCGAAGATGTAAATCACCTCTTCTTGTGCTGTCCGGTAGCAGTTCAGGCTTGGGCCCTCAGTTTTCTTACACTAAAGATAAGGTTAGACTCCACCAAGCAGGTCTCTTCTTGGTTGCCTGGCCTTCTGAATCTCTTGAAGAAGCAGGACATGGAATTGGTAGCCATAATTCTTTGGAATCTATGGCTTAACCGAAATGGTGCTTTATTCGATGGTTCATATCAGGATCCGCTCAGTCTAGTCTCTCTCTCTATCAATTTCTTACGGAAGTACCGGGAAGCCAACACATCTCCAAATACTCCAATTAGCACTTCCATTGCTCCACTTCATTGGACAAAGCCCCCTGTGGGCTTCCTAAAGGCGAACTTCGATGGCGCAGTTTTCTCCGAATATGGCTACTCTGGTGTTGGAGTTGTTGTGAGGGACGAGCGGGGCAATTTTGTTGCAGGAACTTCTCACAAAATCTCTGGTATCTTTTCCCCTGAGGTCATTGAAGCCTATGCTGCGAGAACTGCAATTTCCTTGCTGCTTCAATGGAAAGTGCCCAACATTATTTTGGAGGGAGACTCTTTGAAGATCATCAACATGCTTAAGCTTATGGAGTTTGATGACTCCGCCTATGGGGTGTTGTTAGATGATATCTTTGTTAGGTTACAGAACTTCGCCGCTTGGGAGGCTAATTGGGTCCCTAGGAAGGCCAATGTGCCAGCACATTTATTAGCTAGAAATGCTCGCTCTATTTCAGATATCTGTAGTTGGAGTTATTCTCCACCATCTTTTCTTCTCTCCGCAATTTCGGCGGACCTATCCTTACCTTAATGAAATTTTTCTAATTTGCTATAAAAAAAAACAAACTCATTTAGCTAAATTTACTCAAATCCATCCATGAATAGATGGATACTAGTGGGAATACTCGTGCTATGCACGATGCTGACATTATTGGAAAAAATAAAAATAAAAATAAAAAGGTGAGCAAATAAAGGTGAAAATATTGTAGCAACAAAATTAAAATGTAATATCTGTCTAACAATAGCTTGAAATATAATAGAATGTGTATATCATTCAAAAACTGTCTTTTTTTGGAAGATGTACGAAATTAAGAACATACGAAATTAGTGTATTTTTTTACATAGTTTATGAATAGTACTATAAAAAAATAAATATATATTAAAAATTTCTACCTTCCTTTATAATTCTCTGAGATAAGAAGCATCACAATCAAATACGAATTGTGTATGTCTGTCTTGTAGATTAAGATGCATGTTACCACTGGAATCTCTGATTTGTATGTTAACATTGTTCTTGTTTGACAAATAGAATATTATATACAATACAAAAAATATATTGAAATTAAATGTACATGAAATTTATTACCTAATAACAGGGTCAACCACGTTATTACAATGCATACACATTGTCTTTGAAAAATGACCTTCACATAGTTGTCCACAATTTTTGCATAGCTCGTAGAACATATTTTCTATGTTAATGCTCTGAATATAAGCAAGTATTCGAAAATATTTAACCTAATAAGAATGATAGAAGATATAGGTTATGATTATAAATTTAAAAATTGCGTTCAATAATTAATTAAAATTGAGTAAACTTACCGTAGGCATGATTGTATATTCAGATATCCATATTCTCTTTGAATTTGCAATCAACAGTACTTGTGGTGTTGTGAAATTCCTTGATCTCAGCCACGGAACTAACTTGCGGGCACATGTATTATTTTCAAACCTACAATTTTTTGAAATACATGTCAATAAGAGTACGAAACAATATTAATAGTTTGGTATAGTGTTACTGAGGAACTCACCAACTGCGCAGGTATCAAGCAAAATCTAAATTGTGATTAATATACAATTTGCTAGCTCCAATTATATACAGTGATGGTCCTGCATAGTATGATTATGTTCGCTCAAAAGCTATTCAAATTATATAGAATATAACTAAAAGCAATTGATTTACCTCTGAAATTTCGTACGCAAATATCACATGCTATTAAAATATTATTTTTTGTGGCAGACTGATATAACTGTTCACCATCATCATTAGCAAATTTATCCCACAATATGAATCGAGCTATTGTCAAACTGTGTTAAGAAAATTTTCATAAGTTCAAATCTAAATTTTCTAAAAATAAAAAGTTTTAAAGATGTCGAGATCTATTAACTAACCTTTTGTCAATCAATAGTATCTCCCGACCAATTTTGTTTTTAGTAGATATCTGATAGTATGAACCAACAGATATAACTAAACCAATTACATCTGTAATAAATAAAAATTTTTAATTAATAGCAATTTATTTGCAAAAATATAATAAAAATGATATTAATTGTGAGGACGTACCTATCAAATGCAGATCGTTATCCATGGGCTGTTCTATATGTATCAATTTGAGCAAACTGAACTTGAAACGGGGGATGGTTGCACAGTCATCTAAAATCTTCACTATTTTTGTATCATTCTCAAATGACAACTGGAACTGATGTGGTGCAATCCGGTACTTGGCACCTGCTGGGATTACATGTATATTTTGAAACAAATTTGGTGAGACATGATAAGTCACTTAGCTCTCTGCTAAAAACCCCTTCTGCAATACATATAAACTAGTGTGAATACCCGTGCTACGCACGGTGCTGATATTATTGAAAAAAATAAAAATAAAATGGTGAACAAATAAAGGTGAAAAATTGTACCAACAAAATTAAAATGTAATATATGTTTAACAATAGTTTGAAATATAATACAATGTGTATATCATTCAAGAATTGTCTTTTTTCGGAAGATGGATCCTGAAAAAAAAATAAAAATTTATATTAAAAAAGGGAATGATATATTTCTACAAATGAATGTAATTGAATGTTGTTAGAACGAAATACTTACAAATACTAAGCATTCGATTTAATAATCTTACTTGAAGGTGCGGACACTCTTCACACCAATCCACTTTTAGTACGAATGCCAAAATTGATGATTTAATTAACTTTGTTAAATTTTGTGGAGTGCGTACTACAAATGAAAATGCACGATCTTTGCATTTTTGTAATAATGACTTGTACTTCGATTGCACTTGAAATTTTTTAGTCCAATGAAACTATTGAAAATTTCCTGTTACTGAACCTCCCCATCCCACGCGTCCGATTATGAGCACCAAGGTGAGGAGACTGTAGAGTAGCTCACTTTTTCCCAACTTCCAGCAAGTAGCCCACCAGCGCCAGCCACACATATTTGCAATCACACCCCCCCCCCCCAATAAAACCCCGCAAAACCAAGCACCACTTATTGAAAACAAACCAATAAATGCACTAAAATGCCTCCCATCTATACCTCAAATTGCACTTTAACCCACGAATTTTTATTTTAGGTACTTTGACCGCTTATTGTTATTTTTTTTGTGCGAAATTATCCCTCTAATTGCTTTTGTCTTTTAAGATTTTTTCACATGTCGCTAACTGCTTCATTCCCTCTGCTATCACTTGTATATTTAAAATCAATTTTTAATATAAAATAAAAAGGAATCCATTAGTTTGTAATATGTTTATAATGTAGATAAATTATTAAATTTGGAAAAGGGCGTATGTTCTTATAGGCTTCTTTTCTTTTCTTTTTTGGGGGAAAATGAGTTTGTTCTTGTAGGTTTTTTTTTTTTTTTTGGATATAGAATTGTTTTTCAAAGATTTTGGTTCTTAATCCCTACTATGTTTAAACCATCTTTTAATAGCCAATTCAATATAGTCTTTTAATTTGGCAACCTCTATAATTTTTAATTTATTCTTTTGGTTTAAGTTCAGTTAGAATTCAAAAATTTTCAAAAAGCAAGAGAAACCATATTTTTTTTTAGTCACCGTCTTCAATTCCCCATCTAATGACCCTTGTCGATTTACCGATTATGAATAGGATAGATGATGTGGTTATTAGAATTTAAAAGCTACTGCCATAGTGTTCCTATTCCGTTTTTCTTTTATTTCTTTTGGGTCAAGGTAATCTCTAATCTGTCCAAGTGAAGCTTAAATATGATTGAAAAAACAGGGCCTTCAAGTACATTGCCAAGTAGCTTTAATGAGCAAGGCTATTGCAGGCCTAAAAATTGGGATTCCAGAAGATCACGTTGGTTAATTATTAGAGGTTTAACAGGCCCTACTCTGATGGTTCGAGTTTGTGTCTTATCATGAACAATAAGTGCAACTAAACTTTACAATTTTGTTCTTCACACACATCGTTTCCATTTTCCATTTTCGCTGAATTGCTGCTGTTTGAGTAGCAACAGCATGGTCGATGCATAAATCATGCCTTTAATGGGTCTTTTGGAGCATGTGCTTGTGATTTTGTGTTTATACTTTATCCCACTGTTGAGTATCTTTGCTTTACGGTGTAACAATAAGCAAACGACCGTTCATAGGATTTTGTAAAAAAAATTCAGAAATAATGGATGATCAGAAAATCAATGCAATATCATTCATGACAAAAACAAATCAAAAGCAAAACATACTTAAAAGGCAGAGGGGTAGAAGGGACTAACCTGGAAAATTAAGCCGACAAGAATATACTTCCAGTTCTCCGCAAGAAGGTTGATTTCCGCTGAAGTCTCTGCACATAATTTCTTCCATAACTGCTCACAACAGAAACAAAATCAATACATTTACAAAATCAATAGAGAACCAAAAACAAATAAGAACTGAGAGAGAGGGTGGGGGAATTGGGGGTGGAATTCTTTGGAGGAGTTTTAATTGGGGTGGAATTCTTAAATTGGAGAACTCTTAATTGGAGTGGGAAACGTGGGAGGAAATGTAAGGGAAACGTGGGATGATGATTAGAAGATTTGTAGGAATGGTTGTAGGATGAGTTAAGAGATAGTGGGAATATTTTAAATTTAAATTTGATTGGTGATAAGGTGAGTTATGACCACTACTTTTTATGTATTAAAATAAATACAAAAATCTAGAAAAAAGAATAAGAAGTTTAGAAGCCATTGAGAGGGTTTTTGCTAAAAACTCCTTCTTGAATACATATAGATATAGATATAGATTGGAGTGGGAAACGTGGGAGGAAATGTGGGGGGAAACGTGGGATGGTGAGTAGAGGATTTGTAGTAGTGGTTGTAGGATGAGCTAAGAAATAGTAGGAAAGGTTTAAATTTTAAATTGGACTGGTGATAGGGTTGGTTATAACTCACTACTTTTTATGTATTAAAATAAATACAAAAATCTAGAAAAAAAGAATGAGAAGTTTGGAAGTCATTGAGAGGCTTTCTGCTAAAAACCTCTTCTACAATACATATAGATATAGATATAGATGGGTATTTTAAGGTTTTGCTCAAGAGGATAAAATGGGTTATCCAATAATACACATATATTAAGTGGATATTATTGGGTAACTCATCAAATCCAATTAACCCATTTAGAATTGTCTTTCCTCAAATCTTCTCTCTTCCCCCATCCATTTTTTTTTCTAGATTCTTCATTTTGTCATGATGTTAAATACTTTTTTTTCATTTTTATTATTATTTATTGGTTTTATCTTATCATTTTATTTTCTTTTTTTTTTAACTTACTCATTTTTTAGCATTACCAATTTATGACAAGTTTTAGCATCTTTTTCTACCTTTTCAAAATGAAATATTAAATTTACACATGAAAAAAATACTAAGGGTTCGAAATTTTTGAATTAAGTTTTTATGTTAACTTTTATAGTACTTAGTTCAAATTTTTATATTCTTATTGTTCAATTATTAAATAGTATGTAATTCTGTGACACAGAGTACAGATTGAAAAAAATTGGTAATTAAGCTTATTAAGCATTATAAGTAAATATTTAAAACTAATGATGGGTGCAAAAGATGGTATAAATTGATAACTTAGTTTGCAAAAATGAATTTAAATGAGTTTACAAAAAATTAAAATAAATGGGTTATAAATGGGTAATTGGGTTACCCAATTCATTTTTTGAGTTACCGATTTATATCCATTTAATTAAATGGGTATAAATGGGTTGACTCACTTATATCCATTACCCATTTTAACCAACTCAAACCCATCCAAGTTACTCATTTTGACACTTCTAGTAACATGCGTATAATTAGAAAAAAGAACTATATTAGAAAAAGAGATTAAAAGTTGTTTGGATTTTTCCAACATGACAAATATTTTGGGACGGAGGGAGTAATATAAATCTTGATTCTTATTTACTTGTGCTTCAAATGGTGTTTCATAAATAGATGGGTCCCCCCCTTTTTTTTTCATAATTAATATTTTTGTATGATAAAAGATCATATCTCAGCTGCAAAACTATCTACAAATAGTCGGCCTAGGCAGAAACTAAGGACAAGAGAGAATTTCTTAGTATTGTTCTGCACGCCTGCCATTTGTGCAAAGTTCCTTGTATAGTTTGAGATGAAACGATGCAAGGTTGGCTTTTAGCTGTAAGTTGTGTGTGTGTTCTTTTATTCTGTTCCTAAGTATTCCATTATGAGTTTACTTTTATGTGTGTTTTCTGGGCAGACTAACACAGGAATTCTAGACAACTTGTAACACCATCGATGGTGAATAGCCCCATTAATCTGAGGAACTAGTTCTTGAAGAACTTTCTTGAATTATGGTGGATTGTAATACAGGATACTTGAATAGTTCGCGCACTGCTGGATTGTTTGTATGGGATGAGACTAAGAATGTCAACAAACGCTAGTAAAGGAGAAAAGCAATATTTTGATAGAAAGAAAAACAAACAAAGGGTCGGTAGTTTAAATAGGAAAAAGTCTTTGCAGCATTCAAATGTAGATAGAAATAGGTCCTTGAATGAATCAGCACATTTACTCTTCTATTGAGCATAATCATAATTCAAATAAGACTTCCAAGTAAATTTTACACTTATTTAAGTGATCCAAAGTTTTCAATTTTCATACTTTCAAACAATGTTATACAGTTGTTCAAAAGCTTATGATTCCTATTCTAACCATTACATTTTTCCAAAAACAAATAGAATTTTTATTTCCTATTCAAGATTCATTAAAGATACACACAAGCTCTATTTTCTACAAATTTAGAATCACTTGCCTTGGCTTAATAATCATCGCTGTACTCATGAGAATAATGCTGAATGTCCAGGTCTTTGTCTTACCACAAGAATATCTTCTTGCCTAATCCTTTATTCCCCTATTGCATGAAGAGATGATGCTAGAGGACTAATAAATACAGTCTGTAAAATACAATTTTTAATAGCAACAATAAATATCTTGACATAATTGTCCTATCATGTTAAATTTTCTGTTGCCTGCAATTTTGACTTGCAATGTATATTTTCAGGTACAATGCTAACAAAGATGAATTAAAGGAGCTCACAAAAGAAAATAAAAGGATGACATAAAGGAATTGGTTGGGATGAAAGCTTATAATGATTCAGATAAGCTGTCCCCATTTCCTAACAAAGAAAACGTAATTGATGTCTAAACTGCTTTAGTCTTAATACCAGAGGTTTGTACTGATCAAAGCGCTATTTTTCACTAATAACGTGCTACTTTATAGTTTTCAATTAATATAGTATTGCGATACTTCCACTGAGCAAAAGAAGACAACTTGGGCAATAGAAATCACAATGCGAATTCCAGAACAACAAGGGCACTAGTTCACTGCCTACAAAATTTCCATAATCTGGTATGGCCTGGAACATAGAGTATTTCACATGTCCATCTTGCAAAGGCGACACAATTTGAAGTTAGGTAAGGTATACAACTAGAGTTTTGAAAGACGGTTCATACTAAAAAATTTGATATAACCTACTATTATATGTTACATATCACCAGCATAAAAAATTTGATCCAAATCATTGTAGATGCCAAATAGAAATCATATTATTGGAGGATACCGGAGGGGTTAATGCAGCAATATTCTCTCCAGATTATAAAAAATTGATTCCATTCTTTACTTTTTAGTTTAAAGAAGATCATGAAAATTTAAATGATTAACTATGCAAAGTCTTGTGCAGATAAAATCTCAAGTTTCTGGATGTTGTTGTTGTTGCTAACTATGGAGTTTTGCTAAAAATATATTTCCAAAAGAACATTCTTGAAAACTAACACCCTAGTTGTCTATCATATAAAAATTCCAAATCATACACTCATTACACTACTATGCAATAAATCTTTGCTATGATAACAAAGCAAATCAGAAACATTAAATTGAACAAGGCATAATAAGATGATATAATCATTGTTAAGTTTGATGCTATTTTAGATTAAAGTACATACCATATAACATGTTTCTTCTTCATTTACAAGTTAAAAAAAAGGGATATTTCACTGGAAGGTTAGCTTGCAGCAGCTTTTGAGAACCATTCCATTTTTGCTCTGTTCGCCATCATGTCAAAGATTTCCAGGAGCAAATAAGCAAGTGACACAGCACTGTTAAGCTTATACGAGCAAGAAACTGATGCGTCTTAGTCTAAGGACTGCTGATGAAGACATGAAATAGGCGCTTGAAGATGTTTCCCGGATAGATATCACTGGTGACAAGCAGATTTTTACTCCACCAAGCAGATTCAGATTTTTATTCCTCCAAACTAACAATCTGCCTGATGAAATTACTCAAACTTCTGCTTATACATCCACAAAAACTTCGGCTCTCTTTGGATTTGCTATTTTTCCCACAAACTATTTTTGTTTTTGTGGGATCTACGCTAACAAACTTTAAGAACACAAATCTCAACTACTTTAAAAAAATAAAAACAAAATAAAATAAACCCTAAACTTCTTTCTTTTTCTACAAACTATCACCACCCAACATTGGACCACACCGGGCAGCTACCACCGGCCACCACCCTTCCCTCCCCTCTTCTCTCTATGTCTCTCTGTCATCCTCCTCCTCCTCCTCCTAATCCCTCTTTCCCCTCCTTCTCTCCTCTCCTCTCTTCTCCCCTTCTCTCCCCCATCTTCCTCCTCCTGCTTCCCCAGTCACCTCCTCTCCCTCATCTCCCTTACCCCGCCCAACCCCTCTCTTTTCCCCCTTCCTCAAGGACCAAATCTGACTGCATAGCCCACTCTAGTCACTCTACCAAAGGTCACCAAGAAAGGAAGGGGGAAGGAGAGCTGAGTAGGGTAAGGGAGAGGGGAAAAAGGGGCCCAGGCAAGGTAAGAGTGAGTGTGGAGAGAGGGGCTAGTTGAAGGAGGATGAGGGGGAGAGGAGAGAAGAGGAAAGGAAGAGAAAAAAGAGGGAGGAAAAGAGGGATGGAGAGGGGAGAGAGAGAGATGAATGGAGGGGAAGGTGGCTGCTGGCGGTGGTGGCGGGTAGTGGTAGTGGTGGTTGGTGATAGGAAATTTTTAACAGATTTATAAAAAAAAATCCAAAAAATATTTTAAATCCTAAAAACACTTGAAAATACAACTTTAAAAGCACTATATCCAAATGAACTATCTACAATAAAAATAAATTTCACATATATTACTATAGTAAAATTTACCCAAAATACCAAATTCATATGGAGCCAACATTAACAAGTAAAGTAAAAAGAATCTGGCCTTTCTTGTTGCAACTCAATATCTGGAGATGCAGCATACTATGAATGTTGAAAAGACAGCCACCCAAAGCACCGCCAAGCAAGCAAATGAACACAACCCTTCTGCTAAAACTCCAAGAAGAGCCACAACAAAGAGAAAATGAGCAAGGTATGCAAGCTTATCACTACTTTTGTTAATGTTAATTTCCTTCTAAATTGCTTAACACTATAATTTCTACTGTTTCTTTCATATTATGATCTATTATTTTTGCAACTATGGCAAAAAGTGTGATGGATGATAACATGAATTATGGATAGGGAAATGTTAATTTCTCATGGCAATGCAATCAACACGTTTTACGAAAAAAATAAAAAGAGCTTTTACGACACTTTCTTTTAACATGGTTCCAAATCCATGTGAAAAAGTGGTTTTTTTAACACAGCTTTGATGTTCATGGTATTAAATTTTTTTCTTACCACCGTATTATTTGCCATAACAAAGTGCCAAGGCATCTGTGCAAGTATTTAGCATGGTTAGTTAATCATTGTGGTAAATAATTAACTTTCACCATAGTAATTTCTTGTTTTGATTCGATATGAAGATTTGGCATTTGGATTTTGATCTGTCCTACTAGTTCTAAGATATTAGATTTTTGTTTGGTTTTGGAATACTGGGCTATATGTTTAGCTTTATGGGTTTTGAAGGCGGATGAGACTGGTTGTTTTGTAGGAGAGAAAGGATTTTCTAGACTTTCTATAGTTTCGGGCTATTTATTGGGTTTTGTATGGTAGCTAGATAGCCCAAACTGTTTGTAAAGGGGTCCATCACGGGCTGGTTCTTCTGCAGGGTTTTTGGGAAACCAGCCTGCTTGGTGGTTTTGTCCATAAACTGTTTCCTCCCAAGGCTTAATCTTCTTGTGTTGAGATTTGAGAAAGCCTATGAGGAAATCTTTCCCATGAACCTTGGTTTTGTCTGGCTTTGTTAAGAATATATGTTGATATCCACTGGAGTTTGGGAATAGCTCTGAATCATTAGATGTGGATATATCTAGGATAGATATAATATTGAATACCACTATTTTTGGGAGGATGTTCCTGTCTTATAATTCAGGTGCGATGAGGATGTTGTGAATAATTTCTTTGTCTTCTATGATGAGATGTTCTTCCCACCATTTTTGGAATTGCTTAATAAATCTTATGAATAGGATATGAGCAACTTGCTGATTGTAACCGGTGGTTGTCATCTATTGAGATATTGTAAGAATATTGTTTCCATCTATGTTCTATCCAAAGATACTGTCTATTTTGTATAAATGTAGAAGGATATTGGATCTTATTCTAAAAATATCAGAATTGATTATTTGAAGATGGTATAAACTTTGGATTTTTTCTTGATTAGGAGTGTAATTTTGTAAGAAAGGGTTTGAATATGGTTTGTCTAGGGTAGAATACCCTTGGACGTTTGATATGGTATTAATCAAGGTGGTTTTTTTATTTTTAAATGGGATAAGGAAGGATTGTCCAATCCTAACTTTTTGGTTTTCTGATTGGTCTGGAGATTTGAAAAGTAAGTTTAATAAATAGATATTTGTATGAGGAGTTTCTGGAACAAGGGAGGAAGTATGCAGCAAGCTGGAAGGAATTCAACAGGTATCCCAAGGGAAATACTTGGGACTCCCAATGGTGATCACCAAAACAAAGAAGCAAATATTCGGATTCATGAAGAACAACATTGAACACAGAATGCAAAGTTGGAAATCCAAATTGCTAAGCTCAGCTGGGAAAGAAATCTTGATCAAAGCAGTCTCAATGGCTATGCCTACTTACACTATGTCTTGTTTCAAATTGCCATGCAGGTTATGTAAAGATATCTGCTCTCTACTCTCAAAATTCTGGTGGGGAGAGCAAGATAGCAAGAACAAAATACATTGGGTGGCATGGGAGAAGATAACCAAGGAGAAGAAAAAAGGAGGCCTCGGCTTTAAGGATCTACAAAACTTTAATAGCGCCTTGCTAGCCAAACAGATTTGAAGAATCATCAGAAATCCAAACCTGTTATCTAGCAAGGTGCTAAAGGCAAAGTATTTTCCTAAAAGCTGCATCTAGGAGTGCATAGTTCCTAAGAATGCATCATGGTTCTGGCAAAGCATAATGAGCAGCAGAGAGACCCTTTGGTGGGGATTGAGAAGATGAATAGGAAATGGGAAGAAAACCAGTATTTGGAATGACCAATGGATTCCAAACAATTCCAAAGGGAAACCAGTCACTGCCAAACCACAAGAATGCATGCTTAACAAAGTTGCTGACCTGATTAGTCATTACAGGTGGAATAAACCTCTCATCTTCAAGACCTTTTGCAAAGAGGATGCAGATAATATTTTGAAAATTCCTATCAGCATTACGAGAAGAGACAATAATACTTTCTGGATAGGGAACCCAAATGAGGAGTACACTGTACAGTCGGGATACAAAATGGCAAGGAATAGGAGGAAGGAAGAGACTAGGAAAGAAAGTGAGGGAGCAGAATCGAGCTGTAGTTCACTAAGCCAGCAAGTGTGGAAGATACTGTGGAGCTTAAACATCAGCCACAAAGTCAAGATGTTTATATGGAAAGGTCTCTCGGATGCAGTACCAGTCAAGGAACTGATTTGGAGAAGAATCAAAGTTGGAGACCCTACATGCACAATGTGTGGAGAAGAAGTGGAAACACTGGAACATATGTTACTTAAATGTAGCAAAGTTAAGGACATCTGGAAACTAGCTCCTATCCACTGGGATGGTATCGAACACAAGTCGGATAAATTCAAAGATTGGTGGGCAGCAGTTTCTGAAACTAGAAGTAGGATTCAAGGGAAAGCTCATATAGGCCTCACGACATATATCTTGTGGCAGATTTGGAAAAGTAGGAACAACAAGGTTTTCAGCAACAAAGGTACGGATCCAACTACAGTTGTAAACAAAGCATGCAATGCATGGTGTGAGTTTGAAAATGCAGCAGGGAAAGCTAGGAAATGGAGCATTGGGAAACCAGTAGTAGCTTAGCAACACAGGGAACAGGAGGAAGAGCAGCAAGAGCACTCCATAGCCCTAGGAACTAGTATGCGAATTGCAGTGCAATGGAGCAAAGAGGACAAAGTTGTTGGGTATGGTATTGTAGCGTGTGATGGAAGACAACGGGAACTAATGGCTTGGTCTATGAGAGAAAGGGCAGTGGACAACCATCTCCAACACTTGGTTGAAGGTGTCAAACTTGCCCAAATTAAGGCAGCAGAACAAGGTTGGCGACTGATTAACATAGGAGTTCCTGACAAAAGTTTGCTTCAGCAAATCCAGCGAACAAAACCAATAGCTGGAAGAATAGCAACTGTGATACAAGATATTCGTGAGCTGAGCTCCATGTTTTACAAATGCTCCTTTTACCTAGACATAGGCAATAGTAATGATCTTAGTGTTTATTTCTATGCTCAAGCTTTGAGCAGTTATCAAGATGTAGAATGGGTTAATCCCAGTCTATTGTGCTAGATGCACAGTGTATGTTTCGAGCCTTTGCTAGGGTGTAAATACTTTTGGCTCAAGTGATATATATATTCCTATCGTTTCGTAAAAAAAAAAAAAAGTATGAGGAGTTTCTGGGATAAATTGGATAAAGATTTTAAATAGATCTTTTCCAGATGTTGAATAGATTGAAAGAATATCCTTTGCATGCTTGTAGGCTGCTCCTTGATCAATTTCGATCTCAACTTCATGAATGACCAATTTTGTTGATGAAGATTCTGCCTAAATTTCTTGTTTAGTAGCCTGTCCCCTTCCTATCTCTTTTGCTTGAGTGGAGGGATGGTCAATCCTCTTCTTTAGGGAATATAAAGGCTGAATGTATCGGTTTTGCCCAAACATTTCGAACATCATCTTTCTGCTGGTATTGATTTGAGATCTGGCCAAATTTGTTTGAGAAGATACTTCCTGTTTCTGAGACTCTTTGTCTAGTCAGTTAAAGATCCATGTCTCCTCTGTTTGTCCCTTGTATAAGTTTGAAAACCACGTTTCTTCTGTATAAGATTCCATCTTGAGGCTTGGATACTGGATACTAAGTACCTTTAGCTTATCCGATTGCAAGGTTATGAAAGAATATATAGATAATTCAGGAATTTCTTCCTGATTATTATTTATAGAATTTTCCTTTGAATTTTTCTGATAATAAGTTTACTGCTTGTACTTCTATAGGGGAGATTGGACAGGGTTGAGATAAATGTTTGTGAAGAATCAGTGATTTTATTTGAATGAGTTTCTCGTTTAGAAGAGATAATCTTTGTTTGTGGATCTCTAATATCCACAGGTTTGGTAAGAGGTTGAGAAGGATTTTTAGTGATACCTCCTTTAATGATTGCTTGGACTTTATCTTCCGCAATTCTTGTTTGAAGATTTTTGGTAATTATAGGTTTTATACTGGGTTGAGTTTTGGTTAAAACATTTATTGTGGAGTCTTTTATGTCTCCCGTGTCTTTTTCTGTACCAAGACTATTAGTATTGTTTATTTGACTGAATACCAAAATTTTTGAACTTCCGATAGATTCTTGGTTTGGTACTTCAACTAGATTTGATAGATCTACGAGAGAATTTGATAGATCTATAAGTTTGTTTTTTGCTAATTTTTGTGGATCTGGCAGGTTTACAGATCCTATATGGATTGATTTCGATGGATCCACGGACTCTGCTGAGAGTTTTTAAGAGGATTCTAATGTATGAGTTGTTTGAGACAGATCTATGGATTTTGACTTGGATTGGGCTGGATCCACGAGATCTATTGTGGTGTCCTAAGTTTTTGACATAGAGGATGCAGATTTTGATATAGTTTGGTCTAGATCTACAGAGTCTAATGTAGATCTATGAATATTTGTGGTTTTAGGCACAATTTTTCATGTAGTTTGAACCGGATTTATGAGTTCTGGTGTAGACACCTAAGATATTTGAGACTTATACCAGTCAAAGAAATGAATATGTTGTTTTGTTTTTCTTAAAAAATCATAAAAGTTTTCTTGTACATTTTTTGGGTTTTCTCTGTGGTATTTTTCAAAAAATTGTTTTCTTTTGGGCTGATTGTGGTTTGCAAAGAATTCAGATCTAAGTTTTTGTTTATCAATTTCAAATTCAGGAAGTTTGTTTTCAAGTCTCTTTTGAATAAGAATTGATTGCTCGATTCGAGGAACTCTGGTTTGAAGATTATTTTCTAGTTTATTGGTTGAAAAAGAATTGGGAGAGCTGGAGTTGTTTTAGCAAATGAAGCCATAAACAGAGACAGATAAATAAACAGTTAAATAATTAAACAAATAACTTTAAAATATACAACCTTATATTCCTCTTCCATTTGGCACTGAATCCTTCAGGATCCATGGAGGATAGCTATATTTCTTTAAACCATTATAACAAAGATAGTGAGGACACTACAAGAATAGATCTAATCTTTTGAGAAAGATTAATTATGCATGACAACTATATTTCCATCATAATAAAGATAGTGAGGATGTTACAAGAATAGATCTAACCCTTTGAGAAAGATTAACTATACATAACGACTATAACAAAGTTGTAGTATTAGTAGTATGAACCTACGAAACCAGATCTGATCCTTTGAACCCTTCACCGTCCGGAATCTCAAACCATAGGAACCTCAACATCCCTACAGGTCTTACTACCAAATCCCATGGCCTTACTGCCTGGACCAGAGGTTGGCAATTACACGGTTTTATGTCCATCAAATAGTTTCAAATTCATAGATCGATACTATCAATACTATAATAAGTTTGAATACATTAGATGGTAATCACGAAGTTAGCCAGTCTCATCAGATAGACATATCTAAACTTGTAGATCTACACTAACAAGATCATAAATAGAAAAACATAGTAATCACGAAATTAAGCAATCTCATCGATAGATCTAAACTTATAGATCTACACTACCAACATCATAATTAGCAAAAAAAAGACATCCATCACCTCACTTCCCCTGCTGGCTCTGATACCAGACTAATTTCAGGATATTTGTTTACTTTTATTTGTTTATTTAACTATTTACTTGTCTTTGTTTATGGCTTCTTTTTACAAAGCAAACTCTAGTCTTCTCAAAACTTCTTTAAACAACAAACCAGTAGATGATCTTCAAACTAAAATTGCTCGCATCGAGCAATCAATCCTTGTTCAAAAGAAACTATTTGATTGAGAAAGGATGTTCCTATTATAATATGGTTAGTCTGATACTTGGTAAAAATGAAAGTATCTAAGAATTGATTTTGGATATTTGAAAATTTGAAACTGATAACAAATTTGGGATTGTTGGTTATTCTAAGGTTTTCTAAAAATTGAGTTGGAATAAGATTTTTAAGAATATAGCTTTGGTCTGCCCCTGTATCAAATAGGGCTTTTGTTTTGATTAAATAATTATTAATAATTAGTAATTGTATTCGGACTTTCTCCTGAGTCCTTTCTTGGTTTGTTCAAAGAATTGAGATGGGACAAGATTTTCAAGGATACAATTTTGATCTGCCCTGGTATCAAATAGGGCTTCAGTTTTGATTTCATAATTATTGCTAATTATTACATAATTATTTATCCCATGATTCTGGAAGTTTAACTTGCAAACCAATTTTTCAAAAAACGTCGATGGAAAATAAAAATCAGGAAGAAATTATGGAAGAAAGTCAAATTATCTATATATTCTTTCATAATATTCAAAAAATTGTAGCTTGACAAGTTGAAGGTACTTAGTATCAAGTACCCAAGCCTTAAGGTGGAATCTTATACACAAGAAACATGGTTTTCCAGCAAATACACGGGACAAACAAAAGAGACGTGGATCTTTAACAGACCAGACAAACAGTCTCAGAAACAAAAAGTATCTTCTCAAACAAATTTGGCTAGATCTCAAATCAACATCACAGGAAGGGTGATGTTCGAGATGATCAAGCAAAAACAATACATTCAGTCTTTATATTCTCCAAAGAAGTGGATTGACCATCCCTCCATTCAAACAAATGATGTGGGATGGAAGCAGACTACCAAACGAGAGATTCAGGCAGACTCTTTATCAACAAAATTGGTCATTGATGAAGTTGAGATCAAAGTAGATGAACAAACATCCTATACACATGCCAAGGATATTCTTACAAACTATCCAATGTCTAGAAAAGATTTATTTAAAATCTTTACCCAGTTTATCCCTAAAACTCCTCTTACAAATATCTATTTTTTAATTTTACCTTTCAAACCTTCACACCAATCAGAAGACCAAAAGGCTAGGATTAGATAATCCTTTCTTATCCCATTTAAACCCCCAAAAAATTCCCTTGATTGACACATACAAAAAGGATCTTCTACCCTAAATGGACCATATCCAAACCCTTTCATACAAGGTCACACTCCTGATAAGTGACTAATTTACGTTATATTTGAATGATATTTTATATTATTTTTAGTCACTTTGGCAATATTGTAGGAAGAAAATGGATCATTTTGGCTATAATTGGTGTAAAATGCTCTTAAGTGATCAAATGAGGTTTATGTCACTTTTTACTTGTATTTTGTCCATAATTTGTATAGGAGTTGAAAATATACTTCATTTGGATGAAAAAGGAAAGTTGATAGCTTTGATACATCTTCGTATTTCGGCTATAACTTGAGCTATATTGATCAGATTGAAATGATTCTTGAGCCATTTTGAAGATAAGAGATAGATATACAATTCATATGAAGACATCTAATCCAGTTTGAAGGTTTTCCATGTCAAAAAGCTGAATTACAGTATCCAATTTCTATTGGTCGAATCTGAAACAAGGGTCTGACCAGTCAAGGGTATTTCTATCATTCTCAGCCTACACGAATACAAATGAGGTGATTCTTTATTCATTGGAAAGCTAACTCAATGCACTATAAGTTTCATGTTTTGGTCAAGAGTTAATTCAGCTTCTATTATCAAGAAAAGTTCAGTTGAAGTTGAAGCAGAATTGGAGCAGCATTGAAGACTGGATAAAAATTGCAAAGAAAGACAGGGGAGAAATCTGGCTGACAATCCGACCGGATTATGGCCGGATTTGTGGCTAGATTCCGGTCAGAAATGGCTGCTCCCCACTTGCACAACTTGTTTCCTCCTCCAATAAGTCACAACTATTGATGGACATGTGATACCAACTTTGCAGCTGTAAAAGTGATGTTTGAAGCCTCATTTCTTGACTAGAGTTCTCTATAAATAGCCATGGACTTTCAAGATTAAGTAGAGCTTGGAGAGTGCAAGAATTGCCACAAAAATGTAGTGCTTACATTTTCTTAGTGTTAGGTTAGTATAGTATAGAATAGTTTAGCTAGTTAGTTCATCTTTCTTGTTTATTAGCTAGATGAAGAAGAGGTTGGAGGATGAAGAAGGCAAGGAGATGAACTCATGTGACAAGGATTACATTCCTTTCCAACTCTTTATCTTTTGTACTTGATTCCAAGTTTAGTTAATATACAAGTTATGGATTTATATGTTCTGATGTATTTCTAAAGTTTATGCCTTGGGATTGGTTGAACTTTTTATGATTGTTAGTGTTTATTAATTGGCTATTTGATGCTATTATTTTGAGCAAGTTATTTAGCACTTTATCTCTTTAAATCATGATTAACTTGGTACCACTAATTATGATTATCTAAAGGTGTTGTTTCTTCAATGAAAATTGAGATTTAATACTAGTTCAAGAAGTGCTAAACCTAGAGCGTACACTCACGAGAGTAGAGATGCACCTTTGTGGCTTTAGTGATTCATTTCATGTAATTTCATAGAGGTAATTAACTTGTAGCTAATTTCATAGCCACGAGAGTAGGTATGGATTAGTTATAAGTATAGTTGATTCACTACGAGAGTAGGTTTTATATTCATAAGGAAATTACGCCATAACTAGCCGAGATAGTAGTATTCAATGATCCAAAAGTAGCACTTGCATGAGGAATTAGGAGTACCATAACATAAGGAGCTTTAATTTGTTATTATCTTGCATAAGTTTTGCGTAGTTTTATTCCTTTTAATTCATTGATCGTCTAAATAATAGAAAGGCTTTAGTAGTGCCAGTAAATGTCCAATTTTTCTCGTGGGATCAACTCGATATTTGCCTAAAACTACTAGTTGACCTGTATACTTGCAGTCAAACGGGTATAAATTGGATTTAAACTTGTACTTATATTAAAAGCCCGTCAACTCCTGACCGAGAAAACATACCCAAAATCCATATCATCCCCAAACAATCCATTCTGATAGTTTCAAGACAAAATCCAATAACCTTCGACAGTCATATAATACAGACAACATCCTTAGATAGAGCATAGACGGAGTATTCAAAAATAATATTCTTACAATATCTCAACAGACGATAAACACCAATTACAATCAGTCAAGTGCCCATATTCTATTCACAAGATTTATTGGGCAATTCAAAAAATGGTGAAAAGAACATCTCATCATGGAAGACGAAAACATTATCACAATCAAAATGGATGAATCAAGACAGGAACATCCTCCTAGATACAGTGATATTCAATATTGAAGATATCCTGGATATACTCACATCTAATGATCCAGAACTATTCCCAAACTCCAGTAGATATCGTCATATATTCTTGACAATGCTAGATAAAAACAAGGTTCATAGGAAAAATTTCCTCAAAGGCTTTCTCAAATCTCAACACAAGAATATTAAGCCTTGGAAGGAAACAACTCATGGACAGATCCAACAAGCAAGCTAGTCTCCCAAAAGACTAGCAGAAGAACAAACCCAACAAGAAAGCCTTGGATCCATTTGCAAACAGTTTGGGTTATCCAGCTACCATACCAAGCCTAATAAACAAGCCAAACCTATAGAAAATCGTTTCTTTCCTGTAAAACAACTAGTCTTCTCCACTTTCAAAACCCATAACCCTAAACATATAGCCTAACACTACAAATCCAACCTAAGACTAGCAAGTCAGAACAAAACACAAATATTAAGTCTTCTGATCGAATCAGGAACTGATGATTCTGAAAGAGAAGAAAATTATGTCAATCAGTTAAAGGATGATATTTCAACGCCTTATTCCTCTCAAAGTGCCAGTGACAATGAAGAAGAAGGTCCTACAATCAATGTATTGACGAAGGATCCAAACCTTCTCCTTGATATCATTGAAAACACTCCTGAAACAGAGAAAAGACAACTCTACCTAAACAAATTCAAAGAATCCTTAAACCAATCCTCAAATTCTTCAAACCCCTTAGCCAAAGATCTAAGAATTTTCAATACCTACAATTTTACAAAAAATCTTGATCGATTTCCCTCCAAACCTATTAAGTCCTTGACCCTTCAAAATCTTCAAACAGAAATTGATCTTCTCAAAAAAGAAATTAGGACAATCAAAGCCAAACAAGAACTTAACAGCCTTGTTCTTCAAAACCTAATACTAGCTAAGAACCTACAAATCAAGATGATACTGAGTTCTTAAACCAATTATCTAAAAAACTCAAAGAAGACAAAGATCACTTGGTTCAGATCCAATTACTAATTAGCAATAATTGTGTAATCAAAACTGAAGCCCTATTTGTGATAGGTTGCAATTTTATCATTTATTTTATTATTAATTTCCCCTATTACCTGACTTGATGTGGATTAATTGCTGGATTCTACTCACTTTTCGTAATTTGCACTTATTTCAGGGAGTAGAGAAAAAATATCACAATCACTGCTGTTTTAACAGTCATCGGGAAAGAAATCAAATAGAAGGCTTGCAAGGGTATTTTTGGAAAAAGGGACACAAGCCCTTTTCGGTCATTTTGGTCAAAGCGTTTTTTTTCCTGGGGCCGCCGCAAGGAGCAGGGGGATATAGAGGAAAATTGCGCAGCAGAAAGGGGGCAGCTTCTAGCTTAGCATGAAATTCTTTTCTTCCCTTGTAGACTTGAGATTAGGAACTCAGGCGCATGGCAGGAGAGTTTAGCTCTAGTTCTTGACTTTTCCTTGTTAGCTTATTGTAGTTTTTGTCTCCACGCATGTCAGGAGCAAAAATTGGAGCCGCTTTCTTTGACTTTGTCTTCCTTGCTTTTTAGCATTCTAGCTTCCCGCGGATGTTAGGAAAAAGTGGAAGTATTGAATTCTCCTCTGTAGTGTCATCATTCTCCATTGCGCAGACGAATTGCATTTTCCCAGTTTTTGTGACCATGGCGGCGACTCTTGTTTCAATTTCTCGTGGACTTAGTTCATCAAATATGAACTAATTTTCTCATTCTAGTCAAGAAACGACGGATACTTTGGGTTGCCTAAAAATTGTGAGATCGATTTAATTTAATCTTTCCCTTTTATTTATTGGTATTCGCATATTCCTTGATTGCTATGCTTATGGTTATTCAATTAATTGATTGTCTTGGACCCGGATAATTAATTGATTTGGTAACCTACTGTCAATTAGGGCATTAAATCCCGTAATTGTTTAATTGCCTTAAATTCGTGATAACTGGCACGATTAGGTTTGTGTCGGGGGGATACGCGGGCTAATCTGAAATAACCCTGGTAGTGCGTTATTTGATTAGAATAGAGCTCCTCTAATACGTAAGGTAATTGGGGAATTAAATCTTACGGGCGTACCTAGGATTATTTCCTAATTAGAGCAGTGATTAACGGGCGTACCTTAATCACCGACACAGTAAGGAGGGGTTGACTGCCATCGCTTGTTTGGTAGTTATAACTTATTTATTGATAAATAATTGGAATTGCCTTTGCTTCGATGATCAATTAGGTGAACTATTGCTGAAGTTAATCCTTGGCTAGATCTTTAATTAATATTACCTTGATTTTAGTGAATTGCTATTTGACTTTTAGTTGCCTACTTTATTTTATTTTTAATTGTTTTCTTGTTTTAATTGATTTAGGCCTTTAATTATTCTAAGTTCAGTGAATCGTGGTTTAATTTCTAGTTAGTCATTTATTTTTATTTTCTTATTTGAATTTATTTAATTGTCGTTGTTCCTACAAAATCACCTCCTGTGTTACTTTGGATTTCTTAAGAAACAAATATACCCAGTCCCTGTGGATATGACCCTACTTGCCCTGTCTACAAATTCATAATTATTTGTGAAAAGAAATAACCATTCCATTCGGGTATATCGGATCAAGCAAACTCTTCGGGAACAGGGTGAATCAAGTAACCCATTGCACACCTAGAGTCCCTGCTCCAGTACTTGGAATTGGATTTTGGTCATTTTAACTGGCAATTAGGTTTAATTTTATTATTGTGCAGGTTTCGACAACCTGTCAATTTGATATCGGGATAGACCAAAGTTGTATCATTGAAAATCTTGTCCCACCTAAATTCTTTGAGCAAACCAAGGAAGGACTCATGAGAGCCAATGGATCTAAACTTGAAGTCAGTTTTAAACTGACAAATGTTCAAATCCAGTTCTCCTCTTTATCCATTCCAGATACCTTTTTCCTAACCAAAAAATTAACTAATAACATTATACTCGGAATATCCTTTATTCATAAACTTGTTTAACCACAAACG
Source organism: Coffea eugenioides (assembly GCF_003713205.1). NCBI lineage: Eukaryota > Viridiplantae > Streptophyta > Magnoliopsida > Gentianales > Rubiaceae > Coffea > Coffea eugenioides. The sequence continues at coordinate 40,605,742 of NC_040037.1, forward strand.
AGGGCATAATACCTCAACTTCTTGATCCCAATGCCCTCTTACCCTTCTCTAAACCTTTAAAACTAATAAATTCTGTTTTGTAGGAAGATAACAAGTCCAACATCCAGAACAATCAATAATTGGATACTTCCCAAACTTACTGATGATACGATCCTACACATCTCAAAAGATTATTATTCCTATAAACAATAATGCAGGAAAGACAAAATCAGACACTTCGATATTGTATTCTACAACACCAAAATAGGTTAGTGCATCCCTCTGCATCTCAGACATAAATATGACGAAATTGCTGCAAAATCAACAAACTATACAGCCCACAATTTGAAGGACCCAAGCTTCATGAAACAGAGAAAAATCCAAAGATTAATCCTCAACTGGCACTAGCTTAAGGAATGGGGAATACAAACACCTGAATATGACAAACTGCTTTAGGAAACAAAACAAGAATTATCTGTGACCATTTGCTAAATCCATAAGACCGACAGAAAACAAATAAGAGATCAGGATGGCTCAATAAGAACAAAAAATATTATTCCCACTGTAGCATCGAAAGTCACTATAACAGTCCAGCAAGTTACTGTGTAAATATGGTAACAAAAAGACAAACTATGCACTGTAGCATGCACTGTAATGGTACTGTACACTGTAACAAACAATAAAAATCACTGTTGTGAGTACTGTAACATGTAAAATTTGCTATAAATATCCCTCAAACCCAACACAATTCATATACACCATTCTTACATCTTAACTGATTGGGTTTCTTGTTTGAGGAGATAATATTTGTTTGTGGTTCTCTAATAACCATAGATTTGGTAAGAGTTTGAAAAGAGATTTTAGTAGTACTTTTAATAATTACTTGGGCTTTATTGTCAATTGTTTTAGCTTCTCGTACCAAAGAAGCAATTTCTGCTTGAAGGTCTTTGACAGTTATATGTTTGGTACTAGTTTTAGTCAAGACATTTATTGTGGAGTCTTTTCCTGTATCAAGACTATTAGTATTGTGAAAATTGTTTGTTGGTTGGCTGAGTGTCAGAGATTTTTGGCTTGGTAATTTAACTGGGTTTAATAGATCTATGGAAGAATCTGGTAGATCTATTTTTTGTTTTTCAAGAATTTTTATGGATCTAGAGATCCTAATATGGACATATAGATTGATGATTCTATGGATTCTGTTGAGGGTTTGTGGGAGGATTCTAGTATACGAGTTGTTAAGGATAGATCTATGGGTTTTAGTTTGGATTGGGTTAGATCCACCCCCTTGGTTTATTCAAAGAATTGAAATGGGACAAGGTTCTCAAGGATACAACTTTGGTTTGCCCCAGTATCAAACAGGGCTTCAGTTTTAATTACATAATTATTGCTAATTAGTAATTGTATCTGGACCAAGTAATCTTTATCTTCCTTGGGTTTTTAGACAATTGGTTTAAGAACTCAGTATCATCCTAATTGGTAGGTTCTTCAATTGGTATTAGGTTTTAAAGAACAAGGCTGTTAAGTTCTTGTTTGGCCTTAATTGTTCTAATTTCTTCTTTGAGAAGATAAATTTCTGCATGAAGATTTTGAAGAGTCCAGGGCTTAATGGGTTCGGAGAGAAACCGATCAAAAATATCTGTGAGGTTGTAGGTTTTCAGAATTCTTGGGTCTTTGACTAAGGGATTTGAAGAATTTGTGGCTTGGTTTAAAGACTCTTTGAATTTGTTTAGGTAGAGTTGTCTTTTCTCTATTTCAGGGGTGTCTTCAATGATATCAAGGAGAAGGTTTTGATCCTTAGTCAATACATTGAATGTAGGACCTTTTTCTTCTTTATCACTAGTAGTTTGAGAGCAAGAAGAGGTTGAAATATCATCCTCTAATTGGTTGACATAATCTTCTTCTCTTTTAGAATCGTCAGTTCCTGATTCTATCAGAAGATTTGATATTTGAGTTTTAACCTGGTCTTCCAATCCCAAGGCATTAATTTTTTGGCTAAGTTTGCAGTATCAGGTTATATGTCCAAGTTTATGGCATTTGTGACAAATGATTGGACGTAGGGTTGACCCTGTGATTTGAGGTGGCTGTATGAGTAATGGTTGTTTGGACTGGTATTTCTTTTTGTAGAAGGAAGGCTTTTAAACGTGTTTTGTCCGTTTGGGCCGTTTATGAGGTTTTTTGTAATATTTGGGTGATAGGTTGCATTTTAGTGGGTATTTTGGGCATTATTGCACAATTAATTGACTAAATATTTTCGTTAATTGGGTGGATTCTACTGATATTTTGTTTTGGTGCTAATTGCAGGAATGGTCGCTGAAAAGTGCTTAAATTCAACTTTTAGAAGATTCATCGGACGTGGGGCCCGTTTGAGAAGCTGAAGAAACCTAATTGTAATAGATTTTATTTTAATATATTTCTAGGGAGTCTGGCTGCAATTTTGAAGGAAGTAACAATTTTTCGGCTATTGTGGGGGATTGTATTTATCTCTCGCGCGGCTTAGGTTAGAAAGAGAGTTTTTCCTTTGCTCTGGAATGAGACGAGAGAGCCGCAGCTTTGTAGAAAAAGGTAGCAGACGATAGCCACTTCTGTTGACTTTGGGATGCCTGTGAGCTTTTGATTGTTCTTTGACCAAATTGAGAAATAAAAACAATTCTCCAATCTCTCGTATGTTTCTTGTGTGGGAGAAGAAGGAAAGCTTAAAGGAGCCGCCATTGTTGACTTTGCTTTTGGTTGTCCTACCTTGCGTGAATTGAATTGGAGAGCAGAAACAATCTCGGGTTTTTTTCCTCCTGTGGTGGACCGAAGCGGGAGAATCGAGTTGCAAACCTTTCTCAATTCTCCACGCGCGGCCTAATCTCCACTAATGAGGAACTAAATCCCAAATTCTAGTCAAGGGGGCAACTGACGAATTGGTTCATCGATTACTGTGAGATCTAAGCCGTTGTTAATTATTTTCTCCGTTTATTGGTATTTATATACTCCCTGCTCTTAATTGCTATAGTTCTTATGTATGATTGATTAGTGCGCAATAATTAATTATTCATAGAGACTATTTTGCTAAATAGGGGTAATTGAATCCGTAATTGTTCGTTACCTCTATCCCAGTAGCAGCTGATATAATTGGGTTTATGTCAGGGGAATATATGATCTAGCTTAAATAAACCCTCGTAGCGTGTTTATTGGTTAGGATTGGGCCTTTCTAATTATTAATGCAATCTGGAAATTAAATCCTACGGTCGTACCTAGGGTTGTTTTTGGGTTAGAGAAATAGCTAACGGTCGTACCTTAGCTATCGATAAATTAAGGAAGGGTTGGTTGTTTAGCGCGTGCGAGACAACTATAACCAATCTATTAATAAATGTTGGAATTACCTCTGAATCAATGATCAGTTGCATGAACCATTTCTGAAGTACACCCTTGGCTAGAGTTTCTCTTAGTTATTTCTTTTAATTAATTATTTTCTGCATTTAATTTGTTCAGTTGGCATTTGATACCAAAACCCCCCCATTAATCTTGATTTGAAAAGAAACAAATATCTCTCCAGTCCCTGAGGAGACGACCCTGCTTACCACTGTCTACTAGTTAGGGAATTCAGTTAAATAATTAATTCAGGTATATCGGATTAAGCAAACTCTTCGGGAACAGGGTGAATCAAGTAACCCATTGCACACCTAGAGTCCCTGCTCCAGTACTCGAATTGATTACTGACTGTTTCAGGTGGTAGTTAGGTTTTATTTATTATTATTGCACAGGTTCGGCACCTGTCATTGGGTAATCCGAATTGCTCACAAAAGGATCCAAGATCTTTTCTCCTTTGGGCCCTATCATTTGCAAACTATCTGAGCATCTTGTCTTGTTGGCATACTTTGAGTGTGACTTGTTGAATTTGGCTAGTTAACTGTCCATAGGCTATTGTTTCCCATGGTAAAGTCTCGTTGTATTGAGTCCTAAGTTCTTCTCGAACTAGGTCCCAAAGTGATTTGGAAAGGCCATCAAGAAATTTTCCTTCCAATATGTCTTGTTGCCGTCTGTTCTTGAGTATATCATGGTTAAGAATGTCTCTTTGTACCATCAAAAATCTGAGAGACTCTTGCATTTGAGATTATTTAATAACTCTGATGATTTTTTGTTGAATATTCCTGGATCACTAACGAATGTCTTTAAAATAGTAAATATTAAGGTTGCCACCACATCTGAGATGGTGTCTCTATCTTGAAGAATTGGTTCACCATTGGTATCCACTTTGACTGTATTGAGAATGTTGTCTTTGTCTTCCGAGGTGAGATGTTCATCCCACCAACCTTTAGTTGCCCAATAAATCCTATTATTAAGATATGAGCAGCTAATTAGTTAGCACAGCCGTGTGATGTCCAATAGGCTGTTGCTACCATTGTCATTTGTTGAAGGATTGTAAGAATATTGTATTCAGAAACTTTATCTATGTTCTATTCATATATATTATTAGCATTATATGAATTTTGCAAGACATTGGGTTTCTCCTTGAGAAGGATATATGGATAAGTAGTTCTGGAGCAGTATAGTTTTTGTGAATTTTTTCAATTGGTAATTTGGTTTTGTGCAGCAGAGGATTGTAGTTTGTTTGAGGTCAAAGTTTCTTGGAATTCTTCTTTAGTTATTGTGCAAGCTGATTGACTAACACTTGCAGATCCTTGGTTGTTTGACCCTTGCTTGGATATTGGGGTAGAAAGGATTGTTCTATTTTGGCTATTGATTTTTCTAATTGGGTAAAGGGTTTGATTTGAAGGTCTTTATGGAATTTGTTTGAGATTTCATGAAGTCTGAAAATTGGGTTTGATGAAGAGATGTTTGAAGGAGTTTTGGGAATAGGTCGGGTTAAAAAGTATTCTTCAAGTATTTGTAAATACCTGTTGGTGTAATTGTTCTGTTCATAGATTCCCTGGATGTCCTTGCTATTGACTGTTCCTTCATCCTTGACAGTTTTGAGCTTGAATGATTTGGCATTGATCTCTATTGACTTGTATGAGAAAGTGATTAACTTTGATGGTGGAAGTTCTATTTGGATTTCTCCTTTAGTTGTTTGCCACCTTTTTATCACGTTTTCTGCTTTGGAGAAGGGATAGTTAATTCCCTTTTTCTGAGAATATACTTCAAACCAGTCGAAGAACTGAATATGTTGTTTTGTACTTCTTAGGAATTTGTAGAATTCCTCTTGTATATTTTGTCGAGATTGTTCCTTGCATTTCTCAAAGAACCATATCCTCTTAGTATGGTTGTATTCTGCATAAAATTCTACCCTGAGATCTTGTTTGTCAATTTGATATTCCATATCAAGTTGAGGACGACTATCTATTATGAAAGAATATGTAGGGGATCTAAGAAATCCTTCATGCTTTACATCATCAGAAGATCCATCTTGGATTTCCAAAAGGGTAGGCCTGCTAGTTGCATACCTTGCGTGTGTAATTTTGGAAGAAATATCTAGATCTCGAAGTCTGGTTGAAATGGAGAAAGTTATCAGCCTTTCTGAGATTGATCTCCTTCTTGTTGAGTGTCTGGGCATGTTTATACTAGTTGTTGATGAGGATGATGCCCTGAAACTCATGGATCTATTAAATTTGATTTGGACAGATCCAAAAGCAAATTGTTGAATGCTTGAAACTATCGTATTTTGTATTGGATCTGCTGGTGCTACCTCAGGAAGTATCTAGCTTTTGGTAGTGTAATTTGGTTCTAAGTAATAGATCTCGAAACTGTGATGCAAGATCTAGCCAGTTCTATTTGAAATAGGACTGTTTCTCCCTTTTAGAATGTTTTTAGGGCTCCTGTCCTGAATGCTGAATTCATAATTTTGTATTGAATTCTATAAATAATAGCTACTAGAAGAGTCCCTGTTTTGACTCTATAGTTGGCTGTTTTTATGTTTAACTTTAAAGCATCTAAAATATTTTTGTCTTTTAAAGAATTGTAAAGTTTGGAAAATAATCAACATATGCTGGTCCTCCATAAAGGCTAGTTTCTGCCATTCCTAGGAGAGAATCATTGAATTCTAAGAATCTGTTGCCTCTAAGACAAAGAAGTAAAGATGTATCTAATCCTTCTCTTGTCAAAGGTTTAGCAGCAATTTGTACTAATCCAAAATGAATATAATTGTATTTTTCTTTATGTTTTTCTATTGTTCTTTTGAATAATAGTTTGATTTCCTCATGATCAGCATCTAAGACTATAGTTTGTTCTACTATTTTGATTGTATAATCTGAAGTGAAAAACATCCATTTTCTGTCTTTTTCATAAATATCAGTTTGAGTATATTTAGAAAATTTTCAATTGTCTATATCATGATTGGTGTTTGATATATTGATTTCTTCTTTTAGTTTGGTGTTTGAAGAAGTGGTAGAAGAGGTGGAATTAGTTCTAAAAAAGGAGGCCATCAAGAAAAGGTTTAAAGAAAATAAAAACAATAGGCGATTAAAGCAAATAAACTTATGGTCCTCTTCCCTTTGGCATAAAATCCTTCGGGATCCATGGAGGATAACTATTTTTCTTAAACCATTATAACAAAGATAGTGAGGACACCGCAAGAATAGATCTAATCTTTTGAGAGAGATTAACTATGTATGACGACTATATTTCCATCATAAGAAAGGTAGTGAAGATTTTACAAGAATAGATCTAATCTTTTGAAAAAGATTAACTATGCATGATGACCATATTTCCAAACAAAATTGCAGTATCAGTAGTATGAACCTATGAAACCAGATCTGATCCTTTGAACACTTCATCGTCCTAGATCTTGAACCACAGGAATCTCAACATCCCTACCGGTCTTACTGCAAATCCCATGGCCTTATTGCCTGGACCAGAGGTTGGCAATTACAGGCTCCATGTCTATCAGATAGTTCCAAATTCATAGATCGATACTATCAATACTATAATAAGTTTGAACACATTATATGGTAATCACAAAATTAACCAGTCTCATCAGATAGACAGATCTAAAATTGTAAATCTACACTAACAAAATCATAAATAAAGAAACATAGTAATCATGAAATTAAGCAATCTCATCAGATTGATCTAAACTTATAGATCTACACTAGCAATATTATAATTAATAAAGAAAGATAACCATCACCCCACTTCCCCCTCTGGTTTTGATACCAGACGGGTCAAGGGGACTACCCAATAAACCAGGAAAATAAATAAAAGGAAAAGTGAGGGAAGCATAACTTTTAGCAAATATTCATAGATCTTTTCCTGAAAGAGGGGTTAGCCACTCTGGCTCTGCTGTTTCATAAGGTGCTCCAATGAGAATAATATTTTTTGGGAGGTATCCTTACCATAGTTCTTATATCTATGGTGAAAAAGATGTGCTTTTGTCACATTTTCATTTTTTGTGGTAATAAATATGAATATCACCTAGTTAATTAAAATTGTAGCTTGGTCAATTTTAAGTTATCTGTGCTGCATAATCATCTTGATTAATATGTATAAAGCCTTAATGCACTAAAATGCATAGATTATTGGTATGTAGATGCATTACATATAGCAAATATAAAAATAATGAAAGAAATTGAAGTGTAATCTAAAACAAATAATTAGCTAGCTATAGAGAGTATATCAAATACGTAAACGTTTTGAAATGGTGCACATTCTGATTGAATATATAAATGTAAATGCAAATGTATGTTTATGAATGTTATAGTACACTTCTAAACATATACAAATTTTATGTATGTAGTTTCTTAAGCTTACTTAATTAACATTATATATGATATTAATTAATTTGTACCTTTTTATTATCATAACATAAATGAAAGAAATTATTTGATATTACAATTCAAAATTATTAGTACATATTTTTACTATATTTATGATGACTTGAATTTATCATTTTACATAGTATTTTTTGTCAAATTTAATATTGTTTGCAATATGAAATTAATTAAAAACCAATTAACATTATAATTCTATGGATAAAAAAAAAGTCCCTCGTGATAAATCTAATATACAAAAAAACCCCGTGGCTTCAAAATATACAAAACGACAGCTCATGCTTTGACCTGTATTGTAAAAGTGACGGAATCGATTAAACTTAACGGAAATGGGCGAAATAACAAAAATGCCCTAATATAATTAAACAAAAGACAACTCAACAAAATTATTTATTTTATTTTCTGGAGAGAGACAATTAAGGGCTAAGAGGTAGAACAGGTATATTTGTTAAAATTTAGGTATAAAATTTTTTTTAAAGTTTCAATAAGTCATTTCCATTAAACTAAATGGATTTTATCACCTTTACAATTTAGTTCAAAATATGGGATGTGGTATTGTACGTTTTGAAATCACGAGGAACTTTTCTATATATTAGCTTTACCACAGGGGTCTTTTTGTTTTTTATGCTAATTATATTAATCTTAGACAATATTGTTTGTATTATTTTCTATTCCATTTTTGATATTATATGCAAAAATTTTTTAATGTATATGGTAAATAGATATGATTATGTGCACATTTTGATATATTTATTTGCTAATTATATTTTCAATTTTTTATACGTATGCCACAACTAATACTGAGGTCCTACTTTTTAACCTAATTCAGTAATTAAATTTAATGGGCTCAGATCTTAACATGTTTAGAGTCTTTAGACACATTTCATAACAAAAAAAATAGAACATTTGACTTAATTAATTGGAACTAAATTTTTTAGGCAAAACTTATTTCAAAAAAAAGTGATAAGCTTTTCACTGATCACTTAATGTGATATATAATTAAATGTATCAAATTTAGTACTTAATAATTTAGTAACTTCATGGATTCAAACATTAGATTTCAGTTTTGATATTTCAATTTTATCCAATGCACTAAAAAAAGGTACAAACCAATTTTTTTTTTTATCTTTAAGTAAAATACCTTTATATGATGTCCCTAACTCATCAGTGCATAATACAAAATTGTGGACATGAAATTTTTGAAAAAGAATAAATTTCTTCAAATAATTTTTGCATTTAAAATTTAATTTCCAAAAAAGAATTACATGGTGTGTGTGGTCTATATATATTAATTTCCAAAAATTTTCTTGTAGTAGTATGTATCTTTAAGAAATTAATTTTCATACCATTTTTCACTTCCCTCCAAAAATTTCCCTCTTTAAGATGGTATATTATCCAATTTTTGTTAACACCCATATATCAGGTAATTCTTTTTGTTGAATTTAGCTTCCATCTTACTAGAAAATATTTGTGTTAGTTGCTCCTTCATTAGTGATTGGAATTTTATTTTGGTGATGTTTTAATTAAAATCATGAACGTTGCCAAATCGATTTTGATAAGGTTTTTGAATGGAGTATTATTTTCTGTTTGTGGCGTCAAATTAATGTCCAATCCTACCTTAAGAATCCTGCTCCTACAAAAGGTTTAACCCAAAACAAAATCCAATGCTTATTTGATTTAATGAGTTTGAACTATTAGCCTTGGCTATTTTGAAGCTTTATGTAGTCGCGATCAGCTTTCTTAGGAACAATTCATTTGATTGTTAAGAATCTTTTTAGAATAGTATGGATGAAATTCCTAGTACAAGTCATTCTCGTGCTTATCTATGTTGGCTATTGGGAACCTACAATTCAATGCCAGTTTTCTAATGTTCAATTTCAAGGGCTTTTTCTTTTTCCATTTTTTTTTTTGGAGAAACTTGAAATCAAGACCATAATCTAAGCCTGTTTCTTGATTTTATTAATGTTTATGTATATTTAATTGTGTACTTCTGTTTGATTGGTTGGATGAGTAGAATCATGTCGTAGTAATATTTCAACTCTTGCTTTCTGGCATAATGTTTATTCTTCTGAATTTTTTTATCTTTTTATCGGGTGTGGTAGTGCTTTTTATATTAGTCAAGACCTTTCTAATGCATATCCTCTAACAATAGTCCCTATATTGCAATGATTATTTGCAATGAAAATAGTAGTAACTGATATCTAGACTAACATGCCCAAAACAATAATAATGCACATGAATTTGACGCATTGTTCAAGATATCTAGAAGAATAATGCTTGAAAGAATTTTGATGCTTTCGTTTGGAGAGGCTATTTTGTAGATGGAGTAATCATCTTTGGTTGCTTGAAAATTGACGGGTTTTTGATATAAGTGCAAGTTTAATTTCAAATTTTACCCGTTTGAACTACAAGTATACAGGTTAATTTAGTAGTTTTGGGTAAATATCCGGTCGATCCCACGGAGAGCGATGTTCCAAGTACTAAATCCTCACTTACTCTATTATTTAGACTACAATCAATTTAAGCAAGAGAATCTATAATTACTACTACCTACAAATCTTAACTAGACAATTGCAAGATAACAAATGGAGAAAATTCACTAAATACTTGAATCTAAGGATGTAGATTCCACTTATGGCATAAACAACACAAATGAATAGATTTACCTCTTGTTATAATCCTTGTTTAACTAGGGATTCATTTTCAATATTACCAAATCTCATTCTTATGATGAAATGGGTTAGAATAGTCTAGTTTTCCCTATTCTCATGGTGAATAACTAGTTCTACTCTTATTTTCTTCATGAAATGCAAGTTTAATCCACTTAAGTGTACCTCTATTCTCATGAGTCTACTACTTAAGCTTTACTCATGTTGTTCCATCATTATTACCAATTTTCATTGAATAATAACAACTAAGAGCTTGTTATTGGTGATCAAGCAACAACAATTTATAAGCATACACAAGTAGACAATTTAATACAAGATGTAACAAATGTAAATCATATCCATTTCATATCAAATAGCCATAAGCTTCATCAACTCTCTAGTTCTAGAAATTTAGCTACTCGTGTAAGATATAACAAGAAAACACATAGTTTCATTGCATGAACACATCATGAATCACAAGTAAAAGATAGATTAAAGAAAGTTTAGCCAAGGTTAATGAAGAAGCTTCCAATGATCTTCAATTTCTTCAACAAAATGGTTTACAATGAAGTCTCCAATTGTTCTCCAGAAAAAGTCCTAGTTAGAGAGAACAAGACAAGACTAACTTCTGAGTTCTAATGCTAAAATCTGATATCTTCTCTACTATGTTCTACTCCTCTCTAATAATGTCTTTTTCCTCCTTTTCTTTCCAAATTTGCTCCTCCTTGAAATCTTCACATCTTGCTTCTTCAAGTGTACAAGAGGTCTGCAAGCTTCCAGCCGAAATTTTGTGTGAAACATCAGTCAAAAAGTAAGTGTGAAATAAGCACAAGTTATTCTGCAAATTGCAGAGGAGAGAGGAAGATCCGAGGGCTGGATCCGAGGGGTGAAAAGGTGATCCGAGCTCGGATCCTCTTGCCTCAACATTTTCTTCATGCAGGATCCGAGGCCTTCTTCAAAGCGATTCGAGCTTGGATTGCCTGACCTCGGATCCTCTTCACCAGAAGATCAGACGAGGGCTCGGATCACAGGGGATGAGAATGGATCCGAGCTCGGATCCCTCTCCCCTATTTCCATCTTCAAATTCATTCCTCTTTCGCTCCATTTTGTTCCTTGTTTCACTTGTCCGTTATCCTCCAACTAGCACTTTGCCTCTTCTTTATCTTATGTAAGTATTTCATGCGCCGATAACCTACAAAACATCACATGTTTGTGCATTAATCTACTCATTTTGCAAGTTCCGATTACTAAACAACACTTGACGCAATTTGTACCAAAAAGAACTTAAATACGACTATGATCCTCTAAAAATATGACAAAAGCTCGTACAAAACTATACAAAATATATACGAAATATTCACTTATCAAACTCCTCCACACTTGAATCATTGCTTGTTCTCAGGCAGTACAATAAACCACTCAGACAACAATTCAAGTGCCAAATAGAAAATATGCTTTTTCAAATTCATTTCTCACAACTTGGTTATTAATCACGATGCAATTCTTCAAAATGCACTCAATACTCATAATACTGAATAAAGGGAAAACAATTATACATAAATTTAACCACATTCAAATCATTCTTTCACCCTAACTTGTCTTCACAAATAACCGACTGATATAGTCACAAGATAATACTTTCCTTTATATTCCTTTTTTCTTCAAAATTGTACTACAATAGGGTATCATAAATATATGCTAAATACCAACACTTGAACATTGCAAATGCCTTTTTACGCCAAGGTTGACACTTTTAGGTGAAAACCCCCGGTTACTCTGTACTTACACATCAAGGTCATGACACCTTTTTACCCCAAGTACCTTTTTACGTGAAAATTGACATGTTTAGTTGAAAATTAATTCCCGGTTACTCAGTACTTAAGTAGTCGGTGCAACTTTATTGCTCTTTTTTTTATTTTTTGGATTTTTTATTTTTTTAGAACATATATATATATATATATATATATATATATATATACCAGACGGGACGAGGGGTTAGCCCCTTAAACCAGGAAAAATATGAAAGTAGAGGGAATTGAAAGCATAAAGATTAGGAAGTGGATCGCAGTCGGACTGCCACTAGTTAGTATAGGCGGTTGAATCAGCCATGTATAACAGAATTTAAAGACAGAATGTAAAATAAGAATTAAATGAATATGAGGTGGCTCAGCCGACCATTTGATTGAATTAGAATACAAGAAATAAAAGAAAAGAAAGGTTACAGATATGAAGCTCGCACAAGGGCTTGCTCCTTTGTTTGATCTAAAAACTAGAATATAAAAACTAAGAACTTGTTTGTAGAGAGAGGGAGGAGAGTTTTTTCAAGCTAGAGAGAGAAGTTGTCTTGAAGAAATGGTATAAGAATGGTGTGTAGAATGTGTTGGGTTTGAGAGGTCTTTATAGCAAAATTTTTCGTAATGCTACAGTACCCGCTACAGTGATTTTACTACAGTACCGCTACAGTGCATTGTTTGTCTTTTGTTGCTGTATTTGCAGAGTAACCTTCCGGACTGCTACAGCGCTTCCGGTGCTACAGTAGTAATGATTGTTTTCATGGATTTTGTGAAAAAATTCCATAACAGTGATCTTCATTTTCTGGGCCTTCATATTCCTCAAGTTTTGTTCCGGAACTGGAGGCCTTCTCTTTGTTTGAAGTTTCTTTTGATTGGTCCAGTTGTTGAAGTATATCTTTGAGTTGCTTGACATGCTCTTGTTTATCAGTGATCGATGCCAATTTTGCTGCTGAGATAGATTTTTGTTGCAAAAACTGACTTGTTTAACTGTCTCCAGGTTTGATTGAGAGTGGATTCTTCGGGAACCATGCTTGGATATTTGTTGGTTGAATAAAATTTTTATTGAATGTTGGCCACCATTTTGAATATCCTTGTTGGACTAATAATAGCGGGAGCTGTGTTTGTTGAAAGTATTCATATTTCCATTGGTAGACTCATGCTACCGAAAATATGGAAAAGAAGTGTAGACTGATTGGTATGTATTTGTTTGGGAGTTCAAATCTTTCTTTGAATTGTTTGTAACTTTGTTGGATATCTGGAGGAAGAATTTCCAAGTTTAGTCCAAGTGCTTTCCACCATGCTACAAACCATGCTGGAAAACTATATTTGTTTGTCTTCAAAAAATAGAAAAGATAAGAATGTTGGTTCAGTTCATTTTGGAAGGTAAATGCATAGAACCAAGCTGCCTTATAATCCCAATAAGTATATCCTGGGGGATTAAAGGAAGTAGAAAAAGGTTTGGGTTTGCTTAGGTTTTTTTTCCCATTCTGATAGTTTGATAACCTTTAGAATTTGAGCACTGGAATGAGAATTGATGTATTTCCCAGTAGGGTTTCCATCCTTATCTCTTAACTCTGTTTCATGAGATTTAAGAATCAAAGATTTTGAATCTGTAAGAACGAGTTTGTAATATTCAAGTGTCTTGGTAAGAGTTTGAGGTATGAAATTGTAAGTATTTGGAAGAATAGCCTGGGCTAATGTATTTGGATTTTCATGCCAATAATCTAGTTCGGTTTGGACAACTGGAATGTGAATATTGTTTTTGATATATGGGCATGAAATTTTGTTTGGTTTTGGATCATGACTAGCCAAGGTTTTGGATGTTTGGATAACAATTGGTTTAGTGTTTTGTTCTATAGGTTTGGGCCTAGTATGTTGATCCAAGATCATTTTAAGATGACTTGGTGTGTCCCAAATTGGATATCCTGGTGAATTGGGTTGATAACCATGAGTTTCAACCCATTGTTTGAGATGGTCAAAATATTTTTGTTTTTCTTCTTCCAAAAGATCAAAGGGTTTTTGTTCTTCTTCTTCGGCTATATCTGCCCATGTTTTTGGAGTGGCTATGGATATTGATTTGGGTGAGGAAAGAATTTGAAATCTGTTTGGTGTTAAAGAAGAAGATAACTTTTTCTCTGTTTGGGAAGAACTGGAAGAACTCGAAGAGTCTTGTTTAATTGTTTGAGAGGAAGGATCTAGTTTGTCAGAGGATCTCTCCTGATGTTTCTTTTTCTTGGGCATCTTATCTTCCCTGCAAAAATTCACGAGTTAGATAATCAGGAATAGAATTTGAAGACCCTTTAATGTATTCAATGTCAAAGTCAAAGATTGATAAAATTGCTTGCCATCTTGCAAATATTTGTTTAGAGGCAAGATTTTTAACATCTTTTTGTAAAACGTCTTTGGCTGATTTACAATCAACCCGAAGTAAAAACTTCTAGTTTAGTAATTCAGTCTGGAATTTTGTAATACATAAAACTATTGCTAAAATCTCTTTTTTGATAGTAGAATAGTTTTGTTGAGAATTATTCCAATGTTTGGAAGGAAAGGCAACTATTTGCTCTTTATTATTTTTTGTTTATTTAAGAATGCCACCATATCCTAGATCAGAAGCATCTGTTTCCACAATTTTTTGAGCTGTTGGATTTGGAAGAGCAAGACAAGGAATGGTTTTGACCTCAGTTTTGATTTTTCTGACTGTTACTGTATGAATATCTGTCCATAAGGGTGGAGTGATTTTTAATCTGTCATATAATGGTTTGGCCAAATTCTGAGGTTTGGAATGAAATCTGAGACATAGTTTAAACATCCTAAAAATCTCTGAAGTTGTTGTTTGTCAAGAATTTGATCAGGAAATTTTTCAGCAAACTGGATTGATCTATTTATAGGAGTGATAGTTCCTTGGTGAATGTGATGTCCAAGAAACCTAATTTTAGTTTGGAAAAGACTGATTTTCTTTTGAGAGACAACCAGACCATTTTTCTAGGTAATATAAAGAAAAGTATTTAGATGTTTGAAATGTTGTTCAATGTTTTCTGAGAATACTAAAACATCATCAATATAGACGATGATGAAAGAGGAATAAGGACTGAATATTTCATTCATAATCCTTTGGAATTCAAAGCAAGCATTTTTAAGTCCAAATGGCATTACATTCCATTCGTAATGTCCAAATGGTACTGTAAATGCTGTTTTGTATCTGTCTGAGATATGAATCTGAATTTGCCAGAATCCTAACTTCATATCAAATTTTAAGAATATTTTGGCAGAATAAAGTCTTTGAAGTAGATCCTTCTTGTTTGGTATAGGATATCTGATCCATCGAAGAGCTTTATTCAAGGCTTTATAATTAATTACAAGCCTGGGAACTTCTCTTTCAATCTCTGATTGTTTGTTGACATAGAATGCTGGACAGCTCCATGGAGATTGACTTGGGCTAATAATGCCTTTTGATAAAAGGTCATTAATTTCCTTTTGACAATGTTGGAGCAGTTCCTGATTCATCTGTATAGGTTTAGCTTTTGTCGGAATATCTTTTTCCTCAAAGTCAGGTTCATAGGGAAGATGGACAGTATGTTGTTTTCTTGTCCAAAATGCAGTTGGAACTTCTGCACAAACTTTCCCTTGGATTCTTGTTTGCAGATTCTGGATTTTTTGTAGAACTTCTGGTCTCTTGAGCTGCTCATCTATCCTTTTGTAAATAATTTCCTCTTTTAGAAAATTGATTTGGCTAGGTTTGAGGGATAGATAATTTAATGTTTTTTGAATTGATTTTCTAGAGAAAGGTAAAAGAGCATTTTGCCCATATTTCTGAGGTATGATTCCCTTATTAGTGGTTAAATAAGGGATAAGTTTGGTGACAAAAGTTATTCCAAGAATAACATTGTTGGTTAGGTCTTTTGCCAAGAGGAATGTTTCTTTAATGGATACAGAAGAAATTGAACTTGAACATTCGAAAGTTTGAACTGAATGTTTAATTGGGAACCATTGGCTCCTCTAAGGCTTTCTTTTGTCTTTTCAAAGAATTTTGTTGGGATGAGTCCTTCTTGAATACAGTTAAGATCAGCTCCTGTATCAAATAAAGCTTCGTTTCTGCAATATAATTGTCACTAATAACTAGTTTTATAAAAGCAAAATGTTTTTTGTAAGATATTATGTTTGATTGAGAAGGAATAATATTTTCTTCTTCAGTGGTTGTTTTCTCAATTGTTTTAACTTCTTTCTTGAGAGGAGCAATTTCTGTTTGAAGATTTTTAATAGTTATATGTTTGTCACTAGGTTGAGTTGTCAAGACATTTATTGTGAAATATCCTACATCTAAGGAATTTCCTGTGTCTTTTCTAACATCAAGACTAGTGATATTATCAGAATTATCTATTGGTTGACTGGATGTCAAAAGTTTTGAAATTCCAATAGACTCTTGGTTTGGTAGATCTTCAGGAGAATTTGGTAGATCTAAATCTTCTGGATTTGTATGGAATGGTGGATCTATGGATTCTGAATGTTTATGAGAGGATTTTTGTATATGGGTTGTTTTAGACAGATCTATGAGATCTGATGTAGAAACTTGAGTTTCAATAGTTTTTGACATAGAGGGTGTAGGTTTTGATATGATTTGGACTGGGTTTATGAGTTCTAGTGTGGACGACTCTTGAGGTGTTTGAGACTCATACCAGTCAAAGAAATGAATATTTTGTTTTGTTTTTGTCAAAAAGTCATAAAAGTTTTCTTGAATATTTTCTCGGGCTTTTCCCCGATATTTGTCAAAAAATTGTTTTCTTTTAAAATAGTTGTGGTTTGCATAGAATTCAGATATAAGTTTTTCTTTGTCAATCTGGAATTTAGGAGGTTTATCTTCTTGTTTTTTTTTGAATAAGAATTGATTGCTCAATTGGAGCAATTCTGGTTTGAAGATTATCTAAAGGTTTATTGTTTGAAGAAGAACCAGAATTTATGTAATAAGCTTCAACCAAAGAAGCCGTAATAAAACAAGAAAATAAATAAACACTTAAATGATTTTAAAAACTTATAATCCTCTTCCCTTTGGCACAGAATCTTTCGGGATCCATGGAGGATAAACCATTTTTCTAAACAGATTATAAAGGATAGTGTGAAAATTTACAAGTAAAGATCTAACCTTATGAAAAAGATTAACTATACATGATGACCATTTTTCCATTATAATAAAGATAGTAGAATAAACCTACGAGAATAGATCTAAATTTTTTGAGAAAGATTAACTATGCATGACGACTATATTTTCAAACAAAATCATAAGATTGATAGCAAAAACCCATCCCTACAGAGCCAAATTCCCATGGTCTTACCTGGACCGAATGTTGGCACTTACTGGATCCATGCCCTTTAATCAGATCCAAAGTCACGAAATCAATACTATCAAAATTATAATAGGCTTGAATACATTAGATAGTAATCACGAAGTTAACTAGTCTTATCCAATTAGATCTAAACTTGTAGATCTACACTATCAGTAGCATAAATAAAGAAAGATGGCAATCACGAAGTTAATAAATCTCATTAGGAAGATATAAACTTGTAGATCTACACTACCAACATCATAATAAGTAAAGAAAGATAGCCATCTCCCCACTTCCCCCTCTAGATCTATCAGTATAGTCGTCATCTCCCAATATTAGTTTTTGATTACTAATTTATGCTTTAGTAAGGAAGTGGGTCGTGGTCGGACTGCCACTAGTTAGTATAGGCGGTTGAACCAACCATGTATAACAGAATGTAAAGACAGAATATAAAAACAAGAATTCAATGGATATGAGACTGCTCAGCCGACCATTTGATTGAATATAAGAATTACAAAAATAAAAGAAAACTTACAAGGATATGAAGCTTGGAGAAGCTCTTTTGTTTGATCTAAAACTAAAATATAAAAACTAAAGAACTTGTTTGTAGAGAGAGGGAGGAGAGTTTCTTCAAGCTAGAGAGAGAAGTTGTCTTGAAGAAATGGTGTAAGAATTGTGTTGGGTTTGAGGGGTATTCATAGCAAAATTTTCGGTAATGTTATAGTACCCGCTACAGTGATTTTGCTATAGTACCACTACAGTGCATTGTTTGTCTTTTGTTGCTGTGTTTGCACAGTAACTTGCCAGACTGCTACAGTGCTTTCCGGTGTTGAAGTTTTGTCCGATTGAGCCAGCTTGAATATCTGTTTTTAACAGATAGTCCCGGATAACTCTTGTTTTGTTTCCTGAATCATTTTGTCTAATTCAGGTGCTATTGCTTCTCCTTGATGTTTGATCCATAGTTTGTGGAGGGTTAGTCTCTGAACAATCATCTTCAAACAGGATACCTGCAGAGTCTACTTCAGATTGGGTACCCAATGAAACAATCTCAAATTTACCAACCAAATTTCAGAAAGAACTTCAAATCAAACCCTTAACCTAATTAGAAAAACGAATAGCCAAAATAGAACAAACCTTCTCTACCTCAATATCCAAACAAGGGTCAATTAACCAAGATTCTGCAAGTATTAATCAAACAGCTTGCACAATAACCAAAGAAGAACCTTAAGAGCCTTTGACCTTAAACAAATTGCATCAACCCTCTTCTTCACAAAACCACATTTCCAATTGGAAAAATCTACAAAAATTATACTATTCCAGAGCCACATATCCTGATATCCTTCTTGAAGAAAAACCCAATATCTTGCAAAATTCATATAATGCTAACAACATATATGAATGGAGCATAGATGGGATTTCTAAATACAACATTCTGACAGCCCTTCAACAAATGGCAATGGTAGCAACAGCCTATCGAACATCACATGGCTGTACTGACCAATTGGCTGCTCATATCCTTATTACAGGATTTACTGGGCAATTAAAAGGATGGTGGGATGAACACCTTACCATTGATAGGATTGAATACAGGGAATATTCTTTTGCTAAATTGGTAGATGATTTACCAATATTAGTTTCTGACGACTAATTTGAAAGTCTATATATATATCCCTCTTTTTTAGAACCAATAGACTATATCAATCACCTATATGTAAATCCAAGTAAAGGGAGAAAACTCATTAAAGACAGAAATAAAGGTATAATTGTCCCCACTTTATTAAATATACTTTCTAGAATGCACTTATCATAATCACATAATACTAATCACAAGTCATGAAAGACATGAATTCTTTAAAAGCACATTTGAATTTGTTAATCCATTAGGGAAATTTGACAATCCATCACAGTTTCCTGGACCATAGTGCAATTTTGAAAAGATTTGAAAAAATTTGGGTAGCGTTTCTCCTATAAATAGACGAAACTCCCTACCAGCAAACCACATTTCAACCAAAATTCAATCATAATCTGCTTTTCCACAATCATTTTTCACCATTTCTCAACAAAAGTAAAGAGTTAACATGCACTAACAATCATATAAACTGAGTTAACATGCACTAACAATCATATAAACCACATCTCCCCCACACTTAAGAGTCACATTGTCCTCAATGGGATAGGAGGGTAAAGAAACAATACTCCCATAATCAATGGGAATGAGAGATCCAGCAGTCGATACGAACATCTCGAACATCATGATCATCCCAAAATCTACTTAGACTGCAGGAGGGGAGAAAGTACATAACAAAACACTTAACTAAAAGTCAACAAAAGATAATCGAAAACAAAAGAAAGATGAAGACTAAATAAAAATGGAAACAAAGCAAATTAAGCTGAGGGGCCACCAAGTTCCGTAGCTTCTTCTCCTCCAACTTCTACACGAGTTTCTTGCTCAATCTCGCCTCTTGGCTCAGGAATAGATGTAGCTTGACCTTCGCCAGGTATGGGAGTTGGAGTCGGCGTAGGGGAACGGCAGATTTGGAAATGGTCCTCCAATGCTCGAAAAAGCCGATCATGGCTCTCCAACCTCTCTGTGATGACGTGCTCCTATTGGTCAATTCGCCCCATTACTCTTGTCTCCATATAACAAATGGTATCGAGGACCTCTTGCCACTGAGACCTAGAGGGAGGCAGTGGAGGTTGAATTGGAGTAGGTTGAGTCTGTTGTGCTTCAGTCTCTTGAGCTTCCGATCTTGGTTGAGGATGAGGAGGAGGTTGAGTGGAGGTCGAAACTTCACCAATGGCAACTTCTCGAACCAAAGAAGCTCCAAAGTCCGTTGGAATGCCAAAGACTTGAGCAATGTAACATTGACCTCATCAACGGCCTTGGTGATAAGGGCTCTCTCAGCACCAAGGGGAATCTCGAGTTTCTCAAAAAGGACGAAACGAAGGCGAGGGAACCCAAAGCAAGTTTCACCGGCCCTCATGCGACCCGTGGTCCGCATGTAGCTAATAATAATACTAGCCAGAGGAATACCAATCAGCTGTAGTCCCACGCCATGCATCATTTTATCCAAGAAGTAAATATCGCTGTTTCGTAGCTCGCGTTTGCCACTCTTCTTGGGTATTACATTGTGCGCAAAGAAATAGAAAATGAGATGATACCGAGCCTCAAAGGAATCGGCATATACAATCTTCTTTTTCGAACTGTCTCTATTTCTATACTGGCCCTTAAGTCGTGCTACTGCTTCTTCGATTTGTCAAGAGTCACGCTCCTTAAATTCTTTGGTCAACTTCACATCCATTCCCTCATCCTTGAGTTTGATATACCGTGCAATTGTCTCCCGGTGGATGGCCACTCTCTTGCCTTGAACCCAAGAGCTAATCAAATTGCCGCTATGTCCTTGCTTATCCTTCACATTAGCATAAAACTCCCGCACCAAGTTTGAGTAGTAATGCCGCGGCAACTTTAGAATATTCGCCCATCCGAGTCTACCAAATGCCATGGACACTTCGTAATGATCGTCCACCTTGGGCGCCAAATGCTTCTCAATGATTATCTCCTTGGCTAACCCGGCTTCATACCACTGTTGATTCTCTAATGATGTGAACCGTGTGGTATCATAGTCCGGAGGTGACTCCTCTCGACTTGTGAATGTCCTCTTGCGTCGTGAACGAGGAGGTGACTCGGGCGAAAGAGATTCTTCTGCCAATAAAGGTGTATGTTCATCACTTGAGGAAGGCGAATGGGTGCAAACAATAGCTCTTCTCGTTCGAACCATCGTGCCTATATCAATGTCAAAAGTAGTGCACATATTAGATAAACAAAACCTCATACCCCTTGAAAACAAGTATGATGCAAATTGGTGTTGGAAACTCAGTTGAAAAACATTTTGGGCAGAGTTTCCCCTTGAAAAAGGGCTAAACTCCTTGCCAAGAAACACCAAATTCAAGAAAATTTTCCACATGACAAGTTTCCACGCAGAATTCCAACATTTATAATGCATTTACATATTAAAAATCTCATCATAGGCATATAGGGGCACAATGAAACTTGCGAAAATGATGTGTCACACAGTAGAACTTCTAAAATCACCTTAAGTCAACATCTAAATGCACATTCATATAGCATCCTCAATTGCAACAATTCACAACTTCGCAGCAATTTCATCCAAGAAATTCATGCCAATTTGTTCAAATGGTCATATGTTATCCTCTAATTGGCATAAAAATAATCTCTACTCTCTAAAACAAGTCCAAAGTATCCAAAGAGAGCGAGAAATTACAAGCAAAAAATGACAATGTGCATTAGCCCAATAATTGAGAGAAAGTAAGAAAAATTTCACCGTAACCACAATTATCTCATTACTGAGCATCAAAATAGGTTGAATGACATTTCTTAGCACAATGTAGCACAAATACAACAAGAAATTTCAACAATTATGCATTTCTCAAAATATGTCAAAAACTAGAAAAATTGAAAATTGGGAATTGTAAAACATCAAAGAGATTTGAGAAATATTGCCTCAAGTGTATAGAGTGATACTAGAGGAAGCTAAAAGTGCAAAATGCAAGAGAAACTAGCACAATTTCAGCCCCCAAAAGTGTGGAATTCAGTTCGTCCTCTTTCCCTTTGTTGCCAATCAAAAGCCCCAAAATTGATGTTTTTGATGCGAAATTGTTGAGGATTTATAACCACAAGAGGTTTGGGGATGTTTTTATGGTGAAAGATTAGAAAATTAATGGATGAAATGGAAGATTGGAGCAGAGGGCCTAGGGTTTCGATGAAGAAGAAGAAGAAAAAGTGAAGAATTGTAGAACCGAAGCCTCGGTTCTGCTATAGTTCGGATCGGTTCGATCAAGCCTTGGATCCGATGGGCTCAGATCCACCTCGCCAAAAGAACAGACGAGCCCTCGGATCTAAGAGAATTTCTTTGGATCTGAGCTTGGATCCAGCTGGGCTCAGATCCACCTCGCCAGAAGAACAGACGAGACCCCGGATCCGAGAGAATTTCTTTGGATCCGAGCTCGGATCCAGCTGTGTCTGAAACAATTGTTTCCAATTCTGACAACTTTTTCTACTATTTCCAAATTACACTTGGGAAGAATTTTTTCGCAATTCAACACCACACGCAAGTATAATATACCCTTAACACTAAATCTAACCTTTCAAAACACATCAAACACATCTAAATTGCAAATCGAGGGTTGAGTTTCTTTGATCATTTTGACACTTTAACACTAAAATATCACTTTTAGGCATGAAATGCACATCAAATGAGTTAATGAGCATATACAAACATGTTATCACTGAAACTCACTTGATTATCATGAAAGTGCAACATTGGATATGTGAACGAGAAATGTAGATACTTAAAACAAAATCTAATATTCAAACTTCCTTTTTTAAATATCGTTTTTCAAGTGCACCTCCAAGATAGACGTTCAAACTCCGATAGCCCTCCTACAAACCAATAAAACATTAAAAATCACACCAACTAACGAAAAACACATTAAAACTAAAGAAATCGTTGGGTTGCCTCTCAACTAGTGCTTTTGTTTATAGTCGTTAGCTCAATTCAAAAGATTTGGCTCATTTTAGAACATTAGGTAGCGATTTTCTCCCCACAAGTCGAAACTCCCGAGCCAATCCACCATGTGGTGATTCATGCATTGATCTCTATAGTCCAATTTCCTCAAACGCCAAGGAGGAGACTTGTTATATAAAGGCTCAACTTCATCTTGGAGTGGAATTTGCTTGCCTTTTCCGAATTGGCTCAACTTTTCACCTCTTTCTTCATGGAGTGACGACTTTTTCAAGCCAACTTCCGTACTTATTTTCACCTCACTTGCTCCTACACCATGAGCGTTAATACCAAGAAAATTTATAGATTTAACTTCTGCATAGGGGCTGTACTAATGCATAATAAGAGGCTAGTTGATTTCAACAGGGGTAGATCCCGCCTCAATTGGGTAATAATGAGGACGACGAGGATGATGCTTATGATGATGATGAAAAAGCAGGCTTTTCAGGTGGGTTTGTAGGATTGGATCCAGCAGCGAAAAGAGTCGAGAAATTGATACTTGAGGGATGTGAAGATGATACTAATACTATACTGAAGGGGTTTGGAATTGTGGGGTATGGGGGATCAGGGAAAACCACACTTGCCCGAAAGGTTTTCTGGAATTTGAGAAATTTGTTCTCGCCAAGGATTTGGGTTTCTTTGTCTGGGACCCTTTATGATGCACCGGTGAGCGGGGAGTTGAGAGTGAAGATTTTAAGGAAAATGCTGGAGCAGGCTGGTTGTGATGTCTCAGAATTGTCGACTGCTAATGTTGGCGATATTCCCAATCTCACTGAGAAGCTTTACCGTCGACTAACGGGCAAGAGGTATCTTATTGTGTTGGATGAGGTCTGGCACGTTAATGGTTGGTATGCATGGTTCAAAGTCACGGTCGCGGTTGTGGTCGCGGCCCGGAACGTTCCACATCGGTCTCGGCATATCGGTCGCGGTCTCGGTGAGACGCAAATTTTAAAGTATTTAATATTCTAAAAATTGTTAATAATATAAAAAAGTATGCTAAATAAAAATAATTAAAAAATAGTAAAAGAAACGGCCAAGTCAATCCGTCACGGTGTGACTCGGCTGATTTCTCGTCTTGACTCGGGATAACTCGGAGTGACTCGGTGTGACTCGCCGAGTCAATCCGTCACGGTGACGACTCGGCTGATTTCTCGGTGAGTCAAGTATTTCGGTATCGTTTCGTCACGGTATCGTATCGGTAGGGGCCGAGACGGTGACGACTCGACCGAGTCGTCTCGGTCTCGGCCGAGACTTCGAACCATGTTGGTATGGGGATTTATGCTCTGAGCAGCCAAAAGGCGGCGATGCATCATTCGGGGACTGCATATCTCATGCCTTACCGAAAGATAGTGATGGGTGAATTATTGTCACAACTAGGCGAAAAATTGTTGCAACACAAATGATAGGTGAGAAGAACTTGATGCCAATTGATACTCTGCTGGACCGAGAGATTGGCTGGTCGGTGTTTTCTGAAGCTGTCCGTCAAGATGGAAGAGTTGATGTGAATAACAACACTCTGTTAAAGATGGAGGAGATAAGCAGCAAAGAATGTGCTGGCCTTCCCTTAGTTGCCAGGACTTTAGCAACGATAATTCCAGAACAAATCCAAGATGAGGAGGCTGAATAGAACTTGGTCTAGCGATTAAAGTTAATGTCTCAGAAATTAAGGGTCTTGGGTTCTCAACTCCCTGTTCCTGCTTCTTAAATCTTACCAATACTTTGCTAGAAAAATTTTTTTAAAAAAAAAAGAAGAAAAGTTGATGTTAATGGCTCAAATTACTTTGTTTCTGATGGCACTTGATCTTATGATATAGTTCCGGTTGTAATTCCTGAGATGCTACTTGCAATGTATACTTGCTGTTTCTCTGCCTTTAAGAGTTGATGATTCAGCTTGTGAATAAGCGCAAATAGTAAATACTCTACCTTTGAAAGAGGATTATTTGCGAGGCAAATTTCTCAAACTAATGCTGTAAAAGGAAAAGATCACAAAAAGCGGGGCTTTGTGGGTTGGCTTGCTTGATCTAGCATCACCATACATTTGGCAAAATCCATTTTATTTTTATTTTTTCTAAACAATATCGCCCATGCGTGGTGACACATTATTATTATTATTATTATTTTACATTCCAGTCCGAGGACTAAAATATAAAATGATAATTAAAAAAAAAAAAAGAAACAATCCTATATTAAATACCAAACTTTTTATGTATGATATACATTTAGACTTGTAAGTGTATATACTAATGATGCATGAAAAGATTTATTTAAAATATAAACCCTACTATTCCAAGATAAAGAGCAGCATTTTATGTTATAACTTTTTTAATTTTTTTTCCTTTTTTAGTTCAATAAATGTCATGTAAAATAAAAAAAAAACTTGCACATGGTGCGACAGCACTGTTTCTTTTTTCTTTTTTTTTTTCGTTTAATCCAGATAACGAGTCCATGTAGATTGGAAATACCCTTCGGCTTTTTCCTGGGCCATACTCAGCAGCATTGAATGCATCATAAAAGTATCAAGATATCGGACAAGGGGTGCAACCGTTTGTGCCGGTTTGTGCATTTTCCAACAGCGCGTAACATTTTTTGCACATCGCATAACTTTCTTTACACATGGAGTAACTTTAAAACAATTTTTTGTGGGTCTCACACATGGCGTGAAAATCGAGTTACATGCTATAATGTGAGTCGCACAAATTTTTTAGGCCACATCGTGGCCGTGAACCTTCAGGAACGATTGTCAGAGACAACCGTTCCTACCCCATTTCCCAAGATATCTCAGAGGCAACCTGTAAACTGACCTGTAACCTGTAATCTTTACTTTTATGTCTGAGAAAGAAAAATAATAAAAGTAGATAGTCTGCTTTTGATTCTTTATTCTGGATCACATTTATTTCTTTAAAACGTATTCCTCAGCGTGGATATCGTCTCACTCTGCCCAACCTCCATTATGCGTCAAAAGAATACTCAGGTTGCATTTACAGATACTAATTGCATCAAAAACTCTTGCATTTCTGGGTAAGCTTGCTTGTTAAAGAAAAACTCATTTGATACTGAAAAGTTTGCAAACAATTACCTCTCCATGACTTTTAGGAATCAGTGTCAAATAGTGCAGTAGTATCAGAAGCTAAAACTTTTCCTGTGTGGTTAACTGACACGACACGGAAAGAATTGAGGCGGTTGCTTTTTTTTTGGTAATTAGCTCTTATATTATTAAGTGTTAATATCTATAAAATATTATCATTTGGGGAAAAAAAAAGGACATCTTTAGTCAATATATTTTTGACAACCAAGGTGGTAATTGTGAGAAAGATGTAACCCAAAAGCCAAAGTGAACCGAAGCAATCTGGAAATTATTACTCCCTCTATCCAAATTATTTGGTCTTGTTTCGGGAATTTAATTTTTTTAAAAATAGTAATTTGATTGTAAAGTTTGTACTTCTCAATTCAATTTTATCCTTATAAATTCAAAATTTGAATTTGAATGATAACATGCATATAATTAGAAGGATGGGTTATATTAGAAAAAGAAACTAAAATGTATTTTAACTTTTTCAATAGGATAAATATATTGGGACATCTCAAAATGGAAAATAGGATACTTCCAATGGGACAGAGGAGTATTAATTAAGCTTGGTTTGAATGTAATGGAATTGGTTGATTTATCGCCACAAAAAAAAAAAAAATTGCAACCAACTACAATGTCTTGACTAATAAGGGAAGTGTTATAGAACTGAACGAACCAAATTTGCCAAGAAGAATTAGTCTAGTGGTTAAAATATGCTAGAGAATGGAAGTGTTAGTTTCGATTCTCCTCCACCCCTCCTCGCCTGCGGTGTTATACTTTCAAGTATTCTCCTTGAGCCCATCTTGAGTTCATCTCAATTCCACTTGAGTTTTTCTTTCAAAAAGCCTTTTCTTTTCAAAGATTGCAATCACAATTTTTGAAAAAAAAAAAAATTTTGGAACTATGTTCAACTAGTCTCGATTTGCAAGTTTATACCAAACACAATTGTGGTAGTGCATACGACATTTGACTATTAAATTCTACCTACTTCGTTCTTCATCCGCCACCAACTTTATTTGATTTCTTTGGTGCAAGGCATAACTAACATCCTTCATTTCTCACGCGTTTCTAGTCAATTAACATATCAGTTCATTTTTATTATTTTTCTAATTATCAAAATTACATGATTAAAAAGAATAAGGTTTTCAATAACTTGTTAATCTCTTACAACCTTCCAACAGATTAGATGTAGGGTCTGGCTTGTCTTTTAGTGATTGGAAGATAACTTATTAACTTCCTACACCCTGCGTGATGAGCATTTTGTGTGATTAGATAGGTGGTCAATATTAAATTATTCAAATAGTCTATTGTCAATAAAAATGTAGAATCTATAATTGCTTGATTGTTTTGATATTTGTGACAAGTGGGATATTTGTTTATATGTCAGGGAAATATATGATGTAATTTAAATGAGCTGAACTTGTGACTTTATTGATTAGAATTGGTGGACTTTCAAGTTATTAATGCTGTTGATACATTCAATCTTGAGAGCTTGTTTAGGCTTGTCTATTAACAAGAAAAATATTCAAAAAATTTGTTTTGGTTATTGAAAAACTAAGGAGAGGCAGGTTGTCAAAATTTATTGATTATCATATCCAATTTATTGATAAATATATGAACGTATCCTTAAACTATACCCCTTAAACTATACCCCAACTAACGGTCAAACAGTTAGTCCAAGGACTTAAGTGACTAAAAGTTAACGTTAGGGACTAAACTGATAGTTGGGGTATAGTTTAAGGGGATAAACTAATAAAAACCCTATTTTATAATTCACGTAAAAAGATATGTTTAGATCCAACTTAATTATAATTGGACAAATATATCCATAAATTGCCCTGCTAACTAACAAAAGTTTGGTGAAAAATTTTATGACAAAAATATCCTCTCCTTGTGCTTTAAGTATAAAACAAGGATTAGAAAGCTTTTCTCTCCTCTATTTTCTTAAATTGCTTACAAAATTTTTTATTTTATGCAATACCTTGTCAAGACATTGCAAATATGATGATATCGAAGTGTGGAATTTCATAACCTGTTTGCACGTCATCGAGCAAAGACAATCTTAGAAAGAAAATTTTATAGTTATTCCATTATAAAGTCTATTTTTTCTCAAGTGATATGTTAGTAAAAAAATTTTCCCTAGTGGTCCTTTTCTTTTCATAATTTTCCAAATTATAAGAACATGCGAGTTTTTAAAGATTGAAGCAATTCTCACATATTAGCAGAGCAATTTATGGGTATATTTGTCCATTTATAATTAAGTTGGATCTAAACATGTCTTTTTACGTGAATTATAAAATGCCTTCTTATTTGACCGTTAGTCCAAGGACTTAAGTGACTAAAAGTTAACGTTAGGAACTAAACTGATAGTTGGAATATAGTTTAAGGGGGTAAACTGATAAAAACCCGTAAATTTAATATTGTAGTGACTACAAGTAGGCAAAACCAAACATAATATAACGGTACCTTTTCCAGATTCAAACAAGTGTACTTGTATATATGTGTACATGGCGAATGCAAGAGGGGTAGGGAGGCGCAAGTGCCCTCTTAAGATTTAAGAAATTCTTTTATATCCCTTAAAAAATTTGTTAATATTTCACATACGTCCTTGTAAAAACTAGATTTTGCCCTCCCAAGATTTTAAAAGTCCTTTTATACTCCCTTAACATACTAAAAGTTTTCACTTGTATCAATGTAAGTACCCAATTTTTTTTGTACAAAAGTATAAGAGTGCCCCTTAAGGAAATGTATTTATAAATTTTGCCACCCAAATTCCAAGCTTTGGCTCCTCCCGTGTATGTGTGAATATATTAGACATAAATATATTGAACAATGAACATAAAAGTTAGATCTTGTTTTTCACATGTTAAAGCGAAGTTCACCTTTCGCATCTTCAATATTCTTTCGTGAAATGAGATCGAGTCATCGATGGGCTAACGAATTTCCAGAAGCAATCTTTACTCTACCATAATTGTTTTGAATTTTGCCTTTTCAGGCTTTGATTCTTGACTTGTCCCCATAATATTACTCGTCGAATTGTGTAACTTTATTTCCTTTAGAACAGTAAAAGTGACGGGGAAAAAATAAAAGTGATGGTTACCATTCTAAGAGGTATGGTATAGTGTAATAACTACTCATAAAAAATGGGATTTCTATTTCCAGCTGCATTAGCAAGGTATCATATCTATCCCCTATAAATTTGCTTTGATGTTGATTGTAGTTTCTCAACATTCCCACTCACGAATTCTTTGTCCCTCATTTTACCTATTCACGACTTCACTTATATCTCTCAGCAATTCTCTGTTGGGATTATCATCCTGATTTTCAATCAATCCGACAAAAGGAGGTATGTGCTTATATTTTTCAATTTCTCTTTCGGTTCAACACCTAAGTATGTTTTTTTTTTTTGTGGGTGTATAACCACAAATCATAATCATAATTTTGCATAATTTGTCATAATGTCCATGCATTGTTTAAGTAGAAGTATAAGAACAAGAAAACACGGCTATGGCTTCTTCTGTCACCAGGATTAAATGGTAAGTTTTCCAACTAAGTATTAATTTTAGCTGTAAAGGTAATAAGTTTTGTTATGATGGTGGTAAGACGTAACATTATAACCAAAAAAGTACTATGTTTATTACTAATGATTGTTTACTTAACTACACCCACCGCTTATATAACAAAATTAAACAAATATTGTTCTACTCCAAACCAATGATGCCGATTATAACAAAAAATACCCACATTGATCCATAATACAATAATAACCACCAAGTACATGAGTTGTTATAACACATATCTAATTGATGAGCCATGAGAAGATCTAGATAAGAATATGAGTAAAGTAAATAATAATAATAATAATAGTAACCCACAAGCATATATATACCGATCTATAATATAATAATAACCAACAAGTACATGCATTGTTATGAATGTATTTAATTGATCAACTAGCCATGAGAAGCTCCTTGGATAAGAATATGAATACAGGGAAACATATATATAAATTCATATGTTAGTATTCACACGACTTCAACTTTCAAGTGCTTGCTTTGGGACTTTTTAATAATTTGAGAGTTATTTGAATCTTTTATGGAACAATTGACTACTTGGTACATAGGCAATTTAGTAAATTCATTTTTTGACCCTATGTGTAGGAAAAAAAAAACAAAGTACTGATAGCTATTACCAATGCATGTTAAGCCCTTGAGATGATTTCTTTTAAATTTGGTAAATAACTAAGAAGGCCACTAAATTTCTAAATTCCTATAAACGAAGTTTATCCTCAAATATAGTGGTCTTTTTTGTTATACTGAATCGTTGACTTCACTCCCTTGTATCTTCTTCTTCCTTCGACTCTCCCTTCAATGTCATCAATCTGCTTTTCATCATTCTTTGCATTATCGATTGTAACTTCTATATTAAGTGTCCAAAAAATCTATGCTTTACTATAAGTCTTTACCATTGTTTTGAAACCCGGGTTGGACTGGTCGGTTTAATTAGTCAAACTATGAACCAGCCATGGTTCTGATCTGGTTCATACTTTGGATTGATGGGATTTAAGAACTGGTAAGAACTGTGTGAACCATTCTGATTAGAATGAACCGTTGAACTAAGTTTTTTTTGTTTCTGGCTATGAAATTGAAAAAAATAAAAATAAAAAAAGTTCTCCTTAACCCTAAAGACTAATCACTAATTGTGATACCTACTCACTTTCTTCTTGGCTTTTGTCTTTTATCAAGTTTTCATCTTTATTTTCTAGTTTCCTAACTTTCTCCAGGCTTCAAATTTTATTTTTAAATCAAAGTTGCAATCTTTAATTCCAAAAGATATGGTTAAAAGTTTAAACTCACAATGTTTGATACCCAAAGACATGAATTTTGTTTAATTTCAAAATATTGTGGTGTTTTTGGATAGAATTTAAGATCATTTTTTGGTAGATACAATTGAGATAAAATTTTATTTGTTTGAACTTATAATTTAAAAATTTTGTGAAAGTTCAAGTTCTTTGAAAACATTAAACTTTTTATCAGATAAAGTCTCAAATTAGTCTATTGAATGTCTTATTCTGTGCACATATATTTATATAATTTATTTTTAAAAAAATCAGTGAATCATGGTTAAACCGTGACCCAAACATATCGCCGGTTCAATTAACAGTCGGAGTTTCAAAACATATACATTACATTCTATTCGTGATGTCTACTTTGTTATTATTCCATTGATATGCTTCTTGTGCTTGGTTTTTCACGACATGCATGAACAATATCTTCAAGTAAAATTTAGTGTTTTTCATTTAAAAAAATGTATTTTTAGCTACTGTGCCGGTTCTGTGTCTCATATTTTACCTTTTGTTTTCGATGTTTAATTTTTGCATGAAATCAGCCACTACATATTTTTGGATGTTAATAATATATTGGAAGGAATTATTAGGTATACTAGGAACTGATTTTGGCTTTGCGTGGTTTAGGATTTAATTTTTGTTTTTGAAAAAAGTTGTGAACAAAAACTTGGACAATTGATGGGTGAATAAAGAAAGGAAATTTGGAGAAATTGCACTCGCAATTTCTGGAGTTAACATGGGGTTGAAGCTTTTAAAAAGACAAAAGGGCTTACTACAAAAATCACTATTATCTTATAATCATTTAAAAAAAAAACTATCATGTGTCACATACAGGTACCAAATACTTGTGCCTATATATAACAATACATTATGTAAGTACAACTATAATATTCCTCCAAAATCTTCTAAGCTTGGTGGTAGTCACCGCAAGAATTGTGCATTCAAATTTTCTTGTCTAACTCATTTGAAAATAATGTGCTCCAGGAAGTTGAAGCAATTTTGTTCCAGAAAGTTGGATGCACCAAATCTTAAGAAAGTTGTAGTAGAGAATGAAGCCATATCTGTGGATTTAAAGGTACATACATCTTAATTCTTTTAATTTCACCTTTTAATTTTGTGTCTCACTTCACAATATTTTAGTTTTCCTAAGAGTTGAGAATTCACATTTTCATTAATTATCTCTGAGTATGTATTTCACTAGAAAGAGAGGTCACCTTTTTGAGGCATTCAATTCTATTATTGATACGAAAAGAAGAGACAAATAGAGTTGTCTAGATGTTAAGGTACATAAACGTCATAAGCTTGCAAACGTTAGTGTTCTATTTCTTTTAGCTTAATCTCATATATCTTTACTTTTATTTTTCTTTTGTAGGGGAAGGGTGGTTGGGGAGGTTTGGGAGGATGGTGATTTTAATTTTCAATATGCATTATGTATACTTTTTATTGATATGGATGAATTCGCGAAATACTTGCATGACAGTTGAATTTGGTTTGACTTGCTCAAATGATTAGGACCTTGAATAGGTTTTTATCTAATATACAAACATTTTTATCTAATTTAAAACAATTTACTTTTTTTGTTTAGTGTAAGTGGAAGGATTCGAATTTGAGATCTCTCGCTTACACTCCCTTCCTCTGATCTAATAGATGCACTTAACTATACTCACTTTTACTTAACCTTAGTGTGATTTACATTTGTGCTATCTTCAATTTTTCTATATATAAGGCATAAGGAGGGGATTTGGTATTAAAATTTCATATCATCTTTTAGGTCTTCAATTTTACCCTTACAAAAGTAAAGATTTACTAAAGACAACTACTTTAAGTTTAGTAAGTTTTAATAACTTCCACATCCAGTAAATTCTATTTTTTTGGTTTGTTTGCCTATGAAAAATCATAACTTCTTTTTTTATTTGTCAAAAAATTCTAATAACTTCTGTTGGTTTTAATAAAAGCAACTAAATTATTTTTTTCAAATTTGCACACCCATAGGGTGTGCTTTTCTCACTAATACAAATAAAAGTAGAGTTACTTGAGTAGTCTTTTGATCTAGACCAACAAACTTTCTTATAGATTATGTATTTAGATACACATAACAGATTTGTGATATACAATGATGAAGAACTTATTCATTGTTTTACTAAATGCCGCTAGAATTGATTGGTGGTTTCTACAATGTACACGTGTTAATTTGATTAAAAGACGTCACTTCTAATTTTTTTCTTCAAACAACAAAGTCAATTAGATTTCCATTTCTAATCTTCTTTTGAGATTTCTTCAAACAACGAAGTCAATTAGATTTGTAATGACGTTTTTCAGTCATTGCTCTACGCCGAGTCAAGGATTTTCTTATCTTTAGATTCCTAAATTTGTTGAATTGTTTCATGTTAATCATAATTTTCATCAACATCAAAATTATCATGAATTAATAATGATTTACTCATCAGACTTGAAATGATTGCAAGTTATTTCAAATTTAAACATGTAGAGAAAACATAAAAAGCTTTTGAGACATTTCGGCTATTTAAGTTTAATAATCCTGCTAAAGCAATGAGGATAAGCATCATTATACCTGTGAAACTACCCTTTACAGTTTTCTTTCAAATACATTGACACACTTTATAGAGACTAACATACTTTACAGTCAAAGCGGTATTTTTGTCCCTAAGATTGTGTATTGACAACATTTCATCAATTGTTGGACATATGAAAAGTTACAGTTTTTGTCAAATAGGTGAAAATGTAATATAACTCTGCACCAAACTGGACCTCATGTATTATCCAAAATAGTTCTACAAAAATCTAAAACAATCTATGCAAAAAATATTTGTTGGTGAGAACAATTTATAAGTTATTTGTATCCTTTACTTTTTTTTTTCCAGAAACATTTCACTAAATTCAATTCAATGCCTAACATTTTTTTTCCTTCTTTGTACTTCTACTCTTACACAATTTTTATTACCTTATTTACGTATCCTTGAATCTTTTTCATATTTTTCATGCAATTTATTAGATTCCTTTTTCTATATCTTTCAAATAACACAGTAATAGAAATTTGAACAGAATTTTGCAATAATGGCAATCCTAGAAATTGTCAATTCAATTGTGGGAACAATTGTAGGGAAGTGTGTCAATCCAATTTTGCGCCAATTTCAGTACTTAATTTTCTACAAAAGTAGCTTTCAAACTCTGAGCGATGACGTCAGAAAACTTGAGCAAAAGGAAACTGAGGTGCAACAAGCGGTAGATCGAGCAAAAGACAATGCTGAAGAAATTAAACCAACTGTTATTGGTTGGCTGGAACGAGTTAAGGACTGGAACGAGTTGAGGATGTAAAGAAAGATGCACATACTATTTTTGTGGATATGGAGACAGCTAAGGTGAATTGCTTTAATATTGTCAGGCTTCCGAATTTGAAGTCATGCTATTTGCTAGGCCGACGTGCGGTGAAAAGAACGAGTGTTGTTGAAAAACTCTTAGGAGAGGGGTAATTTGATAAAGTTGGATACCTTCCTTCATTGGGAAAAATGCTGTTAGGTGAATTAATTCCGTCCGTGGAAGAAGGCCTAGTTTCTAGGATGTCAACAAAGAAGGAAGTGATGGAAGCTTTAAAGCAGGAGAAAACTAGCCTAATGGCGATTTGTGGTATGGGCGCCGTAGGCAAGACTACTGACGAGTTTTTTATATACGTACAAGTTAAAAAATCTAATTTACACCCATTTTACTGCAAGTATACAGGTCAACTAGTAGTTTAGGGTATCTATCGAGTCGATCCCACGAGAAAGAGTGAACAATTACCGATACTACTAAAGTTTTTCTATTATTTAGACTATCAATGAATTATAAGAAATGAAACCTACTGAACTTATGCAAAATAACAAATGAAAGCTCCTTAGGTTATGGTATCCCTAACTACTCATGCAAGTACTATATTTGGATCATTGAATACTACTATCTAGGCTAGTTATAGTGTAATTTCCTTATGCATATGAATTCTACTTTCGTAGTGAATCAATTATACTCAAAACTAATCCATACCTATTCTCATGGTTATGAAATTAGTTACAAGTTCATTTCTTCAATGAAATTACATGAAATGAATCACTTAAAATCACATAGGTGCAACTCTACTCTCGTGAGTGTACTCCCTAGGTTTAGCACTTCTTGAATCAGTGTTAAATCTCAATTTTCATTGCAGAAACAACACCTTAGATAATCACAATTAATGGTACCAGATTAATCATGATTTAAAGAGCTAAAATGCTAAATAACTTGCTCAAATCATAGCAATCAAATAGCCAAATAATAAACACTAACAATCATAGAAAATTCAACCAAACCCAAGGCATAAACTTTAAAGACACATAAATAACATAAAATCCAGAACTTGCATATTAACTAAACTTGGAATCAAGTACAAAAGATAAAGAGTTGGAGAAGAGATAGCCCATGTCACTTGAGCTTCAACTCCTCCTTCATCCTAATCTAGCTAATATACAAGAAGGATGAACTAACTAGCTAAACTATCCTACACTAAGGAAAAATGGAAGAACTACATTTCTGCACTCTCCAAGCTTTCTCCCGTATGTCCCTCTGACCTCACCAAATGTCTCTATATAAAAACTGCTCAAAAGCTCATTTTTTCAAGTCAAATTCCACCTCTTAATTTCCAAATCTGAAATTTGTTAAGATAGTCAATAACAAAGGTTTTTGACTTGACAATAAGCCATATTGTCTGCCCTTTTGTCTTCTGAAGCATGTGCATTGAATTCCCTTGCAATTTGTAGATGGAAAGTAGTATGAACACAAGAGAAATGGCTGAGCAAATTGCAGAATTTCGGCTACAAAACGCAACTTGAGAAAACGCGGCTTCAAGCCACGTTTTGTTGACTCGCGTTTTCAACTCTGTGAAATTGACCTCACTTCAACTGCGATTTTCTCTATGATGGGGGCCGAACTAGCTTTTATGCAAAACATATACGTTGTAGTTCTTTGAAATAGTTGTCGAATTCTTCAATAATTATCCAAATCGAAGCTTTTTAGACTGAGATATGATTGAAATACCAACAACTAGTCAGTCTCCTCTTTCATTCTTGTCCATAGAGTGCAGCTTCTCTATTTCGACTTTGTCACAAAGAAAACAGCAGAATCGGATTTCGATGTCTTCATACCAAATATAGATTTCTCTCTTAGCTTCAAAATGGTATAAAGATCACCTCAATCCGATATGTGTAGCTCCAGATATAGTCGAAATACGAAAATGTGTCAAAATTGTTCTCACTTGCATTTCTTCACTTCACTTCATTTCTTTTTTATCACTTACATTTATCACCAAATATCCATTTTTCACCTCAATTGACATCCTTTGGTGATTGGATCATTAATCCTGCATGAAAATGAACTTTTTACCATCAAAATCAATAAAAATGCAATGTTAGTCACTTTAACATAAAATGTAGATTTTTACCAAAACCTAGTTATTTTAGTGATAAAACTAAATAATCAAACCAAAATTAACTAATAAAATGCACTTAAAAATGCGTAAAATAAACCCTTATCAACTACTCTAGTCACACAAATTGTTGACCAGGTTAAGTTCGAAAAATTGTTTGATGAAGTCGCCATGGCAACTGTGTCTCAAAGTCCATACATGAGAAATGACCAAGATCAACTTGCTGAGCAATTAGGGCTGAAGATAACAGAGCAAACTGAGCAAACTGATCTTGCCAGAGCTGAAAGATTGTATATGAACTGACTGGTCGTGACAAGAGAATTCTTGTTATATTGGATGACATTTGGAA
Organism: Coffea eugenioides; assembly: GCF_003713205.1. Taxonomy (NCBI): domain Eukaryota; kingdom Viridiplantae; phylum Streptophyta; class Magnoliopsida; order Gentianales; family Rubiaceae; genus Coffea; species Coffea eugenioides. The sequence continues at coordinate 40,642,527 of NC_040037.1, forward strand.
AGAAGTTGATTTTAAGAGTTTTGGAATTCCCATCAAAGGTGAATGCAAGAGCTTCAAAGTTATACTGACATCTCGATCCTCAGGTGTTTGTCGGGACATGGGAGCTGAACTTTTTAAGGTGAATGTCTTGCCTGAAAAAGAAGCGTGCATCTTTTTAAAGAGGTTGCAGAAATTTCAGATGATTCTACTTTGAGTGGTGTTGCAAAGCAGGTTGCAGAGGAATGCAAAGGTCTATCTCTTGCAATCGTTGTTGTTGCCACGGCATTAAAAAGCAATCATACTCTAGAATCCTGGGATCGTGCCCTTCGGCAACTAAGAAAGGATAGAATGGGAAACCTAAGAGGTGTTCAAGATCTGGTGTTTTTAAGAATTGAGTGGAGCTATAATCATTTGGGAACTTCTGAAGCTAAGCACCTACTTTTGCTTTGTAGTTCATTTCCAGAGGATTATAGTATTCCGATCGAATGCTTGGTTAGGTATGGAAAAGGGCTACAATTGTTCCAGGATACAGAGAATTTGAGAGATGCAAGAGACAAAGTAGACTTGCTAGTTGATGAGTTAAAAAGCTCCTATTTGTTGCTAAATGATGGTGAAAAAGAAGACTCTATAAAATTGCACGATGTTGTGTGAGATGTGTGCTTGTCAATTGCATCAAATGTAGAGCATGAGTTTTTAGTGAGCAATTCTGGAGTGGGAAAAAAGAATTCTTACACGGCAATTTTGCTAATATCACAAGATTGCAATCATGATCTACTTCCATTTTGCAAGGAATATCCAAGGCTTAGGCTGTTGCGTTTGGAATTCAATTCAGGGAAATTAAACCTACCAAAAGATTCTTTTGTAGGAATGGAAGCTCTCAGGGTCATGGAGTTAAACCACTCGCAAATTGAATTTCCACTATCATGGCCTAACCAAATACTAAGAAGTCTTCGGACACTGTGCCTGGATTTTTGTAGATTGGGCACTGGTTTGTCATCAATGCTTGGACACATGACGCAATTGGAAACTTTGAGCCTCTTTCAATCCACACTTGCAGATGATCAATCTCTAACAGAAATCGCTCAATTGAGTAATTTAAAGTTGTTGGATTTGAGTGTTAAAAGTAGCCTCCATCCCTTGCCTAGTGGTATCTTGTCAAGTTTGAAGAAACTAGAAGAATTGTATTTGGGATCTCGTGATCATTTGCAGCTAGGGAGAGATAAAGAAGAGGAAATAGGATGCCTTAAAGAGATCTCAGCAATCTCTAACCTTGCATGGCTCCAAATTGTTTTATATGACCTTAACCTCTTACTTCTATCTTTGCAAGAATTTGATACTCAGAGTTTGTCAAGATTTAACATTACAGTAACTAATCACGGAGGAGCAATCAATTTGAATCGAAGCTATCAATTTCAAAAAAGTTTCAGTCTTTATTTGAAAGGTGGTGGTGATGAAGGGTTGAAACAAGTGTTTGATCCTAAAGTTACTAGCATTGTAGAGAGAACTGAGAATCTCATTTTAAATTTTTCTTACTCATCACGCTTGAGGAATCTTATGCCTAACTTGGATGAAAATGGGTTCATCAATTTGAAAAAGCTTGATCTGTATTATGGACACTGTGAATGCCTTATTGATTTTATCGCCAACCTCATTGCTAAACATATTGTTGAACATTTGGTGTCCACGGAGTTAGAATATTTGAAGTTGAAAGAAATATGTTACGGATTTCTTCCACCTGGGTGCTTCAATCAACTTCAAGAGGTGACACTTTATTGTATAAGTGCTTTAGAGTGCTTGTGGAAGGGATCAGTCGAACCTCCGTCGCTTTGCAACCTCAAATCTATTAGTGTAAGCGGTTGTCATCATATTACAACTCTCTTCTCACAATTGGCACTAAAATGTCTAGTGAAACTCCAAAAGATATATGTATTTGATTGTGAAAATTTGAAGAGAATTGCTCTGAGGGAGAAAAGTCTAGCAGAGGAAGTGCTTGAACTACCCCAACTCAAAGCGTTAGCCTTACGCAGGACAAGCTTTATTGGTTTTGACTCTAAATATGATAAAGCTGTTGCTTTTTCTAACCAGGTCTGTCTTCTCTCTCTCTCTCTCTCTCTCTCTCTCTCTTAATTTGTGTAATTATATGATATACTTAATATAGTTGAATTCAGGTGAATACCAAAAACACACTCAAGCACTTTCTTTCTCAATATGTTAATTATATTTTCAAAATTAATGTTTCATCAGTTATATTCTAGGTCTTCAATGAGTTTGCCCAAAAAAAAAAGGCTGTTTGGTGTAGTACTAGTAATTAAAAGTCCAATGATGATGAATAAAAATAGGGTAATAAAAATATTGACAACAATAATTTTGGTGCTCTAGTGACGTAGTGGTGTGTCTGTCACGTCATCAAGCGTAACAAATAGATTGCTAGCAGCTGGATGGATCCGAACACTACTGTAATTGCATGTTGCATTTTGCATTATGGGGCTAAGTTTGCCTAATTTTTCAGTTTTCACTCCCCTGCCTAGAAGTACTAGAGATTACTTATCCTAGTGATGGCCCCGAACAACTAATAGGGGGGAAAATGCCTAGTGGGTCCCTCGACAACTTAAAATCCGTGAATCTCGGGCGATGTAAATCTATCCGATGCATTGCCAAAACTGATACGGTTACATTATTACAAAACTTGCAAGCACTTCGCACGCGGCATTGTAGTGAGATGGAATCCCTTGTCAACTTTGAGGGTTTAAAAGTTCGTAATATGCTGTCAAAAAAGGGACTCGAAATTCTCCCAAACTAGAGTCACTAGACTTGCGTGACTGTCAAGATTAACCCATATTTGGAGGAATTTTCCTGAAGGGGTTCGAGTATTCCAAAACTTGAGAAGTCTAGATGTGAACAACTGCCCTTTAAACTATTTGTTTCATCCTCCTAGTGTGGCCACCATGCTCATAAGTCTTGAGGAACTGAACGTTCGTGGGTGCTCGGAAATGTGTGAAGTTATAGGTGAGGAAGATGAAGAGGTCAGCCAAGAAGATAATGCTCAGCATCATGACATTGGAAAACGTAGAGAAATTGCACTGGGAAAAACCAGCAAGGAGTTTGTGTTTCCTAGATTAAGCTCTTTGCAGTTGGAACGCCTTAAGAATCTTCGAAGCTTTAGTGGTAGTCATCAGGAGGATTATGAGTTTAAATTTCCCCTACTCACAACATTGATCTTAGTGAGTTGCCCAAAGTTGAAGAAGTTTTGTTCCGGAAAGTTGGATGCACCATGGCTTAAGAAAGTCCAAATAGGGCCGATTTACATAGAGAATTTTGAAGCTCCCGTAGATTTAAAGGTACTAATTTCCTCGCTCTATTTTCAACCAACCCTTTTAATTTTGTCTCACTTCACTAGATTTATTTCCCTAAGAGTTTAGAATGTATATTTTAAATAATTATTGTTGAGCATATTATATTTTACAGGATCGAGAGATTTGTCCTTTATTAATTTGAAAATGACATGATTATTTGCATATTAAGGTACGTACCTTTCTATATGCTTACAAACTTTATCGTTTCCCTTTCTTTATAATTACAAGCCGCAGTATGCATGCTTTTGATCTATATGAATGAATCAATGAATGGTATTACATGATTGTAGAATATCATTGATTACAAAATTATATGAACTCTCATGGAATTTTCCATTTGGATGTTGAGGTAAATACCTTTCTATATGCTTACAAACTTTATGTGTTCCCTTTCTTCTAATTTTGTCTTTACGTTTTTTTTTTTCATTTTTTTTTTTGAGGTGAATGGAACTTTTGATCTTCTATTAATCAATCAGATTCTATTCTCATGTAGCATTATTTATTGATTCTTACTATCTATGAACTATACTTCTATATTGAGTTTGCATTGTTGGTTTTCTTATCAACTTTTTTTCATCTAAATATTACCATTTCAGAGTAAAACTAATATGTTAAATCCTATATTTGTTTTGGTTTTGCTTATATTTCTTGCAGTGTACGCATTTTTATGAAATATTCTTCCTTTCATTTTTTGAAAATAATTTCCAATAAAAAAATTTCCACTTTGAAAAATTGCAGCCTTTATATTTCAGCTTTCAAAGCTCCAATCTCTTCAAAAATATAAAATTGAATATTCCATGTAGGAATTAAGGAAAATAAACTAGAGCTACAAAAGTCTGATGTCAAATTGATGTGGGAATTCCAATGTATTATACCATGTATATTTGTTTTGGATATTGTGATAGAGTTGTAATATTCATGCCTTTATTTTCTTTCACAGAATATTGTGGGAACCATCAAGTTGATAGAATAATGTGGTCTAGTTACCACAGTCTTGACTGAACTGGTGGATTAGGCTATCAGATATGAATGGAGATCTTAACATGGTTAATACTATAAGTGTGGAACTTATATAAGTATTGTGTGCCCACTTTGTCATTGATTTTCAAATAATAAATATATTGTGTGTATAGTATCATGGCCTTTAAATAATAAATGTGCCGTATGCAATGTATCATGACTTTCGAATAATAAATTCATTGTATGTATCATATAATAGTGTAGTAGCCATGGCTTGATTTTCATCTCCCAATTCCCAGTAGTCCATCCGAATTTGCAGACGCTGAAAAACCTGATCCTTTCCTTGCTCGATTTCTAGGTATTAGTAGCTCAGTTCATCTCCTGCATCCTCTCTTGGATTCCTTATCTACTCCGCCTCTATCAGCCATCTTCGCTGACTTTGCTGTTGCAGCCGATATCAATCGTCTAGCTGATGAATTATCTATCCCCCTTTACATTGTATCCACCACTTCACCTAGATTTTTTTCGCTTATGGCTTGTCTTCCTGACTTGATACTCGAAAGCAAAAGTTTGGAAGACTCTAGCATTCAGCTTCCGGGTTTAGCTTCGGTGCCAATTTCAAGCCTTCCTCCTCCCTTCATTACTCCAGATCATATTTTCACAGCTCACATCCGTTTAAATGCTCAATTTCTCTCGAAAGCCAAGGGTATTCTACTTAATAGCTTTGATTGGTTTGAGTCTGAATCAATTGCTGCAGTAAATACTGGCAGGGTGCTGGCTCATTTACCGCCTTTTCTCCCCATAGGACCATACGAGCCTTGTAAGGCTGTCGTGAAAGCTGGCTCTTATCTGCAGTGGCTAGATGGCCAACCAAATGAGTCTGTAGTCTATGTTAGCTTTGGAAGCAGAACAGCATTGTCAAAGGAACAAATAAGAGAACTAGGAAATGGACTGGAGAGAAGTGGATGCAGATTTCTTTGGGTAATAAAGACTACCAAAGTTGACAAAGACGAGAGGGAAGATCTGCAAGATTTGCTTGGCAGTTCATTTCTTGAAAGAACAAAGAAGAAGGGGCTAGTTTGTAAAGGATGGGTGGAGCAAGAGCAAGTTTTAGCGCATCCAGCAATCGGAGGATTTGTAAGCCATTGTGGGTGGAATTCTGTAACTGAAGCTGCTCGATTTGGGGTGCCTATACTGGCTTGGCCTCTAAATGGAGACCAAAAGTTGAACGCAGAAGTGACAGAGAAAGCAGGCCTTGGAGTATGGATGAGGCATTGGGGTTGGCTGGGGGAGCACCTAGTGAAGGGAGAGGAGATTGGGGATCAAATTGTCCAGTTGATGCAGGATAAAACATTGAGGATAAAGGCAAAGAAGGTGAAGGAAGAAGCTAGGAAGGCCTACGAAGTTGGTGGGAGTTCTAAGAAAGTGCTTCTGGAAATCATAGAAAATCTTTGAGCTGAAGCCAGAAGAATGAAACTTGAAATGGGCAGAATCCAGATCACTGATAGCAAAATTTAGCTGAGAACTCTAATAAATTACTGTTATCTACTGTGGTAGAAGCAAAATTCCCACTTTTGTGCTATTTTTTCTCCTTGATTTGTTGTCAGTTACTCCAGATGATGTTTCTCTTCTTCTCTTTCCCTACTTTTTTCCTTTCTTTCTAAATACATTAATTTATGATAACAACAAATAATCCTTGCTTAGTGTAGAATTGACCTGATAGAAGGAAAAATAATTAAAATGATGATACAAATGACCCTTGATTGGTGTGCACTTGATTATATAATCTTCATACTAATGCAACTTTACAGTTTTAAACTTAAAAGCATGAGCTGAGAAGATTGGTTGCTTCTGTTTATTGCTGTTCACTGGTGTTTTCCGACCAGCTGGTCAGATTCATTTCTATTAGGACAATACATAGAGACAAATTGGTGTCAAGGTCTGCTCAATTTTACTTTCACTGCCAGTCGATGCACAAATATTGAGTTTGGGCCCTGATCACATGTACACAAGGTGAATATAGAGGAAGATGCAGTATTTTGGTACCATGAATTTGTGTCAAGAAGCATCACTTAGTACACAATCAAGTTCTATTGGCTACCATGATGAGTTTATGTTCTATATAGTTGACAGAATTAAAATTTGTGCACTTGCATATACAGCACAACAATATTTTTCCAATTTTAACTAACAGGAATACCTAATTATTTTCATAATGAAGACTGTGACCTTTGATCCAGTAAATTTGAAACAAACTCTTTTGTCACAATGTATGGTTACTACTTGAAACAAATAATAATGAACCACTGAGAGTTTATTTTAGGCAAGGCATGGAAAAGTTGACTGCAAGTGCTCACAGGTCTTTGGAACTTCATTACTCACTGAGCATCAGAATTTCTTCCTCTCTGCAAACTTCTGTAGAACAAAAGCATTTCTTTGTGCTGTCCCTCATTACAAATCCTCAGTCCTTTTGAAGTACAGTACACTTATTGGTATTTGAGGAACTGGCTATCATGTCAAATTAGAGTCGCAACCTGGTTAAATCCTTCTTTTTTTTTATTTTGTAATAAATTGGATCCAAAATTCCTACTTTGTCTCCTTAAACTCTCACATGCAAGAATAATGACTAAATTTTACTTACACAGAGTGTGGAGGCCAATTGTGGATTTGTCCACCTCGGCAACCCCTCACCTCGGCAACCGTCTTGGGGTTAAGGGTGAGCCCTTTAAACCCTGGTGGTCAAGAGGGTGTTGGGATGGTACCGGGAGGGGCCTCCCCAGGATTCAAATCCTTGACCTTAAAGGCCTTTGGATTGAATGCCTGGTACCCATTGGGCTAGTAGGCCTTTAAGGTCAAGGGTTCGAATCCTGGGGAGGCCCCTCCCGGTACCATCCCAACACCCTCTTGACCACCAGGGTTTAAAGGGCTCACCCTTAACCCCAAGACGGTTGCCGAGGTGAGGGGTTGCCGAGGTGGACAAATCCACAATTGGCCTCCACACAGAGCATGTTGTAGTCGACATACTTTGAGAGCTCTAAAATGTTTAATAGTCATTATTGAAATCAGACGACTCTTCATGGTCCATATTGATTTTATTTATTGTAACATGACTTAAGGTCCAGGCCTTGAGATTAGCTCTCTAGTTTCAACAGAAAGTAAAGTAGGAGTTTCGCCATTACCAAATGTGTAAAAGGTTACCTGTCAAGAAAGCATAGTTGAAAAGTTTTGCATGTAGGCCCCCTGCTGTTGCTAAAATTGAATAAGTATATTGGGAATATGCCATGCCTATGTGTGCAGATCCTCTTGAAAATCATGATTTAGTGCTAGATGCATTATGTACTAACACAATAAAAGATTGGGGTTATAAAGAAGAGTAAATTTTATATTACACTGTTAATATATACACTATTACGATTAGATAAATAAATTTTGCACATGTGTCATATATCTAATGTCATATATCTAATGGTGATAGTATATATATTGATAATGTCTATAAGATTTGACAAAGAATGGTAATGTTATTCATTGAAAAACCCATTGTTTTCTGTTGTACAATCGGAAGCTTATATATAGAATTAGTAGCAGACTATAGGCTAAGTAGTAGACTCCTAGGCTGACTTCTATTCTAAGTAGTAGACTCCTAGGCTGACTACTAGTCCAAGTAGTAGACCACAAAGACCACAAAGACTACAAAGACTAGTTCGGATGGTATACGCTAACAGCCCCCCTCAAGCTGGAGTGTGGAGGAACGAAAAACCAAGCTTGCGCAACAATCGTTGAAAAGAACTAAAACCAAGCGCTTTGGTGAACAAGTCAGCAGGTTGATCCTCTGAACGAATGAAATGGGTACAAAGCTCATTGGACTGAATCCGTTCACGAACAAAGTGACAATCCATTTCAATATGTTTGGTGCGCTCGTGGAAGACAGGATTAGCAGCAATATGGAGTGCAGCTTGGTTGTCACAAAACAGATGCATCGGCTGCGAATGAGGAATGGTGAGATCAAATAATAAAGCCCGTAACCATAACAATTCACTAGTGGTACCAGCCATGGCACGATATTCGGCCTCAGCAGACGAGCGGCTCACAGTAGGTTGTTTCTTAGTACGCCAGGAGATAGGCGCGTGCCCAAGAGAAATATAATAACCTGTGATAGAGCGTCGCGTCGTAGGACATGCACCCCAATCAGCATCACAAAAACCCGTGAGTTGCAAATTGTTCTGAGAAGGAAAAAATAATCCCTGGCCTGGAGAATTCTTAATATATCGAACCACCTTCATTGCTGCATCATGATGATCTAATGTAGGGGAATGCATGTACTGACTCAAAATATTAACAGCATACAGAATATCTGGACGTGTGATAGTGAGGTACAAAAGTCGACCCACAAGACGACGATAAGACGAGGGATCAGCCAAGGGTGTACTGGTTGAACGCCCCAATTGATGTTGTTGAGACATTGGAATCAAACTGGGTTTTGCACCACTGAGACCAGTATCCGTTAAAATATCTAGAGCATATTTCCGCTGACTCAAAAAAATTCCTTCAGGATTCCTAGCAACTTCAAGGCCGAGAAAGAATTTAAGGGGGCCAAGATCCTTCAGATGGAACTATCCATGCAAGAATTGTTTAAATTTTTGGCATTGAAAGGAATCATTTCCTGCAATTATCATATCATCGACATACACCAAAACTGCAAGAAAACTGGTATTAGTCTTCAGGGTAAATAAAGTAATATCTGCTTGAGACTGAATAAAACCATATTGTTTGAGGGCAAGAGTTAATTTAGAAAACCACTCCCTGGATGCTTGTTTAAGACCATAGAGAGATTTACGAAGTCGACAAACCCTCTTGTCACCAGATGGTAAATATCCAGGGGAAGGGATCATGTATATTTCCTCATGTAAATCACCATGGAGAAAAGCATTATTCACATCAAGTTGATGAAATTCCCAACTTTTAGCCGCAGCAACAGCCATTAGACACCGCACTGTAGTTAGCTTTGCTACAGGAGAGAATGTTTCAGTGTAATCCAGTCCCTCCTCTTGAGTATATCCTTTGGCCACTAACCGAGCTTTATAACGCTCCACAGTGCCATCTGATTTATATTTAATTTTATACACCCATTTACAACCAACTGTTTTCTTTCCTGTCGGCAAGAATGCAAGATCCCATGTATGATTTGCAGCTAAGGCATCAAGTTCAATTTGCATGGCATACCTCCACCTTTCATCTTGACTAGCCTCAGAGTAAGTAGAAGGCTCAGTCTCGGTTAATAAAGCCGTAAGAAAAGCTTGATGGGATGGAGAAAAGCGATGATTGGAGAGATAAGAATTAAGAGGATAGGGAGTACCTGATGCTCTGGAAGTGGAAACTGAATTGGAGTGGTAGGAACTATTAGGGTAATCACAGACATAGTCTTTTAGGTAAGCAGGAGGTCTTCGAATCCGTTGTTCTTGATGTGGTGGAGAAGTTGGAATCTCTTCAACATGATTATCCGCAGCAGAGAGCTCATGATTGGGAATTGAGGGAAGAGTGGCATCGGAATTATGCACTTCAGGACCACATTGATCAGCATCATCAAGAACGGGTGAGGGAGTGTTAGGTGTTAAGGTGGAAGGCAGCGTCGAAGATGATGCGCTAGAAGGAATTTTGAAGGGAAAAAAGGTTTCATGAAATCGTACATCACGAGAAAAGAAAAATCTTTTTGTCTCTAAATCATAAACTTTGAAACCCCTTTTATTTTGAGGATAGCCTACAAACACACAAGGCCTTGACCTGGGTTGAAACTTGTCCAAAAGTTGTAGAGGATTAATAGCATAACACAAACAGCCAAATACTCTAAAATAATTATATGTTGGTGGCTTGCCAAAAAGTACTTCAAAAGGGGTTTTACTTCCAAGTGCTGATGTGGGGAGTCGATTGAGAATATATGTAGCAGTTAAAACACATTCTTCCCAGAATTTAATGGGCAAGTTACTCTGAAATCTAAGAGCACGAGCCATATTAAGAATGTCTCTATGTTTTCTTTCGACAACCCCATTTTGTTGAGGTGTACCAGCACAAGAAGTTTGATTAACAATCCCTTTACTTCTAAAGAATAATTTCATGTCACCTTCAGTGAGTTCTAGTGCATTATCGCTTCTGACTTGCTTAATTTGAAATCCAAATTGAGTTTGAATCAAAGAATAAAAATTTTGAAAAACGTGACAAGCTTCATTCTTGTGTTTTAATAAATATGTCCAGACTGTTCTAGTACAATCATCCACAAGAGTTAAGAAAAAATGAGCCCCAGAACTTGAAGGTGTTTGATAGGGTCCCCATATATCGATATGAACCAAATTAAAAGGAATCACAGATTTATGAATGCTTGAAGAAAAAACTTGTCTAGAAGCCTTTGCCAAAGGACACACAGTGCATTCTTGGCAAATTTTATCAAAACGAATATGAGAAAAGTTGGGTATTGACGCCAACCGGTCGTGTGAAGGATGTCCGAGCCTTTGATGCCAGAGAACAACGGATCCTGCAACCGTATTAGCTTTGCCATGATGTGGTTCAGCATAGTCTGTGGTGAAGTAGTAAAGACCATCCCGTTCCTTACCTACCCCAATCAGTTTCCTCGAGCGTAGATCCTGGACAACACAAAAATCAGGAAAAAATAGGGCAACACAATTGTGTTCTTTGGTGAGACGACTGACAGAAATAAGATTACAATGAAAACTCGGAGCATGCAAAATGTTATGCAAAGTAATCAAGGAGTTCAAATGATGACTACCATATTCGCAGAGTTGTTTCACAGTGCCATCAGGTAGGAATATATTAGCGAATTTTTTTGATTTAACTAGGTCAAACAGAAAAGTTTTATCACTTATAAAGTGATGAGTAGCACCTGTGTCTAGTAACCAAGTGCAACAAGAGGACGAGGAATTTGGAGTTAAAGGATGGGTTACGTTACCAGCAAAATTAACCGAGCCAGAGCCAGAGCCAGAGTTTTTGTCACTATTCAACAATGTCAAAAGTTGCTCATACTGTGCGGCTGTCATGGACTGATCAGTCATGGACAGCGCTTACGAGAAGGTTATCCGAGAAGGTTGAGAAGCTTGGAAGAATAACGAAACAAAGAGATTCTACCATAGAAGCTGCAAAAGCCATTCAAGGTTTCTTACAGCAGAATGAAGTTTTCCCTCGTGAAAATAGCTTTGCCTGCTCTGATACCATGACAAAGAATGGTAATGTTATTCATTGAAAAACCCATTGTTTTCTCTTGTACAATCGGAAGCTTATATATAGAATTAGTAGCAGATTATAGGCTAAGTAGTAGACTCCTAGGCTGTCTGCTATTCTAAGTAGTAGACTCCTAGGCTGACTACTAGTCTAAGTAGTAGACCACAAAGACCACAAAGACTACAAAGACTAGTACGGATGGTATACGCTAACAAGATTAATCCTATAAAGAAATCTGAAAATCTGCATAATCCTTGAAGTGTTATTTCTTTCTCTCTCACACATAAGTCTTTTATTAATAGCGACTTAAAGTGCATTCTCTAGCTTGTATTTTGTGGGCTAATGGTGCTAAACATTTATTCTTCGACATATTTACTAACTGAAAGTTACTGTAAAGCAATGCAGGAAACCTCCATAAGCCTTGAAGTGCTTATTAAATAACTAACAACCTCCATTTGTAGAAACGTTCTACAAATTCTTTTATTTCATAACATCAGTCGAAGTCGGTCGTGAGTTAAACACCTTTTTTCTTTCACAAATTACTCCATTTCCATGCAATGTTTAGAGTCGAAACGTTTTATTACGCACATTTCTGCTCGCTTTTTTTTTCTGATATATGAACAATGAATTTAAGAACCCAGAAACTTTCATATTGAGGCATTGATGGTTTGTTAATGGTCTGATAGGAAGGTGACGAGAACATCCCTCCTAACTTTCTTATTATGTTGATTACCGTCTACCTGTATTTTGTTGACTATCTTATTAGTGTACAAGGTTGATGAAAAGGGCATGCGATGGTTTTACACAGGTGACATTGGAAGGTTTCAGGCCGATGGATGCCTTGAGATTATTGACAGAAAGAAAGATATCGTCAAACTCCAGCATGGGGAGTACATCTCTCTAGGGAAGTGTTGGGCACAGATCCCATAGCAGTACCAGTGTCGTGTCATGCCCGACATGGGTAGCCCTGTGGAGGATAAGAATTGATGTAGCAGGGATATGGACCCATCTGGAAGAATTTAAGTCTGCTGTATAGTGACAACAATTGAGCAATTGCAGTTTCTGCTCTTAGTGTTGTATTTGCTGATATGCATCAGTACTTTCTCAATTCAAGGGTTGAGGCAGCACTTATCACAAGCAGTTATGTTGATAATATCATTGTATATGTTGATCCCTTCCATAATTATTGCGTAGCTCTTGCAGTTCCCTCACATCAGGCCCTCGAGAAATGGGCTGAAGATTCTGGCATTAGTCACAATAACTTTTCCGATTTGTGTAACAAAACTGAAGCTATCAATGAGGTCCAGAAATCACTTTCCAAGGTAGCAAAGGAAGCAAAATTGGACAAATTCGAGATTCCTGCAAAGATCAAACTATTGCCAGATCCATGGACTCCGGAGTCTGGATTGGTTACTGCAGCTCTCAAATTAAAGAGGGAACAGTTGAAAGCTAAGTTTAAGGATGAGCTGGAAAAGTTATATGCTTGAAGAACTGTAGCCGTTGGAACTGTTCATGATTCGAGTCATGTCAGTCTTTGGGCTCACATTGGAATATAACACGCAATGCCTATCACAAAGTTTTATCTGAATTTTCTAATTCTATTTTGTCTGTCGTTTTGTTTCAAAAAAAAAAAAAAAAAAGATTATCATAATTTGAGAATTATTGTATCAAACTGTTTATTCAAAAAAAAGTTTTTTTTTGGCAGACAATGAATCTATGTAATCTAAGTGTACTTCAAATGTGATATTCGTTCGTGTTGATACTTTAATATCATAGCAATATTTATTTTTTACCAGAATTACAAAAAGCTAATTCTTATGGCAAATATTCAAATCTAATAATCATGCTTTGAGTTTTGCTAAAATACATTGAGGAGGTTGGCACATTCAAATTTTACCCTCTATGGTTTGGTGATTTACCACAAAACCCCCCTATAATCTAAAAACCTATATATAACCCCTTCATGGTTTGAGTTAAGGTGTCAGTATTAGTTTTTCCTTTAAAACTAACATCCAATAGTAAAGAGTCAACGTCAAACTAATAAATTAACAAAGTTATCCTTCATTACCTTTTTTTCTCCTCCAAACATAAAAAAGAAGAAATTGAAATAAAAAATAGATAAATAAGAACTAGAAAATATCATTAAAGATTTGGTTTAAACACCTATAATAATATTTGTAGTTAAAAAAGATTTCATATTTTTTGTTTCTTATTTATTTGTTTTATATTTCCCTTCCATCATTTTTATTTCTTATTTATTGTTTCATTTCCTTTCCATCTCTTTTGTATTTGGAGAAAATTAAGTTTTTGTAGGCCAAAATGTAGGTTTTCAAATTCAACTCTTCTTTTTTCAAAAAAAAAAAAAGAGAGAGAAACAAAAGGAAAAAAGAAAAAAAAAAGTAGTAAAAGGATGAATTTGTCAATTTATTAGTTTGAATTTGACTTTTAACTATTGACCATTAATTTTAATAGAAAAACTAATGGTGACATTTTAACTCAAATCATGAGAAGGTTATATATAGGATTTTAAATAATAAGGGATTATATGGTAAAGCACCAAACTACAGGGGATAAAAGACAATTTATCCTAAATAATATCCAATCAAATAAATCCTCCAAACCTTCATAAATTGCATTGAATCAACAAAATCGTCCCTACTGCCAAGATCAAATATATATGTATGTGTGAGTATAATTACAAAAAAATAAATTGAAAAAGGAAATTTCTTGATGATGAAAGGCCACTGTAATTCAATTTCATCAAACAAGCATTCTCAGAACACATCTACAAGCTTGGTCTTTCTCCAATTCATCATAAATTCAAAATAAACAACCCACTGTATGATAAAAAGCAGGGGGAAAAAATGCAGGTAATCAAAATGAGTCACATTGCCGCATTCGTTCCAAAGATCAAAAGCACAATACAGAGCATGAAATGGGAAAGCTCCAATGTAAGGAAAAGCTTGGCCAAAAGTTCTTGCTTGTGGTGAACAGGGGCTCTCAAGATTCAATTGAGCCTTGCCAGTTACAGACCTGGGGAAGGGCAAGAAAAATGGTCTTAGAAGACAAGAATCAAACGTGATTTCTCAAGCCTAAACGTTAGATAAGAAGTTAAAATGAAAGCGGCTATTTATGAAATTGGCATAAAAGTTTGACAGCCTAAACACCCGAATTACTGCTGGCATGTAGAGAATAACATTCAATGAGTCCCAACATTTTCTAGTTATCTATATTTTTCAGCGAGCATATGCACTCCAGTAAATAGAAATAACAGGAATTTCATCTCACAAACGAATGGAGAAAATGGATAGTTTGCTGAAAATTCATAGAATAGACTTACGAGTGATCAGAGGAAGTATAAAGAGGTTTTATCCAAAATCATGCTGACCACGATCTCCAATATGAACTCTTTATAACGACTTTGACCTCTCCTGTTTCGTCCCTAAGCCTAATGGCCGACTCTTCTACAGATTGTGCACACCAATTCACTTCAATCAATTGCAGTGAAAGTATATCCACAAAATCCGACTGAATTCCCTCAAGATCATAGCAATTTGGTAAGACAAGTCTTTCAAGCTTGGGAAAATCATCACAAGAGGCATTCCATTAAGCAATGTTTAAATTGTCTAAGCTCAAGAACTTAAGATTCTGAAACTCTTCTTCCACGTCCCATATCTTCCCTTCGAAGGCACCAGAGAGTAACTTGAGAACTTCCAGGTTTGGCAGTCTCCCAATTGCAGAGATACAACTCCATGGTAGGTGAAAGTTTGACAGAGTCAATTTCTTTAGAGTCAATGGGAGATTGAACTGGCCATTGTTAAGATGGTATTTGTTAGTGATCACATCGACGAAAGCCAAAGGAAATCCTTTCCTTTGTTACCTATAAATATAGGGTCCTATGATAGGATTAAGTACACCAAACCAAGAGAGCATTAGTGGGATATTTGGGCCTTTGAGTCATTAAACCTTTTGTAGTAGAAATACTTTGGGCTCTCTTGTGTTTCAGTATTAGGTGTCTTTTGGGCCTAGAAACACTTTCCTAAGGCACTTTTGTATATCTTTTTCATAGTAAAATATTGCTCCTCCTCCACCCATGTCTTTTATTTTGCTTTGTTATTTGTCTTCATTGGGTTGCCACAACCCTTTTATATGGTCGGTTTTACCGCCTAAGTATTATATGGCTGGTGTCTACCGCCTAAGCATTATATGGTCGGTTATACTGCCTATTTTGTTCTAACTCTAGTTTGTTTATTCCTGGGCCAGTCCTAACAAATTGGTAGCAGAGCTGGTTGATATATTTTGTAAGACAGGTTCATCTCGTGAGGCTCGTTCACCTCGTGGGGCCCGTTCAACCTGTGGGTCCGTTCACCTGTGTGGCCTGCTCATCTCGTAGGGTCCGCTCATCCTGTGGGGCCCGCTCACGAGACTTGCATATTTGTTTGACCAATTTTTTGATATAAGCTTCAGGTTACAGATTTTGTGGCAACAATGACAATAACAAGTTTTCGGCGCTACAGAGAGTGAAGAAAAAAAAGATATTTCGTTGGAGTTCAGTTGGATTTTGGAGAAAGAGTTATTTGACCTGTTGGAACTCATTTAGGGTTTTGAGAAGAAGGTGGAGCAAAATTACTATGTTCGTGATTTTTTAACCCGTTGGGATCTATTGAACCTTTTGTGAGATTTAGCCCGTTGGAACCTGTTGAGTCTTTTGCATTATGGTTTGTTGGTGGCTCGTTATGGTTCGTTGAGATCCGTTGGAACTTTTATAGAGAAGGTGGAGCTAGTTTGCTATTCGTCTGTTATTTGCCAATATGTTTACAAAACATCTTCCACTTTACAAGTTCAAGCAATGCTTGAATTGGATTGGTGTTCGTCGTTCATGATTTAGGCCCATTGGGACTTATGTGGAGAAAGTGGAGCAGTTTTGCTATTGTCGATGTTGGGGACACACCAAGGTGGAGATTTGTTAGTGTGGTTTCGTCCCACATCGACGAAAGCCAGAGGAAATTCTTTCCTTTGTTACCTATAAATATTGGGGTCCTATGATAGGATTAAGTGCACCAAACCAAGAGAGCATTAGTAGGCTATTTGGACCTTTGGTTCATTAAGCCTTTGGTAGTAGAAATACTTTGGGCTCTCTTGTGTTTCACTATTAGGTGCCTTTTGGACCTAGAAACACTTTCCTAAGGCACTTTTGTATATCTTTTTCATAATAAAATATTGCTCCTCTTTCGCCCGTAGACGTAGGTCAATTTGACCGAATCATGTAAATATCTGTGTCTTTTATTTTGCTTTGTTATTTGTCTTTATTGGGTTGCGACAACCCTTTTATATGGTCTATTTTACCGCCTAAGTATTATATGGTCGGTTATACCGCTTATTTTGTTCTAACTGTAGTTTGTTTATTCCTAGGTCAGTCCTAACAATCTTACCACTCAATCCTTTCACAATAAGAGTTTCCAGTCTCCTGAGGTTGCTTGATGATTTTGGAATAGATGTCACATACCCCCCCCCAACAGCTAAATATCTCAAGTGAATCAGTAGTCCAATTTCGACAGGAAAGAAGCCATGTCCATGCATTCGAAATCCAACACCTTAAGTAATTTAAAGTTGTGCAAAATTAATGAGATGTCGTAAGGCCGTCTCGTTTCTGAATCTGTAAAGGCAAAAAATACCAAAGAACGGGTGCCCAGGCCAGAAGGTCTTGATTCAAGAAAATGATTTTACTTCAAAATTACAGCCAACCGATAGGATGCAAGTGAAACAGGATGCAAATGATGGTAAAAATCAAATTCAAAACCATAATCTGAACTAGGAAAAGAAGCGTATGGGTTATCACATCAAATTCAAAGCCATAAAGAATTAATACTTTATGGGTTATTTCTTTTTTTAAAAAAAATATTTAATTTATATTAAATAGATAACCTACCGATTTCCTTTTTATAAGAATATTACTATAACACTTTTTAAATTTTACTTACAAACATTGATATATTTATCATAAATTAAATATTTGAAAATAAAATATCCATAAAGAGTCGGTACTTTAAATGCGTAATGCGTATTTGCCTATAAACTACACTCCTTAAAGTTTTTTAATTGTTAATTGATTTGTAGTACTTTGTTATTCATTGGGCATGTAGCACAAAGGGCAAATATAGTACAAAATTCTAATTTCACTCTCTAAAACAATATTTTAATCGTTTGGACTGAATTTGCAAAGGATTAGTAAGTTTAGGGGAATTTTTCAAACCACAGGGGATATCAGTGCAAGTGTCAGAAACCTCAGGGAAGGTTTCTGCAATTATCCCTAAAAAAATATAACAACGTAATAATACTCTATTATCTTGTTACTTGTTAGTTATTTTATACAATTGGAAACTGGAGTTTTATGAAAAACCAACAGCTGTTGTCTTTTTCTCAAAATCTTTCGTAAGTCTCTTTGAGATAAATCATTTTTTTGTGCAATTCCAAGTGTCCTGATTGGATGCTCAGACTTTCTTCTTTTCTCTTGTAATATTAAGGGCCTCACTTAGATCGGATTAAAAGAAATGGGATAATTGCAAAAACCTCCCCTTAGATTTTTTCCAATTGTACTCACCTTCCTGAGATTTGAAAAATAGCATTAACCTCCCTTAGCATGAATTTGGGGCCTACAGTTGACATAAAATAGGACAAATTTATTTCTATGCCCTAAGAGTTTAAGGTTGTTAGGAAACAAATTTGGGCCAAAAAAAAAGTAGGGCGATAAACAAGTCTAAAATAACTAATTAAACAAGATTAACGATTATTTTTTGCTTTATTAGGCACTGTAAGTCCACTTATAAAATGGCGCCATTTTGATGCTCCAACGTGGTGCCATTTTGCGATTGACAATACTTGAGAGAACAATGCAAATCATATATTTTTTGTATAGAAGAGAAGCAAAAGCAAGAAAAATGTAGGAGACAAGAAACTTCTAGGCAAGGCTTTAGTTTTTTGGTTTTGATTGAGCTTATTTCATGAAAATCAGAAACAAAAGGAGGAATCAAGGCAAAATCTGAGGATTTTTCTATTAAAAATTTGTGGCAATTAGAAACAATCATTTACATTTTAACTTAATACACAAAGTTGTGGTGCTAATTATAGTATGATGAAATTGTTGTGTAAAACATGAGAGAACATAACTGTGTATGAAATATGGTAAATAGTGTGGGATCGATATACTATAAAGCATGACAATAAAAAATTATCTTGTACTGATCAAATGTGAATTTTCTTGCTTGATCAACAATCTCTTTATATGCTTTAGAATCTCAGATT
The DNA here is from genome assembly GCF_003713205.1 of Coffea eugenioides. Taxonomy (NCBI): domain Eukaryota; kingdom Viridiplantae; phylum Streptophyta; class Magnoliopsida; order Gentianales; family Rubiaceae; genus Coffea; species Coffea eugenioides. Next base: position 40,661,348 of record NC_040037.1, read on the forward strand.
TCTGAACATATGTTTGTTGCTTCTTCCAGATTTTACTACTGCCTTTGTTTTCTTTGCACATGTATCTTATGAGTTTTACTAATTGTTTCCATCTTTTAATATTTTTCATTCTTTTACTAATACAATCTCACAAGAGCCAAAAAGAATATAAATGGAACAAAATTATTATCTCGCTTCCCAAAAGACTTTTTTAATAGCACTTTCTCTAACATGGGATGAAGTTGCTATTAAATCTTAAGTTCAGAAGAGGTTACTGCTATTTTTCAAATCTCAGGAGAGGTGAGTGCAACTGTCAAAACCTTAGGGGAAGTTTCTGTAATTATCCCAAAAGAAATTAAATGTAGGCGCTAAAGTAATTGAGGTGCGACCTGTTACCTCGCGCTTTGCTCACAACTCACAAGACAGAACTAGAGGAGTAGGAAAGGGCCACCCTATCTCCCAACTTGTAGATATTCATATCTTATCCCCGGAAAAAAATTTTGAGAATTTTGAAAATTCGTATATATTTTAAGCTATTTGTCCCTCCGTCACCCTAAAAATTTTGGAAAGAAAATGTTACGTTGATTCGAAAGTTTGTGCACATATATATTTCACCCCTTTCACTCTAAAATTCTACTTAGTTCCGCTCCTGGCTGTTAAAAAGTTCTTGTCGGGGTGAGGTGTCTCTGCCTCTCTAGGTTTGAGTTTTTCCTAAAAATGGCAATCCAGTCATGATAGGTGGGGTTCGTTTGTTTGTGCCACGATCACTGTTGGTGGTTCTTAAGCTTTGCGGATGGTAGGGGGAGTGGCCCGAGTGGGGCACGAGCATTGCTGCGAACTTTGAGTATTGTGTTAGGATGGCGGGTAATTGAATCAGGGATTTGTAAATTGGGAAAGGCCAAACGATGTCGTTTTGATTAATTAGGATTTAAAAGTTAGTTTAGTCGGTTAGTGGCTGAGTCACACGAATTGTAATAAATGCGGGGTCCACTGCTTTCCAAGTTGGCAGAGTAATAACAGAAATCTGTTTCTTCCTCTCTCCAATTTCCCTCTTCCACATTCTCTCTCATTGTCTCTCTCTTTCTTCTTCTCCTTATTTCCTATTCCTTTTCAATTGAATGATTAATCACTCCAATTTGCATGGTTAATCACTTCAGTTCTTAACAATTGGTATCAGAGCTTTGGATCCTTGGAGTGCGAACGAAATCCATGGCAGAAGGCACTAGATTCATAACTCTGGAAGAACAAGTGAAAAGGCAAGAAATCAAGCTTCAAGAGCTGATAGAATCCTTGCTATCACATCAATCCGAACAACAACAACTAAAGAACAATCTAGAAAAAAGAACTGGAAGAGAATAATAAACGAATGGAGAATCTGTTGACAGGAATGGAGTAGAATTTCAACAAATCCTTGGATCAGAAGTTCAACGCACTTCTATCCAAAATGACTTCTGCACAGGACAAGATTGCGGACAAAGAAGGAAGAGTTGTGATGGATCAGACGCCAATCCTACCTACACCTCCAGTTCATCAGAGACTACAACATGAAGGAGAACAACAGTAGCATTTCAGAAGAGATTGGGGTAAGTATCAGCTCCCAAATCCACCTAAGATAGGTTTGCAGCTGTTTACTGGAGAAAATCCTAGGAAGTGGTTGCGCAAATGTGATAAATACTTTATGAACTATCAAATTCCAAAAAACCTGAAGGTTGAAGTAATAGAGATGTACTTAGAAGGCAAAGTTGATAAGTGGTCCCAAGGGGTAAAAATTGAGAAACCTGGATTAGGTTGGACAGAATTTGGAGATCTGCTATGCAAAAGGTTCACTGACAGCATTTGCAAGGATGTTGTGGAAGAATTTAATAAATTGCATCAAGAGGGCAGTATGGAATAATATCAGGAAAGATTTGAGGAATTGAAACCATTGATGCTGACTAAGAATCGAAATTTGGATGAAAACTACTTTATTTCTAGCTTTATCAGTGGCTTGAAAGAAGAAATCAAACCTATGATTAGAATCCTGAAACCTGCTACATTAACTGAAGCCTTTGAGTTGTCTCAGTAGCAAGAGTACTCACTCAAAGTACAAAGTAAAAATTCCAGGGAGAGCTCCAAACAGCTGGTGGAAAATCGATTTGGAATGACAAGGTTGAATGCATCAGCTGTAGGCAGGAACACCTATAAGGTTCCTGTCAATAATACCCAAAAAAATCCTAGGTTCAGCACCAAACTGCAGGAGGATGCTAAAGAATTCAGGAAAATCTCAGCACAAGAGCTGTAATACAGAAGAAGTAAAGGACTGTGTTTCAAGTGTGGGGAGAAATACACCATAGGTCACCAATGTAGTTTGGGACATGTAAACTGCATGATACTAGATGATGAAGAAGATGCTATGTTTGAAGATGCATTAGGAGTGCAGGATGAGCAGACAGGAAATCTTGGTCAACCCATGGAACTGTCCCTGCATGCCTTGTCTGAATCACTAAAAAGGAAGACAATTACATTGACAAGCATCCTAGATGGTGAAAAAGTTTTTATACTAGTAGACACTAGGAGCTCAGACAGTTATATCAACAGTGAAATGGTCATTGGAATGGATATTGACTACAGATGGGTGGACCAGCCATTCTCTGTCATCATGAGAAATGGAACCAGTGTATCCAGCAATGCTATCTGTCCTAATATGCACTAGAAGATTAATCAACATAGTTTCAGATTCGATTTAAAGGTGATGGAGCTAGGGGGATGAGATATAATCTTGGAAGTAGACTGGATGACATACTTCAGTCCTATCACATTTGACTTTCAACAACTCAGGATATCACTACATAATCAGGGAAATGAAGTTCACTTGCATGGACAGGCACAGGACTGTGATATGGACCTGATCAGAGGGAAGGATCTGAGGACATTTATTGAGTATAAGAGACAAATGTGCATGGCATTGAAATGTAAAAGTAATACAGAAGAGGGGGCAGAACCTATACCACAGGAGATGGGGAAACTGCTGCAGGAATATGATGATGTATTTCAGATTCCAAACTCTTTACCTCCTAGCAGAAGTGTAGATCATGAAATTCCTCTTAAACCAGAGGCACAACCCTTCAAATTGAAGCCTTACAGGTACCCTCACTGTCACAAGGAGGAACTAGAAAGGCAGGTGACAGAAATGCTTCAAACAAGGGTAGTCAAGTACAGTAACAGCCCTTTTGCTTCCCCTGTGCTATTGGTTAAAAAGATGGAAAGAACTTGGCGATTCTGTGTGAATTATAGGAAGTTAAATGAAATGACTATTAAGGACAGGTTCCCAATTCCTAATGTAGATGAGTTACTAGATGAGCTAGCTGGTTCTGTCTATAAAACTAAGCTAGATCTCGCAATAGGATACCATCAGATCAGAGTTAAGCCTCAGGACACTTTCAAGATAGCCTTTCAAACTCACTGTGGACACGTTGAGTTCTTGGTCATACCTTTTGGACTCACCAATGCACCAGCAATATTTCAGTCACTGATGAACCAGGTATTCCAACCTTACTTGAGGAGATTTGTATTGGTTTTTTTGACGATATTCTGGTATATAGTCCTACACTAGATGCTCATATACAACATTTAAGGACTGTACTAGAGGTATTAAGGAAGCACAAGCTCTATGTGAAGAAGTCTAAGTATGCATTTGCTCAGAAGAATGTGGATTACTTGGGGCATACCATTACTGATAAGAGTGTCAGTATGGATTACTCAAAAATCAGTAGCATCCTCCAATGGTCTGTTCCTCGATCAGTAAAGGAATTGAGGGGTTTCTTGGGTCTCATAGGGTATTATAGGATATTTATAAAACACTATGGCCTTGTGTGTAAGCCACTCACAGAACTGTTAAGAAAAGACAGCCTTAAGTGGAACAGTCAGGCACAAGAATCCTTTGATCATTTGAAGAAGTTAATGTGCTCAGCTCCAGTCCTTCAGTTACCAGATATTTAGAAACCTTTTGCAGTGGAGACAGATGCTAGTGGGGGGAGGAATTGGGGCAGTATTAATGCAAGCATTGCTTTTTTGAGTAAGGCCTTATCAGTCAAGAATTTGGGGCTCTCAGTTTATGAGAAGGAGCTCTTGGCTTTAGTTATGGCTGTCACAAATGGAGACATTACCTAGTGGGAAGTCACTTTATTATAAGGACTGATCATCAGTCACTGAAATACCTCTTGGATCAGAAGCTGAACACTGCCATTCAACACAAATGGATGACTAACCTATTGGGATTGGATTATGAGATACAATATAAGAAGGGAACTGACAATCAAGTAGTAGATGCATTATCCAGGAGGCATGAATCTGCACCCTTGGAAGAGATGGGATCCTGTCTAGCTATCTCATCTGTTAAGCCTGGATGGGTTGAGGAGTTGCATAAGAGCTATGAAAGTGACTCACATTGTCAAGATATCATTAGCCAACTGGTTCTAGACTCCAATTCACATGCTGACTATATCTTGTTGGATGGGATCCTGAAGTACCAATGGAGGATCTATATAGGAAACGCCAACAACATCAGGAACCAGATAATTCAGACATTACATGACTCAGCTATAAGGGGGCACTCTGATCAGAGGAACTGTTGGCAGAAACTCAAGTCCCTATTCTATTGGCCTAGTATGAAGCAGGAAGTGATAGCCTATGTGCAAAACTGTGATGTCTATCAAAGAAATAAATTTGAACATGTTCCTTACCCTGGACTATTACAACCAATTCCAGTACCTAAACGTGCATGGCTTCATATCTCTATGGACTTTATTGAGAAACTCCCTAAGTCATAGGGGTATGATACTATTCTAGTAGTGATTGATAGATTTACTAAGTTTGGACACTTCATCAAGCTTACTCGTCCCTTTACAGCCAAGAGTGTTGCTCAGGTCTTCCTAGACTATGTTTACAGGATACATGGCTTACCAGAGTCTATCATCACTGATAGAGATAAAGTATTCACTAGTGTGTTCTGGAGGGAACTTTTCAAAGTAGTGGGAGTGGAACTGAACTATTCATCATCTCATCACCCATAAACTGATGGGCAGAGTGAAAGGCTAAATCAGTGTGTTGAGAGTTACTTGAGATGCATGACAGGGGAACTTCCCTCACAGTGGAGTAAATGGCTATCACTGGCAGAATGGTGGTATAATTCCACTTATCATTCTAGTCTAGACATGACTCCTTTTGAAGCTCTGTTTGGTTACAAACCTATACCACTGCCCTTAGGACCCTATATGGATTCAGTGGTACCTGCTGTGTCCAATATGGTTCAAGAGAGAAGCAGAATCTCAAGTTGCATTAAGGAACATTTAGCAAAAGCTCAACAAAGGATGAAACATTATGCAGATCAACACCGGACTGAGAGAAGTTTTTCTATGGGTGACTGGGTGTTCTTAAAGCTTCAACCATATAGGCAACAGACTGTAGCTATGAGGAAGTGTCTCAAATTGTCAGCAAAATATTATGGGCCATTTCAAGTGAATGAGAAGATTGGGGTGGTAGCTTACAGGCTTAAACTCATGTCTCTCTATTAAAGAAGAAATTGGGACCACTACACAGCAGCTCCCCTAACCTACCGGAACTGGATGAATATGATCAATGTCCTTTGAAACCAGAAACCATATTGAAAAGGAGAGCAATCATGCGTGAAGGGAGGCCTGTCATTTCAGTTCCTTATCAAATGGAATCATCTGAGCTATGATGAAGCTTCTTGGGAGGACAAAACTTTCATTGAGAATCAGTTTCCTGAATTCTAGACTTGAGGACAAGTCTGATTTCATGGGAGAGGAATTGTTAGGATGGTGTAATTGAATCAGGGATTTGTAAATTGGGAAAGTCCAAACAATGTCGTTTTGATTAATTAGGATTTAAAAGTCAGTTTAGTCGGTGTAGACACCAAATTTTGAATAATTTTATGTAGCATCTATTTCATGATTTTCATTTTAGATTGCTTGCATTTTAGTTCGTTATTGTGTGTTTTGCACTATTAGTTGTTATGATATTTTAGTTTTATTCATTTCCGCCCTTTTAGTTGACCTATTTCATTTGCTATTTATTCTTATTTACTTTTAGTTTTAGTTTTTAGTTTTAGCTTTTAAGTTTAAAATTAGCATAGAGTTTTTAGAAAAAAGAAAAGGAAAACATCAAAAATATGTTTTAGTCATTTTGTTTTTATTCAATGCTTTCTTGAAAGAAAAATGAAAATGAAAAATTATAAAAAAAAGGAGAAAAGCGAAAATTAAAGAAAAAGAGGAAAAAGAAGAAAAAATTAAAAAATAGGCTTTAGTTGGATTGGAAAAATGAAAAAAAAAAGAAGAAGAAAAAAAAGGAAAATTTGTTCACAAAAATATGTTTATTTCTTTAAATTCATTCTTTGGGCACTTTAGTTTTTTTTATTTTATTAAGTTATTTTGAGAAAAAGAAAATGATGAAAAATGCAAAATTGAAAAATTAAAAATGGCCATTGTTGTTAGTTTTTTGTTTAAAATTATTTTTTGTTTTGTTATTATTATTATTACCTGGTTTGTGTAATTTTGTTATTATTATTATTTATATTTTATTTTATCATTTCTGTAATTAATTAATTGTCAAGTTAAAAAAAAATAAAAAAAAAATATTGTGTCGCGGCATGCACGCTGCATTTTTTTGCAGCGTGCAAAGGACATTCACCAGAGACGATCGGAGGGCTGGATTTCACAGGGGAAACAAGCCCCTCATCCTCATCGTTGAGATGAGGGTTTAGGAGATTGGGAAGTGGATATAAAAGGTAAGAGAAGGCTCAGCCGTGAGGGAGTTTTTTGGAGGATAGAGAAAACAGCAAAGGCAAAAGAAAAGAGCCGAGAGAAAATTTGGGAATTGGCGGCTCAAGAAAAGAAACCTGCGGGCTGAGGTCTGAGAGAGAAAGGGAGGAAACAGAGGGCTGTGCAAAAGGTTAGAGCTTTGAAGGAGGGTTTAAGTGGGCGGCGGAGAGCAGAAAACAAAAAGAGGGCAGTTACGGAGGAGGGCCTGGGGGTTTTGGACAACGGAGGATAGAACAGAGGGAAGGAGGAGAGAAAAAACAGAGGGAGACAACAAAATGAAGAGAGAGTTTCGGATGGCTTTGAGGGAGCTAAGGTGACAGCGGAACCAAAAACCAGAGGGGAGGATTGGAGAGAAAAGAAAAGCAACCGAGAGCAGAGAGAGGAGTTAACGGCAAGAAGAACAAAGGGGCAAGAGAGAACCAGGAAGTCTGGGAAAGTGAAGCCACGTGAAAAAAAGAAATCAAGCGAGAAGGAACCAAGGGAGGAGAAGCCACTTCACCAGCGCAAAAGGCATCTAGTGGGCTCTCGATTCCAGGGACAGTGCGATAATCCTGAGGTAAATCCAGTTTAGCTTCATGAAGGTTTGAGTTCATCACATCTGTCTTGCATCTTTTAGTTCATCTTTTTCTGTAGTTTCTGAAGCTTTCTAAAGCTTTCGGGCAAGTAGATGTTCAATGATTGCATGATTTGGTTAAAAGGCAGCAACTTTTGATGAACCTAGCTTTTGTTTACCACAAGTTTCTTTCTTTTCTGCATTTCTGTGATTGGTAACATGGTTAGACCTTCGGGAATTAGACAATGTTATGAGGGTTGTGTGATTCTAAATGGGCTGAGATCATTACGGTGGATCTGTCTATTGTGAAGCTTGTCTGAGCTTTCTTTTCTTCTTCGCATGAGTAGACTTAGTTTTGATTGAAATGGCTGCAAAAGGTTTCCTTTGTGTATATGGATGGGGATTTGCTGTAATTTTGTTGCTTGGAGTCAGAGTATGACGTTCGGGTATCTCGTTTGGAGGTTGTATAATCTTAAATGCCTGAACTGAAAAATTGGAAAAAACAAAATCTGGTGCTCTTCAAGGCCAAAATTGCTGGTTGAGTTTCTTGCCTGGCCGAGATTTTCTTTTTGAATTTGCTGACTGTCCTGTGTGAGACCGCCTGTATGTTTGCTGCAATAAGCTCGCAGTTTTTTTTGGTGTCTTGCCGCTATTTTTTTAGTCTGCTGAAGTAAAAATTTCTGATGTCAACAAGACTCTCTTTTGTCATCTCGGTTATGCGTGATTTGCTGCAGAATGCGTCTGTCTATATGTGAATGTCGAGCTGCTGTAATTTTGTTTGTTTGAAATTAGAAAATGATGTTTAACCCAGATTTTTAGTCATAGCAAAGGAAAACCTGCGCATTCACGATAAAAATCCAGAAACCAGCAATAGAAAAGCAAAAATTTGAAACCTGCATATGAAAGCATGAAGTTGCAAAAAAATTCTGAATCAACCGCAGCTGGCTTCATTTGCTTGCTGAAGTTTGAAACCATTGATGTTTTGCTAAACTTTTCGCTTGTTTGAATGAAGTGACTAAGCTTTCTATCGTTTGGTATGAATGAAGTTAGTTGTTTCTGGAAAATCTAATCAAGGTTGTGATTAAGAAACTTGAGTTTGAGAAGAAGTTGCAGCAGATTTCATTTCATTTGCTAGAGTACAAACATATTGCAGAAACAAGTTCCTACGTAGTCGCATGAAGTTTGCATGCAAATCTTCGTAGAAATTTGCAGTTGGCTCCCTTACATTTCCCATGACGCCACTAAGGCCCAAAATAAAAAGAAGTCATTCAATTTGATCCCTCTTGAATGTCAATTTCCTTTAGCATGTTTTAATTTGTTTTTGGACAGATTGCTTGGGGTCTTTAGGATGGATTTTGAGTACTTAATGTGTTCTTGATAAATTTTAGCTTTGATTTGGATTCTTAGTGGAGTCTTGAGTCTTTTGTGATTTGAATGTAGCAAATTGATTTTATTCAACTTGGTGGTTTTATGATTGAGTTTTAGAGGTGTCGCCTTATGGTTTTAATTTTAATTTTTTTATTTTTTCCTATTCGATAAATTAATCCCTCAAATTTTCTTTTCTCTTTCAATCGGGTCCTGATTTAGTTGAATATGGCCTGTTTAGGCACTAAAGGCTTTGATTATTCAATTTCGTATTTATGCAATTATTGGTGATGCCTTAACCTTTTTCTTGCTTTTGGACCTTTAAAGTTCTTAAAACGTTTTAATTGGTTTCGGTTTGATTGATTGATGGTTGCTTTTGGATCCTAAAATGCAAGTGAAACCACTCATTCACCCTTATTTGATCTTGGACCCCTGAAATTCCATAATGATTAATCGGACTTGAGGGGTTATTAATGTTAGCAAGTGAATCATTAGGAGTGTTTACTTTAGGACTTGGTTGATAATCTCTCCTCCTTGGTAACCGTGCATTATTTGATTGCATTTTAAGATGGTTTAGATGATCGGTTGGTCTAATTTGTTTTTTTATTTGATCATTTCTAAGTTGCAAAGTGAGGACGGATTCGATGTTTGATGGATTCCGATTGTCATATTTGTCTTTTATCATTATATTGGTGCATTAATCCTTTCCTTTGAATGGTTTTAGCCCAAATTAGCTTCTTCTTTAGCGACTATAGCCCAAGTTGAGTCTTGTTCACCTTACTAGCATTACACACGGGGGGGAAGGTACAACTTCTTTTATCCCTTTTTGTCTCTCCTATGTGATCTTATGTGTTATGTGAATATGCCTGTCTACTTCGCTTTCCTTACCTCCTTGCATGCATTTACTTACTTTTTACTTTTATTTAAGTTTTATGGGGTATGTGTACACCTCTTGGCTTGTAATAGATAGGGCTCGGAGAGCATCTGGTCCATTTCCCCTTCCCCTTTATGCTTTTATGGGGTATGTGTACACCTCTTGGCTTGTAATAGATAGTGCTCGGAGAGCATCTGGTCCATTTCCCCTTCCCCCTTGGTTGCTTGCTTTTGTTGCTACATGTTTAATTGCTTTATTAGGTTCTTGCATCTAGTCGAGCATGCTAAGTGCTACGTGTTACGTGTTTACGAGCGTTTTGGCATGTCTACTTGCTTTCATAACTATGAATGAATGGAATGGATGAATGTACGTCACCACACTAGTCCAACGCTAGTTGTGGCTTCTTTTATCGTTTCCACTAGTCCAACGCTAGTCGGAATTCGTAGAATGGGCTAGTCCAACGCTAGACCCTTAGGGATTTCCCCTCGTTAGCACATCATTTGCTTGTTCACCACATATCACGCATTTTCCTTAGTGTTATCATTTGGCATGATCCTCGAACCCCTTTCCCCTCATTTTAGGTTTTGCATCCCATACTAGCTATAGGGTTCATTTTGCTTGAGTGTCCCCTTCCGATAAGGGAAACGAGCGAGTGTGGCTACTCAATAGCCTTAGCACGCTAGTTTCGCCTTCTAATCAAAGGGAAAATCAAAGTCGAAAAGTTAGGAGTCAACCCCCGTACCCGACTTGTTGCATTCCTATAGGGTCATACTTTCATTTTTATCACCTACATACTCTCTTAACCACATTTTTCACATTTCTCAAACCATACTTCATCTTACTACATTTTACCCATCACTTGCTTATTTTCACTTCACAAATGACATTCCACTTTACCTTATATATCTATTATTCTATTTTCATACATTTGCACACGAAAAACACTTGAACTTTATACAATTTCACACAAGCACCTTTATACAACTTCACACACTTGCACTTACATTTCTTGCATCTTTCATACACTTTCACACTTGCACACATTTGCATTAATCGACCTCTATGAGGTTTTCCTTTATTGGCCGCCACAATTCATGTGGTTTGGGACCAAAAGCCTCACGAGAGACATCGTAGAATTTAGGATTGCATTTTCCTTTTCGTTTTGCATTCATATAGTCATATCCAACGTGCGAACATACATTGGGTAGAAAACTAGGAAAGGTAAGGTTAAGTCGCGCAACTAGTCTTGGCTAGGTCAAAGGGGTGCCTTGGATTCTATCCTTGCCTTCCCCTTTGTCAAACGTGACTCCCGAGCCTTTTTCTTTGGCTTACGTGGACTAGGAGTTGTTTTTAAAAGGGTTTTACTATTTCGTCTTTAAAAATTTATTTTTAGGTGACTTGGTACACCTTAATCATTACCAAGTGGCGACTCCAATTTCTCATTCAAAACCCTTTTAAAAACTGTTTTTTGGGTCGAATCGTCGCTTTTTCAAGTCCCATATTAGACCCATATCTTTTTCAATCAAAATTCAATCAAAAACATCTTTCTCAAATCATTTATTTTTCATATCAAAAATGGGGCGCGACAGTTGGCGACTCCACTGGGGACTTCCTAAGTGGGTCCAAGCATTTGATTTAGCCATTCTTTTCCTTTTTCTACCCCTTTTATGTATAACATGTGGATATTAGGATTGCATTTTTCATTTTTAGGACCTTTTGTCTTATGTACGTAATCAAACCAATCCCTCGACTCACGAATGTATGTTTGAATGAATGTTTACTTGTTGTCTCGCGCTTGCATTGCATTTTGGGAGGTATGGGTCACCCTAGAGCCTCGCGTTGGTTCTTGACCCTTCCCCTCCAAACGAGCACTAGCATACGAGCATACGCTTTACTTCTTTATCCCTTTTATTTTTCTTTAGTGGCTTGTCACGCCACTCTACCTTATTAGGATTAGGTGACTCACCTGGACATGTGATCACGACACGATGTGTGTGTAGCATGTTCCAATGGGTCACTCAATCTTCCGCTTAAAGCTATTGGTTGATAGCCTTTAGCTTTTGGTCGAAGATTGAGGTTTTGATAGATTCACTCAAACACGTAGCCGTGACACGATGTGTGTGTAGCGGTGTTTGGGGAATCGCTCGAGCCACCGACAAAGAACCTTGGGATTGATGACCCTTGGTTTCTAAGTCTGAAGGCTCGGGGACCTGAGCTCATCGAGTCTAGATGCATTAGTGAACCCCAACCTCATGCATCCATGATAGCTTGCCTAGGGTAGAGTCGGCCTTATCCTAAGCTAGGGACACTATTCACGAGGGGAGGGGTCCAACCCTTTTTTTTCCTTTTTATTGCTTTATTTCTTTGATTGCTTTATCTTGTTATTACAATGTGTTATGTGTATTTATCTTGGCTGAACTAACTTTTCTTGGTTTTGTGTCCCCATTGCATTCATTAACCCTAAGCAAATAAGAGGTCTGGCATGACCTTCTTTTAGAGCCTACCCTTGTAGATAGGTTATGGCACGTTTAAAGATTTTGGTGTATTGCATTCATAGATTAATGATTGCATACCATTTTAGGCCTACCCTGGCAAATAAAGGGTTCCTTAGGTCACGTTTCATTTCAAATTGCATATTTTATTGTTTTAATCAAATGGCATCATGCATAAAGCCTAGAAAGGGAACGCCACGTAGGGAATCCCGTTTTAGGAATAAAACCAACCCTTTTGTGTCCCATGGGTATTTAACCCTTCAAGGGACTGCACGTTTAAGTTATTGCATAACTGGAGGAATGAGACTCGTAGGTAAGGTAATTGACAAACTACCTTCTTGATTATCAGATGGCTTGCCCTCGCCGCATCTACCAATTGTTAATACCGTCAACTGAGGTTCAACAATGGCCCACCTTCATGTTACCTAGTGAGCTGAATCAAGTAGCCCAATTTTTAGGATCAATTGGAGACTTTAAGCAGATCAAATCCAGCAATTATTTGGTAGAGGCTTTAGTTCATCTTTGGGACCCCGAGTGTACTGCTTTTAGAATAGGCAATAGGCAAATGACTATAACACTCGAAGAAGTAGCTGGCCTCCTTGGTTTACCCACACGTGGAACTGCCTTGGTGTTTCCATTTGCTTCCGACAAGGCCGAATTTTGTCAAATTATAGGATTGAAAGAGTCCGTGCTACGAGGGTCAGATCAGGGTGTCGCCGTGAATATTCTGTTTGAACGATTTGCGCCACGCGACGGATTCGAGAGGCATCTGACGGATTTTGTGTTCACTTCCAAGGCCTTATGGGAGCGCAAAAGGTCACTAGTATATGGGGTAGCTATGGCGGGGACCTATCTCTTTCCGCGAAAAGATCAAAAGATAGCCTTTAAATCAGCAAAAATTGTGAATGACCTTTTCTTAGGAATTCAGGGTAAGCAATGTTCTATAGTCCCGACCATTCTCGCAGATATTTTCTTAGCTTGTACTGGCTGTCGCAAGGGAGAAAAGTTTTTCCATGGGGCGAACTTGGTTTTATACATATGGGCTACGGGACATTTTAAGAGACAAGCATCAGTTGCCGATAGTTTGCCGGTGGTTGGATATAATTGGGTAGTCACACATCCCAAAAGAGTCAACGAGGGAGATCTACCAAAGAATGCATCCGAATGTGTGGACTACTTGGAAACATTGCAAGATTTCAACATTAGGTGGGTATTAGATTGGACAGACTGCTTTGAGCCGATACTTCGCACTAAGGAATCCGAACGTGTTCTCTTGTTGGGTACTCAAGGAGTCATCTCGTATACCCCGAAGAGATTTCTCAGACAACTAGGTCGCATTCAGGGGCCGCCACCGATTTTCGAGTTTAGTGAAGTCACCATTTTCTTTGATCGGGGGGTATGCCCAAAAGAGATCCCTATGAAGAGCCAAATCACTGAATCTTGGAGAACAATATCCGACGATAGAAGCATTCGCTATCTTCCGGAGCTCAAACAGAAGGGGGTAATGACCGCACTATACGAGGATTGGTTGAAAGATTCCACCACGCAAGGGTTGCAACATGAGCCGTATGAGGAAATTGAGAAGCTGAGAGCCATCATTAAAGCCAAGGACATGGAGGTGGTACAGTTGAAGAAATCCATCGAATCGCACAAAGAAAAGGCAGAAGAAAACAAGAGGTTATATGAGAAGGAGCGAGAAAGGCGCCAAGAGATGAAGCGGAAATGTGGGGAATTATATGATCAAGCCGAACGTGTCAAGATGCCATATGCAAGAGAAAGTAAAGACTCTGTACTAGATAGGCTTAGGAATTTTGGTGATCTTGTACGAAATCGCCTTCGCGATATGATGTAAACAGATGTATCTGGTTTCTGCAATGAAATGAATCTCTTTTCACAAAAGTGTTTGTCAAATAACAGGTTTGATTAACGGGTCTCATTCCGAAAGTATTGCATCATGCTAGGCCTACCCTTGGCACAAAAAGGGTCCCCCCATAGGACATGCATCCGAGTTGTTTGAATAATTACTAACTCATGCCTTTTTCTTTTTCCCTTTTGAATAAATTGCAGAAAGCTAATAACGATTGGTTTATCTAAAGAAGTCTTTTGCATTCTCAGGTAAAATTTCAACATAGCTTCTCGACGAAGCCCCATTATAACGCGATCCCGAAGTAAGGCCCAAAGGAATCGTGTAGACATGAGTACCCAGCAAGAGTCATCGGAAAAGACCGTTGCAACGACCCAGCCGGAGATTGCAAGTCCCGGGGTTCAGTTGACCGAATTGCTCACTAAATTTGGGGAGATGGCATCTGAAATGGCCGCCCAAAAGAAACTGATCGATGAGCTCGTTAGTAGCGGAGTGCAACCCGAGTCTCCGCCCATCAAACAAACACAATCCGAACCATTTGTTATTCCGCCAATTCAAACCACGTTACCATTTGTTATTCCTCCAATTCAAACCACGTTTGAGGGAACTTTTAACCCGCAATATGCTTTTACTCAAAATCCTCCTTTCTACCCTCCTTATAGTCAAGGATTTCAGCCTCAAAGTGACCCAAACATGCATTTGAACCCACCAGTTTTTTATCAAACCACCGCAGAACCCGTGATACCGGAGCACACTTTCCAAAATAAGCCTGAAATGGGTGAATCTTGTGCTCCAATTGATATGAAGTTGCTCAAACGTCTAGATCGTTTCGATGAATTTATAAGGAAGAGCCAGGGGTTGAATAAGCAGGGAGTCCTGGATTATGATGAATTGTGCCTTTTTCCGAACGTGCAGTTGCCTGAGGGGTTCAAAACCCCTAAATTTAACAAATATGATGGGACGGGTAATCCCAAGACACATCTCCGACTATTTGCCAACAAATTGGGAAAGCCCGTGGACGATGAGAATTTGCCTTTAAGGTTGTTCCCCGAGAGTCTGGAAGGGGATGCGCTTGACTGGTATTCCAACCTGAAATTTGAAGACGTGAAAACCTGGGTTGATTTGTCTAATGCATTTGTGAGACAGTACGAGTACAACTGCGAGTTGGCTCCCACCCGAACTACGTTAGAAGGAACGAAAAGGAAGCCTTCCGAGGACCATAAGACTTATGCCAAGAGATGGAGAAAAGTAGCTGCAAAGGTCGAGCCGCCAATGACCGAGGATGAAATCATACGTACTTTCATAAAGGCCCATGATCCGCCGTACTTCGAAGAGATTTTTCGTATGACCGGATGTTCGTTTGCTGCAATTGTAAATAAACTTGAGGAGTTTGATGACTTTGTGAGAGTTGGGAAGATTGTCAATGTCTCCGCCCTCAAATCTCAGTTGGATGCTTTACAAGGGCAAGGAAGCAATGCGAAAAAGCCGCCGTTCAAAAAGAATGAGGGGGACGCAACCTTTATTTGGAACCAAAACCCTTCGCCTAGACCCCGATATCAACACAATCCAACTTACCAACCACCTTATCATTACTATTCAAACCCGTACCCTGTATATGCTACCAATATCCACCACCCTCGACCTCGCCCAAGCTATCCTAACCCACCTTCAGTTCCTTTTCAAATCTCTCAACCAAGTCCACCCCAAAACCGACCTCGCCCACCATATAATCCAAGATTTCCTCCACCAAATAGACCTGTTTACAACCATCCTCAACCTCCTGAACCTTACAACCGACCACCTAGCCGTACATTCACCAATTTAGGCAGGCCTCTGGACCAATTGTACGACCAGTTGAAGGCCGCCGGAAAAATTGGTACAGTACCCCCTCCTACCTATCCATATGGCATGCCCGCTTGGTATAATCCACAAGCTGTCTGTGCTTATCATTCTGGAGCCCCCGGACATGCCACCTTTGATTGCAAGGCGCTTAAACATAAAATCCAAGATATGGTTGAAGCTGGGGAAATTGTAATTAGGAGAAGGGAGGCACAAGGACCGAACGTAAATAGAAACCCTTGCCGGAGCACGCTAATATCGTTGGGGTCATTCTGGATGATGCAGAGTATGTGGAACGAGTCAAAAAGTTGGCGAGGGAAGCTGAAGTATTTGGAATCACAGACCAGCCATTTGTCATAGAATTGCCATTTGAAGAGGACGAAAAGCCTTTTATCTTGGATCTCACGCCAGCTGAGAGGGAGGCTTTGGAGCCGGTAGTCATTGAATTCCCGAAACAAGAGCCTGTTTTAAGTCTGCAACAAGTGCCATGGAATTACGATGAACCCGTCATACAGATTGGGGAGAAGTCAATTGCAAAGAAGGAAGTGTCAGTGGTTACCAGATCGGGGAAGATTGCAAGTCCATTTGAAGCTGCCATTCCGATTCGAGCAAATAACTCCGAGCCGCCTGTTAAACCAACAATCACCGAGAAAGAAGCCTTGGATTTTCTTAAAAGGCTCCAGAGAAGCGAATACAATGTAATCGAGAAGCTAAGCAAGTCACCTGCTCAGATATCCATGTTGGACCTGCTCTTTTCATCAGATATGCATAGGGACGCGCTGATTGAAGTATTGACTAAAGCTCAAATCCCTAGGGATATTTCAGTTGATAATTTCTCGCATGTGGTTGGAAGTGTGTTATTCACCAAACAAATTACTTTTTCTGACGATGAATTGCCGGTGGAGGGCATTGGACATAACAAGGCCTTGTACATAGTTGTGAGGTGCAATGGAAAAATGCTGCCGAAAGTATTGATTGACAATGGATCCGCTCTTAATATATGTCCCTGGAGCACTTTGGAAAAGCTAGGACTGCAAGACGTCAAACTGAGGCCTTCAGGGACCATAGTCCGAGGTTTTGATGGAGCGCAAAGAGAGCCAATAGGAGAAATTGATTTGGTAATTGAGATGGGACCCGCCCAGTTTCAAATAGCCTGCCAAGTCATGCACTTTCCTAGTGTTTACAACATTTTGCTTGGCAGGCCGTGGATTCATAAGTCTGGGGCTGTGCCGTCTTCATTGCATCAGTTGCTGAAGTTTGTAGTAAATGACAAGCTGATAACTATATTTGCCGAAGAGGATTGCCTTGTGATCACCGATTCTGGGTCAAAAGAGATGGAAGCCGCAATGTCACCATGACTCCTCATAGCACGGCTGATATCGTCTCTGTAAGTTGGATCACAAACGAGGAGCGAGCTTTACCAAAGGCCAGTGTCATGATGGCCAAAGAAATGATCCGTGGAGGCTATGAATTTGACAAAGGGCTGGGACGAGATTTGCAAGGAATTCTGAAGCCAGTGGAGATTATTGAGAAAAAGGATTCGTTTGGTTTGGGTTTCCGACCGACTGCTAAGGACATCAGAGAGATGAAGGAGCGCAAGAAAGCGGAGAAAGAAGGAAGGCAAAGGGTTCTTGACATTCCACCCCTGCATTATACTTTCCCACGACCAGCTGAGGTGATCATGTCAGAAATCAACCCAGTTGACGAAATTGAAGCAAGTTTGGCCCAATTGTTCGTTGGGGCAACATTTGAAGATATTGTTCCAGGCGAAGCTGAATTTCCTGACATTCCCGAAGGATCAATTCCCAATTGGACAGCCGAGTCCCTGCCCGTTCGGAAGGAGTTTCGGTAAAATGAAAGGGGTTTATCATTCATGTGAATTCATGAAAATACCTTTGCATCTGTAAATAGCCAATGAAAACAATTTCCTTTTTGCCTAACGTCTGCGCATGTAAATATTGTTAAGTTTTCATTTCCATTTGCTTTCAATCAAAGGTTTTATGAAAATGCACAAGTTGTTCTTGTCATTGTTGTGTTGTTTATTCGCTTGTTCTTATTCATATTGCTTGTCCATTTGTTGGTTGTGTGTTTGTTTTCTTATTATCCCACATTCGTTAATTCTTTCAGATGGCCAAAAATAAAATTATTTGATCCTTTGGATATCACAATTCTGGAATTCGATAATGGCAATCTCTATATCACTCACGGCTTGGAGGTTTGTGAATCCGAACTCCAAAGCGAGAGTGATAATGAGGAAGTATCCGACTCATTTGCAAAGGATCTGGAACAATATGAGGAAAAACCGAAACCGAACCTGGAAGAAACAGAAAAGATTAACATTGGAACTGAGGATGAAGTTAAGGAGGTGCAGATTAGTATTCATTTGAATAAGAGCCAGAAAAGGGAGATGCTTGAGTTCCTGACTATGTTCCAGGATGTGTTTGCGTGGTCCTATGATGATATGACTGGTATTTCAACTGACGTGGTAGTGCACAGGTTACCCACAGACCCTTCTTTTCCACCCGTAAAGCAAAAACCCAGAAAATTCAAACCAGATATAAGCCTCAAAATAAAAGAGCAAATTGAAAAACAACTCAAAACCAACATTATCATTGTTTCCCATTACCCAATTTGGCTTTCAAACCCAGTCCCTGTTCCAAAAAAGAGTGGAGAGGTGAGAGTTTGTGTTGACTATAGAGACCTTAATAAAGCCAGTCCTAAAGATGATTTCCCTCTACCAAATATTCACATTCTCTTAGACAATACTGCCGGACATGAGATTGAATCCTTTTGCGATTGTTTTGCTGGCTACCACCAAATTTTGATGGCAGAAGAGGATAGGGAGAAGACTGCTTTCATTACCCCTTGGGGTACCTTTTGCTACCGAGTCATGCCTTTCGGTTTAAAGAATGCTGGAGCAACGTATCAGAGGACCATGACAACCCTATTTCATGATATGATCCACCGGGAGATGGTGGTCTACGTGGATGACATCATAATCAAGTCTAAAAGGACGGAGGACCACTTGGATGATTTGAGGAAGCTATTTGAAAGGCTGCGAAAATACAATTTAAAGTTAAATCCTGCGAAATGCGCCTTTGGGGCACCAGTTGGTAAATTGTTGGGTTTCATCGTGAGCAAGAGAGGCATAGAGATAGATCCAGCAAAAATCAAAGCAATTCGAGAGATGCCAGTGCCGAAAACTCAGAAGGACGTGAAAAGCTTCTTAGGGAAGATCAATTTTATTGGGAGATTCATTGCCCAGTTAACAGCCACATGCGAACCGTTGTTCAAATTATTGAGAAAGAATGTGCCGTTGTACTGGAATAAAGAGTGCCAACAAGCTTTTGACAAGATTAAAGATTATTTGCTGCAGCCTCCGGTCCTGGTGCCGCCCAAACCGGGCCGACCATTGATCATGTACTTGTCTGTGCTCGACGGAGCCGTAGGGTGTGTTCTGGGGCAACACGATGACTCTGGAAGGAAGGAGCAAGCCATTTACTATCTAAGCAAGAAGTTCACGCAGTACGAGGCTAATTATTCGTTCATTGAGAAGAGCTGCTGTGCGTTGGCCTGGGCGGTTCAAAAGCTGAGACATTACCTGTTGAGCCATACCACTTATCTTATTTCCCGATCTGATCCTTTGAAGTATCTCCTGGAAAAGCCGATGCTAACTGGACGTCTAGCTAAGTGGCAGATAATCCTCTCGGAGTTCGATATTGTTTTCACTTCTCAGAAGGCCGTCAAGGGGCAAGCTATAGCTGATCATTTGGCGGAAAATCCAATGAACGATGATTATCAACCACTTCATACTTATTTCCCTGATGAGAAAGTTTTATTCGTAGGCACCACAGATGATATAAGTGAGCAGAGCCCTGAATGGAGGCTTTTCTTCGACGGAGCTTCAAATTCTCTAGGAGCTGGAATTGGAGCTGTTCTGGTTTCGCCCGAAGGAAAACACTACCCTGCCGCTGCCAAATTGCAATTTGCTTGTACCAACAACATGACTGAATATGAAGCTTGCATTTTTGGTCTCAACATGGCTTTGGAAATGGAGATCAAGGAGTTGGTAGCTTTCAGTGATTCAGATTTGCTCGTGCACCAGACTTTGAAGCAGTGGATAACCAAAGATTCAAAAATTCTGCCCTACCATTGTAGTCTGCTCACTTTGGCCAAGCAGTTTCAAAATTTGGAGTTTAGACATCTCCCGAGAGCCCGAAACGCATTTGCTGATGCTTTGGCCACCTTGGCTTCCATGATCCAATATCCAGATGAATTGAAGATCGAACCAATCCAAATTCAACTTCAAAACAAGCCAGCCCACTGCTGGGCTGCAGACGAGTCCTCGGATACTACTCCTTGGTTTAATGATCTTAAAGAGTTTCTCAAAACTGGGTCCTACCCTCAGCATGCTGGTATAAAAGACAAGAGTTTTCTACGTAGAATGGCTTCAAAATTTTTCTTAAATGGTGAAGTGTTGTACAAAAGAACCTCGGATTTGAACCTTTTAAGGTGCGTTGATGAAGATGAAGCTCAATATATGATGGAAGAAGTGCATAGTGGCGTTTGTGGACCTCACATGAATGGCCACTTCCTAGCAAAAAAAATCATGAGAACCGGGTACTTCTGGCTTACTATGGAGCGTGATTGTATAGACTTTGTCCGGAGATGTATAAAATACCAAATGCACGGTGACATTATACGCTCTCCACCCACTGAGTTGCATAGCATGACCGCCCCGTGGCCCTGTTCAATGTGGGGTATAGACGTGATTGGTACAATCGATCCTCCTGCTTCAAATGGACATCGATTTATATTGGTGGCGATTGAGTACTTTACCAAGTGGGTTGAAGCGGAGTCGTTTAAACATGTGACGAAGAAGGTAGTTGCCAATTTCTTGAGAGATCACATCATCTGTCGATTTGGGGTGCCTGAGACGCTTATCACTGACAATGCCAAGAATCTGAACAATGACATGGTGGATGGACTATGCGAGCAATTCAAGATCAGACACCGCAACTCCGCCATTTATAGGCCTCAGATGAATGGAACCGTAGAAGCCGCGAACAAGAATTTGAAAAAGATTATCCGCAAAATGACTGAAAGGCATCGCGATTGGCATGACAAGTTGCCTTATGCACTAATGGCGTATCGGACTTCTATCCGGACATCGACTGGGGCAACGCCATATTCACTGATGTATGGAATGGAAGCTGTATTACCAGCCGAAGTTGAAATTCCTTCGTTGCGAATCCTTATGGAGGCCAAAATTGGAGGAGGCTGACTGGATAAAGCAGCGACATGAGCAATTGACGTTGATCGATGAAAGGCGATTCAACGCTATCTGTCATGGTCAGTGCTATCAGAAACGGGTGGCCCGAGCTTACAACAAAAAGGTCCATCGGCGTGCATTTGAAGAAGGTGACAAAGTGCTAAAGCAAATTTTGTCGATGCAAGATGAAGCTAAAGGCAAATTTGCTCCGAATTGGCAAGGGCCGTTCATTGTCCAAAAGGTATTACCTGGCGGAGCCCTTATTCTAGCAGAAATGGATGGACGAGCATTCCCTCAACCCATCAACTCAGATATGTGCAAAAAGTTTTTCATTTGATCATGCAAATTTTCTTTAGAAATTCATGCAAATGGCGAAATGCAAGTCAGGCCATCTTCTTTTACACTTAAAAAATATTTTATCCCTACTTGTCCCCTTTGAGCCATCAGAATTGACAAAATTTTCGTTTGATAACCCCTGAGAATTGCAAACCCCACACTGGGGCAAAATTTTAATTTTGAAAGAGAGATGAGCCAAAAGAAAGGGAAGAGAACCCCACACTGGGGCAAGTTTAGTTTTCAAGGAAAATGCAAAAAGTGAGGAAAATGCAATGAAGAAATGCAATGAGTGAAAATCCGATCAAACTGGGGCAAATTTTCCCCGGTTTCGTTCAAAATCGGAAATGATTTCAAAATAGGGCAATCTCAGTTTATTTTACCCCTGGCATCGAATTTGTTTTCAAGCCTCAACTTTTCTTGAAAAACACCCCACCTGACCTTATTGCAAAGCCCAAAGTCCTGGCTTCCGTCATTTGTCGCATTTCTATTAGCAAAATTTGATAATCAACTGGCAAGTGATGTCCGTAATGCCTTCGCCTAATCTACAAGGGAAGTGCATTTTACTGATGCCTGAAACCTTTAACTCATATTTCTGAGTCGATTATGGTCGAGATGTTTCTTTGTTCTTTAGGCGAAAACCCGAAAGGGCGCCTCGTAAAAAAAAAAGAAAAAAAAAAAAGAAGACAAAAAAGAAAAGAAAAACAAAAACAAAAAGAAAAGAAGAAAAGGAAAACAAAAGCAAAAATAAAAGGGTGGGGGCAACCTTGGTGAAAACCCGAAAGGGCGCCAAGGTAGGTTTTCACAACAGTCGAGCTCAAGAAGGAACAGTTGGTGACCTGGTTCATTTAGGGTTTTCCTCATATTTGTGATACTTCTGCCAATATCGGATTCCGAAGAGAAAATATCCGAAGTCTTGAATATGATTTTCGTTGGCTAAATTTGTATTGTTCTTTACAAATATCCTTTTGCAAAATGTATCTTTATGAATCTCTTAGTTGTTTTCAATTATTTGTGTATGACTGGTTATGATTGTCTACATTCTTTTGCATGCTCATCTTCGCCTGACATAGGAAATAATCTTGCATATACATTGATTGTTATATGATAAATTTTCACGCATCATTCTTTCACCATTGAATTCAAATGAATGATAAACCCAAAAGGTTTGAGCAAAAATAGGGGAGTCAATCATCAGTTACAGGGAGTAACATACAACAAAGCTACCACCTAGATTGGGTGACGTGGTAAATTCGTATTTTATCAGTCTCAGAAATTGAAAGGTTTCAAGTTCGACTAAGGCAGACGCCGCCGAGCCGAAGTAAAGCATCACAAGACTCATATTTACACGATTCTCAATGCAAATCGGATCAAATAATGGTGGCAAGTCCATTATTTCTTCTTTTCTTACAGGAATGTTGCATTTACAAACCAAAGCAGCCACTCTCCTTTTGGCGTCTAAATTAATGACAGACAAAGCTTCCCAGTAAGCAGGGATCGATGTTATTTGCAAAAATCGATCATAAGAAGTGATATCAGCTCTCGCTTCAATCACAAAGATCCAAGTTTCCCTCTTGGTTTAAAAATTGAACTATTCTCAGGTAAAAACCTCAATTCATTGTTTAAACTTTCCCCGGGTCAGTCCCGTTTAAATTCCTGTTCGGGTCAGTCCCGTTTAAATTCCTGTTCGGGCCAGTCCCGTTTAAATTCCTGTTCGGGTCAGTCCCGTTTAAATTCTGTTCGGGTCAGTCCCGCTTAAATTCTGTTCGGGTCAGTCCCGCTTAAATTCTGTTCGGGTCAGTCCCGTTTAAATTCTGTTCGGGTCAGTCCCGTTTAATTCTGCTCGGGTCAGTCCCGTTTAATTCTGTTCGGGTCAGTCCCGTTTAATTCTGTTCGGGTCAGTCCCGTTTAAATTCTGCTCGGGTCAGTCCCGTTTAAATTTCTGTTCGGGTCAGTCCCGTTTTAAATTCTGTTCGGGTCAGTCCCGTTTAAATTTCTGTTCGGGTCAGTCCCGTTTTCAATTCTGGTTCGGGTCAGTCCCGTTTTATTTTTCGTGTTCGGGTCAGTCCCGTATTAGAATTCCTGTTCGTTGGAATCTTTTGCAGCCCAATAACACAGGTAAGTATTTGGTGTCTACTTCTTTGTCTCAAGTTTTTTCAAAACTCAGACAAAGAGGGGCAAACTGTAGACACCAAATTTTGAATAATTTTATGTAGCATCTATTTCATGATTTTCATTTTAGATTGCTTGTATTTTAGTTCGTTATTGTGTGTTTTGCACTATTAGTTGTTATGATATTTTAGTTTTATTCATTTCCGCCCTTTTAGTTGACCTATTTCATTTGCTATTTATTCTTATTTACTTTTAGTTTTAGTTTTTAGTTTTAGCTTTTAAGTTTAAAATTAGCATAGAGTTTTTAGAAAAAAGAAAAGGAAAACATCAAAAATATGTTTTAGTCATTTTGTTTTTATTCAATGCTTTCTTGAAAGAAAAATGAAAATGAAAAATCATAAAAAAGGAGAAAAGAGAAAATTAAAGAAAAAGAGGAAAAAGAAGAAAAATTCAAAAAATAGGCTTTAGTTGGATTGGAAAAATGAAAAAAAAAAGAAAAAAGAAAAAAGGAAAATTTGTTCACAAAAATATGTTTATTTCTTTAAATTCAATCTTTGGGCACTTTAGTTATTTTTATTAAGTTATTTTGAGAAAAAGAAAATGATGAAAAATAAAAATTGAAAAATTAAAAATGGCCATTTGTTGTTTAGTTTTTTGTTTAAAATTATTTTTGTTTTGTTATTATTATTATTACCTGGTTTGTGTAATTTTGTTATTATTATTATTTATATTTTATTTTATCATTTCTGTAATTAATTCAAGTTGTGTTAAAAAAAAATAAAAAAAAAATATTGTGTCGCGGCATGCACGCTGCATTTTTTTGCAGCGTGCAAAGGACATTCACCAGAGACGATCGGAGGGCTGGATTTCACAGGGGAAACAAGCCCCTCATCCTCATCGTTGAGATGAGGGTTTAGGAGATTGGGAAGTGGATATAAAAGGTAAGAGAAGGCTCAGCCGTGAGGGAGTTTTTTGGAGGATAGAGAAAACAGCAAAGGCAAAAGAAAAGAGCCGAGAGAAAATTTGGGAATTGGCGGCTCAAGAAAAGAAACCTGCGGGCTGAGGTCTGAGAGAGAAAGGGAGGAAACAGAGGGCTGTGCAAAAGGTTAGAGCTTTGAAGGAGGGTTTAAGTGGGCGGCGGAGAGCAGAAAACAAAAAGAGGGCAGTTACGGAGGAGGGCCTGGGGGTTTTGGACAACGGAGGATAGAACAGAGGGAAGGAGGAGAGAAAAAACAGAGGGAGACAACAAAATGAAGAGAGAGTTTCGGATGGCTTTGAGGGAGCTAAGGTGACAGCGGAACCAAAAACCAGAGGGGAGGATTGGAGAGAAAAGAAAAGCAACCGAGAGCAGAGGAGAAATTTCTAAAATTATGATGAATTTTAAAAAATTTCTACAAAGGGGGCATTTTGAGTATACAATTCCGTCCAAGGGGTCTTCGCATTCAACAAATGCGAGCTCAGGAGTTCGCATTTGCTGAATGCGAAGTCCCCTTGAATTTTCGACCCACAAAATTCAAAAAAAAAAAAAGAAAAAAGAAAACCAGACCTCGCATTTCAAAAATGCGAGGTCACTTACCTCGCATCTGTTAAATGCTACCTGGACAATCGCATCTGTTCAGCATCTTCTTCCGTCACTGGACAATAGCATCAGAAAGCTTAACTTATTCACTGAAAGCTGGCTGTAGCTTCAACATTTTCCGGTCTCCATTTTGCAGCTTTCCGGGGCTTCAACTTTCTGGCGAGAGCTTCCAAAATGACCAGAGTTGGACTCCCTCCCTCCAACGGCTGCACTCTTGATGAATGCTGCTACTTCCGAGGATTTCAATGATGGATTTGGGATGCAATTTCCCTTCAATTTGTATTTCCCAATTTTGTTGTTTCTTTGGGTTTTTTGGTTAAATGAGTCAAAGAGAGGACTGAGGTTGAAGGAGCTGGGTTTTCATGTTTCACCGACAGACAAAGGACCTCGCACTGAGGTTGAAGGAGCTGGGTTTTCATGTTTCACCGACAGACAAAGGACCTCGCATTTGAGAAATGCGAGGTCAAATGCGAGGTCTATTTAAAAAAAAAATGCTACCTGGCTTTTTGTTAGCTCGCATTTGCTGAATGCGAGCTAAGCTAGTTCGCATTCAGCAAATGCGAACCACCTAATTTTAGAAATCACCCCATAAATAGCCTCTGTTGTAGAAAAACTTTTTTTTTTCATAATAATTTAAGAATTTCCTCAGAGCAGAGAGAGGAGTTAACGGCAAGAAGAACAAAGGGGCAAGAGAGAACCAGGAAGTCTGGGAAAGTGAAGCCACGTGAAAAAAAGAAATCAAGCGAGAAGGAACCAAGGGAGGAGAAGCCACTTCACCAGCGCAAAAGGCATCTAGTGGGCTCTCGATTCCAGGGACAGTGCGATAATCCTGAGGTAAATCCAGTTTAGCTTCATGAAGGTTTGAGTTCATCACATCTGTCTTGCATCTTTTAGTTCATCTTTTTCTGTAGTTTCTGAAGCTTTCTAAAGCTTTCGGGCAAGTAGATGTTCAATGATTGCATGATTTGGTTAAAAGGCAGCAACTTTTGATGAACCTAGCTTTTGTTTACCACAAGTTTCTTTCTTTTCTGCATTTCTGTGATTGGTAACATGGTTAGACCTTCGGGAATTAGACAATGTTATGAGGGTTGTGTGATTCTAAATGGGCTGAGATCATTACGGTGGATCTGTCTATTGTGAAGCTTGTCTGAGCTTTCTTTTCTTCTTCGCATGAGTAGACTTAGTTTTGATTGAAATGGCTGCAAAAGGTTTCCTTTGTGTATATGGATGGGGATTTGCTGTAATTTTGTTGCTTGGAGTCAGAGTATGACGTTCGGGTATCTCGTTTGGAGGTTGTATAATCTTAAATGCCTGAACTGAAAAATTGGAAAAAACAAAATCTGGTGCTCTTCAAGGCCAAAATTGCTGGTTGAGTTTCTTGCCTGGCCGAGATTTTCTTTTTGAATTTGCTGACTGTCCTGTGTGAGACCGCCTGTATGTTTGCTGCAATAAGCTCGCAGTTTTTTTTGGTGTCTTGCCGCTATTTTTTTAGTCTGCTGAAGTAAAAATTTCTGATGTCAACAAGACTCTCTTTTGTCATCTCGGTTATGCGTGATTTGCTGCAGAATGCGTCTGTCTATATGTGAATGTCGAGCTGCTGTAATTTTGTTTGTTTGAAATTAGAAAATGATGTTTAACCCAGATTTTTAGTCATAGCAAAGGAAAACCTGCGCATTCACGATAAAAATCCAGAAACCAGCAATAGAAAAGCAAAAATTTGAAACCTGCATATGAAAGCATGAAGTTGCAAAAAAATTCTGAATCAACCGCAGCTGGCTTCATTTGCTTGCTGAAGTTTGAAACCATTGATGTTTTGCTAAACTTTTCGCTTGTTTGAATGAAGTGACTAAGCTTTCTATCGTTTGGTATGAATGAAGTTAGTTGTTTCTGGAAAATCTAATCA
Source organism: Coffea eugenioides (assembly GCF_003713205.1). Taxonomy (NCBI): domain Eukaryota; kingdom Viridiplantae; phylum Streptophyta; class Magnoliopsida; order Gentianales; family Rubiaceae; genus Coffea; species Coffea eugenioides. The sequence continues at coordinate 40,688,331 of NC_040037.1, forward strand.
AGGTTGTGATTAAGAAACTTGAGTTTGAGAAGAAGTTGCAGCAGATTTCATTTCATTTGCTAGAGTACAAACATATTGCAGAAACAAGTTCCTACGTAGTCGCATGAAGTTTGCATGCAAATCTTCGTAGAAATTTGCAGTTGGCTCCCTTACATTTCCCATGACGCCACTAAGGCCCAAAATAAAAAGAAGTCATTCAATTTGATCCCTCTTGAATGTCAATTTCCTTTAGCATGTTTTAATTTGTTTTTGGACAGATTGCTTGGGGTCTTTAGGATGGATTTTGAGTACTTAATGTGTTCTTGATAAATTTTAGCTTTGATTTGGATTCTTAGTGGAGTCTTGAGTCTTTTGTGATTTGAATGTAGCAAATTGATTTTATTCAACTTGGTGGTTTTATGATTGAGTTTTAGAGGTGTCGCCTTATGGTTTTAATTTTAATTTTTTTATTTTTTCCTATTCGATAAATTAATCCCTCAAATTTTCTTTTCTCTTTCAATCGGGTCCTGATTTAGTTGAATATGGCCTGTTTAGGCACTAAAGGCTTTGATTATTCAATTTCGTATTTATGCAATTATTGGTGATGCCTTAACCTTTTTCTTGCTTTTGGACCTTTAAAGTTCTTAAAACGTTTTAATTGGTTTCGGTTTGATTGATTGATGGTTGCTTTTGGATCCTAAAATGCAAGTGAAACCACTCATTCACCCTTATTTGATCTTGGACCCCTGAAATTCCATAATGATTAATCGGACTTGAGGGGTTATTAATGTTAGCAAGTGAATCATTAGGAGTGTTTACTTTAGGACTTGGTTGATAATCTCTCCTCCTTGGTAACCGTGCATTATTTGATTGCATTTTAAGATGGTTTAGATGATCGGTTGGTCTAATTTGTTTTTTTATTTGATCATTTCTAAGTTGCAAAGTGAGGACGGATTCGATGTTTGATGGATTCCGATTGTCATATTTGTCTTTTATCATTATATTGGTGCATTAATCCTTTCCTTTGAATGGTTTTAGCCCAAATTAGCTTCTTCTTTAGCGACTATAGCCCAAGTTGAGTCTTGTTCACCTTACTAGCATTACACACGGGGGGGAAGGTACAACTTCTTTTATCCCTTTTTGTCTCTCCTATGTGATCTTATGTGTTATGTGAATATGCCTGTCTACTTCGCTTTCCTTACCTCCTTGCATGCATTTACTTACTTTTTACTTTTATTTAAGTTTTATGGGGTATGTGTACACCTCTTGGCTTGTAATAGATAGGGCTCGGAGAGCATCTGGTCCATTTCCCCTTCCCCTTTATGCTTTTATGGGGTATGTGTACACCTCTTGGCTTGTAATAGATAGTGCTCGGAGAGCATCTGGTCCATTTCCCCTTCCCCCTTGGTTGCTTGCTTTTGTTGCTACATGTTTAATTGCTTTATTAGGTTCTTGCATCTAGTCGAGCATGCTAAGTGCTACGTGTTACGTGTTTACGAGCGTTTTGGCATGTCTACTTGCTTTCATAACTATGAATGAATGGAATGGATGAATGTACGTCACCACACTAGTCCAACGCTAGTTGTGGCTTCTTTTATCGTTTCCACTAGTCCAACGCTAGTCGGAATTCGTAGAATGGGCTAGTCCAACGCTAGACCCTTAGGGATTTCCCCTCGTTAGCACATCATTTGCTTGTTCACCACATATCACGCATTTTCCTTAGTGTTATCATTTGGCATGATCCTCGAACCCCTTTCCCCTCATTTTAGGTTTTGCACCCCATACTAGCTATAGGGTTCATTTTGCTTGAGTGTCCCCTTCCGATAAGGGAAACGAGCGAGTGTGGCTACTCAATAGCCTTAGCACGCTAGTTTCGCCTTCTAATCAAAAGGAAAATCAAAGTCGAAAAGTTAGGAGTCAACCCCCGTACCCGACTTGTTGCATTCCTATAGGGTCATACTTTCATTTTTATCACCTACATACTCTCTTAACCACATTTTTTACATTTCTCAAACCATACTTCATCTTACTACATTTTACCCATCACTTGCTTATTTTCACTTCACAAATGACATTCCACTTTACCTTATATATCTATTATTCTATTTTCATACATTTGCACACGAAAAACACTTGAACTTTATACAATTTCACACAAGCACCTTTATACAACTTCGCACACTTGCACTTACATTTCTTGCATCTTTCATACACTTTCACACTTGCACACATTTGCATTAATCGACCTCTATGAGGTTTTCCTTTGTTGGCCGCCACAATTCATGTGGTTTGGGACCAAAAGCCTCACGAGAGACATCGTAGAATTTAGGATTGCATTTTCCTTTTCGTTTTGCATTCATATAGTCATATCCAACGTGCGAACATACATTGGGTAGAAAACTAGGAAAGGTAAGGTTAAGTCGCGCAACTAGCCTTGGCTAGGTCAAAGGGGTGCCTTGGATTCTATCATTGCCTTCCCCTTTGTCAAACGTGACTCCCGAGCCTTTTTCTTTGGCTTACGTGGACTAGGAGTCGTTTTTAAAAGGGTTTTACTATTTCGTCTTTAAAAATTTATTTTTAGGTGACTTGGTACACCTTAATCATTACCAAGTGGCGACTCCAATTTCTCATTCAAAACCCTTTTAAAAACTGTTTTTTGGGTCGAATCGTCGCTTTTTCAAGTCCCATATTAGACCCATATCTTTTTCAATCAAAATTCAATCAAAAACATCTTTCTCAAATCATTTATTTTTCATATCAAAAATGGGGCGCGACAGTCGGTTAGTGGCTGAGTCACACGAATTGTAATAAATGCGGGGTCCACTGCTTTCCAAGTTAACAGAAATTTGTTTCTTCCTCTCTCCAATTTCCCTCTTCCACATTCTCTCTCCCTCTCTCTCTCTTTCTTCTTCTCCTTATTTCCTATTCCTTTTCAATTGAATGATTAATCACTCCAATTTGCATGGTTAATCACTTCAGTTCTTAACATATTGTGGCAAAAGATTGACAAGGGCATTGTGGCTAGGTTTACAGTTTACAAATAGGTTGCCATTTGGGCTATAATTAAGCGTGTTGAGATGGAATTTTTATCTGCCCCCTGTAAATTTACAATAAGGTCCCAGGTTCGACTCCCGCGTGCTACAGTTGTTGGTCATCTTTGGAACGAAGCTCTGCCTAATTTGAAGGGATTAGTTTGGGTGATCCCGGTATCCCCCTTCAGACCCCAGAAAAAAAAAGATGGAATCTTTATCCAAATTGGGTCTGAACATTTTACGGCCTTGATTGGTTAAGAAAATTTACACGACTCAGATTATAAGTTGTACATCAATTTTAACGACGTGTGCGCAACTCGAAAAAAAAAAAAAGAAGAAGATAAATTTACATTTTGTTCAAATTGATTTACATTCGGAACAAATGCATGCATATTTTGTTCAAATGCATAAAACCGTTCCGGAGCCCCGATCCCTTAAATGAAGACATTGATCGGTTCTGCTGTAATATATTCAATTAGTATCGGCTTGGGATGGAAAAAAAATGAAATTACGAGACAAAGATAGCAAGTTTTCCACCTGGTAGTAATTAATCTAAGAAATAATCAATTAAACCACTTTGAAAAGAAGATATTTATTATGAAAGAAAAACAAATGTAAAAATCTCACCATTGATCTTCAGATACGTAATAGTAAATTACTGTCAATCAGCCAATCTCAGATACGTAATGGTAAAATCTATATTTTCTACTTGTGTGAAAGTTTATTTGTTTGCCAACAAAAAGGCATATTTGGGCCTTCACAGAAATCAGAACCGCACTCTTTGCTGGTAATAATAATCCCTTTCAACTTTTCAACTCAATGTGCTATATATATATGCTCTATTCAACTTTTCATGTCTAAATTGCGTTATAGCATAATTATTGTACGAATCCCCAAAAGTTTCAATGGACAAGAAACTACTATTTTTTTTTTGTGATATTAACAATCCCTTGCACGATCAATTCAATAATGTTATGAGTAATTCAGTGAAAATTTGACTATCGGCTCATACTAATCAATCACATTGTTTAATCTGTGTGCCTCAAGCCCACAAATATAGGCTATTTTTATTTCATTTTAAGGAAAATTGTTTAAAATGTCTTCCACATTTTGTTAAATGAAAATTTTCGTCTTTCACTTTTAAAATATTAATTTTATGTTTTTTTTTACAAATTTAATTTTGCAAAATTTTATCCAATCTAAATTTTTGACCATTTTTTAGTTTGAAATCACTACGCGACTCATATGTAATCATTTTTTTTAAGATATAAAAAGATCAAATTCCACTTTTTTAGAGGCAAAAATAAAAATGAATTAGATCGGATCCCACTTTTTAGGAGAAAAATAAACATATTCAGGTCAGATCCTACGTTTTTAGAGGCAAAAATAATTATGAATTGGATCATTTATTTAATTACACATGAGATTTAACTTTTTTACTCTGAAAAAAAAAGAAGACCATTTATAGATTACGTGAGGGACTTATGACAAAAAGTGATAAAAAACTAAATTTTACTGATTTGATTTTATAAGAAATATAAATTGACTATTTCAAAAGTAAAGAACGAAAAATTTATTTTGACAAAATGTAAACAACTTTTTAAATGATTTGTCCTAATTTTATTGGACCCTGTTCCTACCTTCAAATCAAATGTGAAAATCGCCCTTGGACAACATTGTATGATTCTGTGTAGAATTGTCGAGCACTTGCTAGTTTCATGTAGGCCGAAGCCTTTGCAAAACAGTCTGTACGTAGCATGGATGAGCATGTAACACGTATAATACAAAGGTTGTGGACGTGGAACACATCTAACATCGCTCCCTCATGCATGCACAACACAAACTAGCAACATGAAACGTGGCACAAAGGGATCAAAATTCGAACCAGATAAAAGTTGTTGTTCATCCTAGGATCTCGTAGATGGATTTTAAGGAAAAACAAGAAAGAAGGGAAACCCCATCAACTAGTTACCAGTACCAAGGAATACAAAAAATTATTGAACATAGGTAGAGAGATTTAAGGTTGTTCTAAAATCTATATCTATATAAATTTGAGAAGGAATTTTTAGCAACAAGTCTCCACACATCTTTCCACTATCAATTCCATTTTTCTAGCATTTCACATTTAATTTAATTTGTAAAATATATTCTTCTTAACTTCCACATCTACTCTTCACATTTGACATTGTTGGTTACTTTTTAAAATCATTCCATTTCAAATTGTTGGTTAATGTGCATGTTATCCTATTTGAACTTCAACTCGTCACGTTTCCGATTGTCTTGCGTTATTTATGATTCTACTCCAATTAAAACTTCTATAAGACCATAACAAGATATAACAAATATAATATTTTTTCATGCTTCCTTATTAATTTAAATAAGTAAGATTATTTATACTCCATTTTTGTTATGCACACTTCAATAATCATTTTGATCATATAGTTTTCATTAATTAGACTATATGATAAAACAAATGGTGGAATTGCAAATAATAAAAAACGGAGTGCAATTAACATTTTCCTAAGTAATAAAAAATGGAGTGCAAATAACATTTTCCTAAGTAAGAAGCATAGTTATTAAACCCGACCCGGCCCAACGGTTCAACCGGTCAAACCGGTGAACCGGCCATGAAACCGGACTGGGTTCTTAAGAAGATCATTTCTGCATTGAATCCATTGACTTTTCAACGGACCGGCGGTTGAACCGACCGATTTTACGAGGACCCCGGTTTATGGAAAAATTTTATAAACATTGCTAGAATGGAGATTCGAACGAGTGACCTCATGCAAAGAAGTAGACTACCATTATCGCCAGACCAGTCAACCATTTATTAGTTATTTTGTTCTTATACTATATATTAGAGTCTTATTCTTATTTTATTTCTCCAAAACAAAATTTATTTGGAATCTTTTAATAACATTTTTATTATTCCCTGAACTCTATAAATTATGAAATTGACTTAAAAATAACATATTACACAAATCATTTTAAAGGCAAATATTATTCTTAATAAACTTTTGCACTTAAAATTTATAAATAAACTAGATAATTACACTTAGATAAAATTTTATACTTGAAATTTGGTGGATTACTAATTAAATTTAGGTTGTTAATTCTTATAAAAATTAATGAATCTATAATAAATTAAACTAACTGAATATTTATTATGGCATAAAAAATTATAAAACATAATATTTAAATATATGTAATGACCCACTAGTTGGACCACTCATCCACCGGTTGAACCAGTAACCCGTTGACCCACCACTTTCACCGGGTTCCTCCCTAGGCCGGATTTAATAACTATGGTAAGAAGTGACTTCCATGCCTTTCTAATTTAAATAAATAAGAAGTGCTCCACTTATATAGGAATTTGGTTTGAAGTTTATTAGTGGGAGGGTAAATAAAGAGAAAACATTACCAAACTTAGTAAAAGTAAAAAGTAAATGGTAATATTTTATTTTTTAACTTAGTAATCCCAAGTAAAAGAGCAAAATTAAATAGAAAACAAAAAGGAAATAATGTCGTGGATTTAAAAAATCAACAATGGTACTATTCATGAAATCTAAATTATGAAATCACTAAATAAAAAACAAAGTACCACTGGCCTTTTAACGTGGAATTTTTTTTTTTGAAATATTCATTTTTGATAAAAATAATGATAATAACAACACCAATTCTAACAAAAAATTTTAAAAAAATAACATTATAGTTTAAGAGAAAAATATAGAACATTCGACCCTAAAATACTACTTAATTTGTATATATCTAGCCCAAATTTGACCCTGATTAGATTTGAATAAGAGTGCAAAACCCAAAAACTAAGGATAACTTTTGGTATCATTAATTATTTTATGTATTCTTATTGCTGTCTTCATATGTAAATATTATTTGCTATGTTAAAATATATATATATTGATTGTAGTACTTGAGGATATTATAGATATTATCAGTTTTTCATTTCCATTTTTAGATACTAATAATTGCAACCATTGTAATCAATTTTCAATTTTATATTTTCATGATGACAGGTTAAAGTTAAATATCGCAGGGATATGAATTTAGAGGTTGGGTATGGGGGTAGGAGGGAGAGAAGAAAATGATGAGGAGTTGAAAAGTGTCAAGACAGGTTGAAGAAGAAATGTGAGTTACAAGGATGTGCGGAGAAGGGAGAGAAGAAGAAAGGGGATTGCAGGGATATGACAGAGATAACGAAAAAAAAAAAAATAGAGAGAGTGATACCATGATAGAAAATACGAAAGTCGTAGGAAACATCTGATGACTAGCTGGTGGATAAGAAAATAGGGAAATGATGGTGATTTTAATAATTTTCAGAACTCTAAAAACATACTACCGAGATTTTTTTTAAATATACGTTAAAGTTTATGAAAAATGCTAATCTAAATGCAGTCATCAATTTTAGCGGTACAAGATATGAGAAAGATTTTTTTTCTAAAAATGGAAGAAAATAAGTTGGTTATAATTTATTTTTTTATATTATAAGTTTTGATATATAGGTATAACATAATATATTTTGTCGGATATCGATAAATTGATTTTTTTTTAGAAAACTCTTCTCATCTCACCAGTCAACCTAACCCTCTCCTTAAATGTGTTAACAATTCCACTATCATATAAATCATTATAAATTAAAAATTTTTCAACATGTTAAGCATACACTTCTTTAAATTTTTTAATCTATATATATTATTCTGTACCACAATAGATAAATATATACAATATTATTTTGATTTGAAATATAATCCTTGCATAGCACGGGTCAAAATACTAGTAAGGTGAAATTAAGGATGTCTGGGGCACAAGGAGCACAACCAAAGGAGTCCTATACGGCTACAACGTATGAATCAAAAGATGGAGGAGAGAACAAGCCCAGAACCGACCTTTATTCCAAGGAGGATGAGGGCTATATTGAGGTTGATAAAATTCAGGAGAAAGTAGAGGATCCTGTGGGCAAGGGAGGTCCTGTTTTTGGCGCTGGCAAGGATGATGACAAGGAGGACTTGGGTGTTACTGGAACTCGTTAATTAATTAGTATGCATGGTCTTTTTTGTTCCTTCTTTTTATGGGAAAGCTGGGGGTTTCTGTTAAGTTCTGATAGTTTCTATGGGTGTAAATCTTTAATCTAGACTCTTCCATTTGTTTTTCATGGTTTTTTGATCATCGTATTTGGTCTTAATTTTGTATAAAAAATTGATTCCCTGCACTCAGAAGAATTTATTTTGGTAACGGAGTTCTGATGTAACTCGTGTATTGGAAGTTATCATCAGTTCCACTTCCTTCTAATGAAGTTTGCAATCACCTCTGCTTTCCTTGTCTGCGAGTTGAATTCTCTGTAAAGTTGGACATGATTTTTTTTCCCCCTCTCTGATAGCTCCTGGGCTTCATTGTGTTGTCTCGGAAACAGCATTTAATTTCTTGGATGGTAAGTTCCTGGCAACAACCAAAGTTGACAAAAACTGGGTAGGATCCTACCTGAATATGCTTTCCATGTCATGGATGATGTGTTGAATGGATTATAGATTTGTCTAATCTTGTGGATTAATTAGTCTTCTCTGATCTCATTAGCCTATACGGGCCTACATCATTGATACCAAATCAACATCATTAAGCATAAATTACAGTCACTAATTTGCTGTTTTAGGAAGGAAATGTATGTTGTTGCCTCTCCTGGCCATGTCCATTTCAGCTGAATAACAAGTTTCATTGGAATTCTTTTCTTGCCAAGCGTTAATTCTCTAAATCTGCTGCGTGCAAAAAGATACTCTACTATTGTGGCAGCTCACCAAACAGTAGAAAGAGACTGTTTTCTTCTCCAAATAGAACACTTTAGCTTCTTGCTGAATAGACAAAAGTGGTTGTCTAACTCTAACGTGATAGTACTTTCAAATGAAATCCAAATATGTTGTTTTTTAGTGGTTTTGATTCTTCGAACATATGGAAATTTTCTACCCGCTGTGTTCCATGACTTGATTTTTGTACCCAAAAGAATGAAAGACTTCAGTCCACAAAAGAAACAGATAAAGGAATGAAAACGAAGAAATGAAGAATGGGAGCAGGCTAAATACTTTTGTGTTTAAGCATCTCATGTTCTTTTCTCATATTGACAAATTGTCCACGGGAGAAAATTGAAGCAGCGGAGTTAGGACGTCCGACACACTACTATTTGCGAGGAGAATGAAATGACACTTTGACAAAGCCAGCATTTAAGGGGTTTAATAAGTTAGAAGAAGGATGAATTAGTACACAAAAACTCATGACTAGTATGAAATAGAATAATTTTTTTTGTAAAATAGTCTAGTCTGCTGCTGATTTGAACAGAATTTTTATGCACGGCCAGGCTCTGTGAACAGAAAAAAAAATGTGGGCTTTTTCAGGCAGGAAACTTTTGGTGCAAAAGGACCTAACTGGTCCAAATCACTTGCAGAATACAAGGCAAGCTTGTCATTCAAAATTGAGGAATCTACAATTTGACGTAGAGCCATACAAGGCTTGAAATGTGGACCAAATTGTTTGAACGTTCAAAGTTAGCTGAGCTGTTGAAGCTTTTAAGTTTTCCGGGTTATGTTTGTCCAATGAATGCTGCTAAAGACTGTAATGATTGCTATCTGAGAAGTCCGTAGATTGAGAAGAAGTCCAGGCATGAAACCTTGACATTCGAATCAGCTAATGAAGAAAAGATGTCCTAAACAGATGATTGGCTTTGAAGTATTTAACATTAATTAACATCTTTCAGACCATAAAATACGAGATAAGAATGTGGAAAAATGAAGAATGAAACCATGAGAAAGAAAGAAAAGTGAGTCCTTGCAGATTCCAGACTGCAATCTTGAAAAATTATAAACTATGGAAGGTCAGAAAGTGGTTTTTCTGCGCAACTCAAAACACGTAATGCTTAGGTCTAAGAAAGTTGCTGGGTACAACCTTAACAGAATTCATTAATTCAAATCGAACTTGAGCAGAATGTCAAAGTCATAGATTTTACCGAACTGGAGGCAATTTGCTTGTTTAGCTCTATAAATACAACAGAACTCATCATCCAGTTCTTCTGCAACCAACTTCTTGTTTCATTTGCATCCCTCTACCCTGCATTTGCAACTTACTCCTAAAATGGCACCCCTGAGATGGCTCTTGATCTTTGTTGCATGTTTCCTTTCATGCACAGTCTTGGAAAGTCTGAGACCTGTCCTGATTGTTTTATCCATTCTCGGGCAGGTTATTACCCAAATTCTGACAAAAAAGGAACAGAAGGTCAGGATCAAGCTACATATACAAATTCATAAGCATGAGCAGGAAAGCGTGTTGTCTTGCTTGCTTTGCAATTTTAGATGACATGAATTCATGCACATTAATTGCTAGCACTAATATCGCGCTTAATATGATCGCAGTTGGGAAATGTGGCTTTGGTAAGTTTGGAGCAACACTCAATGGCGGTGACATTTCGGCTGCAGCAGAGCTGTATCGAGCGGGTGTAGGATGTGGCGCTTGCTATCAGGTAATTACAGCATGCCACAATATTATACATGTCATTAGAATGCCTGACGTTTTCATATGCTTGTATGCATTATCTATATTTATGTCTAATGACTCTATCATGCTGCTCTTAATCAGGTAAGGTGCACTAACAGTTATTATTGCCTGGATAAAGGAGTAACTGTAGTCATAACTGACCATGGAAGCAGTGATCGAACTGACTTCATTCTCAGCCAGCGAGCCTTTAGTCAGATGGCACAGAGCATAGATGAAGCAGCCTCTCTACTGGCACTTGGAATAGTTGACATTGAATATAGAAGGTTAGAGATACATGTGAACAAAAAAACTACAAGATATGCTTCATGGTCATTAAGAAAGCTTCTAGATTTAACTAATAACAGATGATTTAGAAGTTAGAAGCTCACAAATTGAACTTTCATATGACTGAGAGGAGAGCATCTGCAGGAACTATATGTTCTTTTCCTTGGGTTTACCATTGATTTATTCCATAAAAGTAATTAAGCAAGTCCATGAAAACACAAAACTTCATTATATCCTCCATGGAAGTAAAACCTCTGTGAACTAAATGAATCTCTCTGTCTCTTTTTGAACAGGGTCTCATGTAGCTATCTTAACAAAAATACTACATTCAAGATCGATGAGAGCAGCAATAACCCTTATTATTTAGCTTTTGAAATACTGTACCAGCAAGGAAAGATGGACATTACAGCTGTGCAGCTCTGTGAGGTACCACACAGTGCTTTTTCCCCTTTGATACTGGAACCTACTCATTTTCCATAGACCAAGTTTATGAAAGATATTGTCAAATTATCTGTAAAACAAGAATAGTTTTGTTTCACAGACTTTGAGTGTCACAATATTAATTAATCAGTCTGGGTAAAAGCACACTACCTAGACTCCTTGACTATAGTTCAGAAGTGTGCTTAACTTACAAATGCACATTTTTCTTTGTGCAGACACAAACCTTTGTTTGTAAACTATTGGATAGGACTCATGGAGCAGTATGGACAACCACCTCGCCACCAAGCGGGCCTTTATCGATAAGGATGCTATTTAGTGCCAATGATGAAGATGAGACATGGGTAGTTCCAGTCAATAACATACCAGGAAATTGGAAACCTGGAGACACATATGACTCAGGAGTACAAGAAATGCATAGCCAAAGAAACTGAATGTTGTCATTCTACGGTCAATAAGTCCTCGGTGTTCTTGTGCTTTATTTTTTATTCGTTTCGTATCCAAATTTAGTCAGGAGATGGTACAAGAAGTTGGCGTTCTACAGTTAGTCATTCCATTACTGCTCACTAGTAAAAGTAACCAGGAGAAGAATTATAGGTTTGTAGTAATTCTCTACTATAGACTGTGGACTAATTGTATCCTCCTCCTATGTCAAAACAATTGATTGCATATGAATAAATTGGATGCAAGACATAATTATTTTTCTTTCAACATTTACTCATAAAGCTTTCAAAGCTTCATATCTCTGATAGACAAGATGTTGATTGTATCTGTCAATATACAGCATTTCATGTTACTTCTGAACAAACTGAACAACTTTTGTGAATTTACAACTATATCTCACCTGGGCAGCAATGGCCTTGAATACTTGAATGCCAATGCTAATTCATAAACTGAGATCAACAGTATTCCACGATGAAGTTGGGCAATCATAACTTAGGAAATCACCCTATTGTCTATGCAAGTGATGAACCACGAAAAGTCATACCATCACCTTCAATTCAGAAGCCAGGCTAGGATATCTGATAGATAATTGGTATTCAGGTCAACTTTTGCCTAGCATGCTTACGTCTCAAATAATCGCAACTCAATATTAACACGAACACGTTCTGATTTTTTGCATATGCTGAGCGAAATCTTCAGTTAAAAAAAATATCATCAACTGTTTTCCCTTTGCTTCAAATATATAACTTCCAGAACTCAATCTTCTCTAGCAGGGAGTTTTGTGTTGGTTTAATCCTTCTATTCATGAATTTGGTCTCCGAATAACCAATTTTGATAATTTCTTCCACAAAGAATATATATTCCTCTTCCTGTTCTATTGTCTGCATGACAACTTCAATTGAGCACCCATTTCACTCAACATAGAGTAAACCATGCTTCTCTTGTGGGCTGATCTAGTTTTCTGAGACATATCTGATTTTAAATCCATCAAGTGCACAAGGCTAGACCCAGCTTCCTTTTCTGTGCCCTTTTCTTTCATCAACTTTCTTATATTCTCCACATCATCCCATCTCCCTTCTGTGGCATATATGTTGGACAATAACACATATGGCCCAATATCCCCTGGTTCCATACCAATTAATCGCTTTGCAACAATCTGTCCAAGTTCTAGTCTGGAGTAGGTCCTGCATGCCGAAAGTACAGACCCCCATAGAGCTGTTCCTGCTTCCACGGGAATTGTCTTAACAAGTTCTTCACTATCATGCACCAACCCAGCCCGGCCAAGGAGATCAACCATGCAACCATAGTGCTCAACCTTGGGCTCTATATTGTAAACTCTATGCATTAAATCAAAGTACCACCAGCCCTCTAACACCATCCCAGCATGATTACATGCACTTGGGATGCATGTAAAAGTGGCATCATTTGGCATCATTTGGCATCAGTCCACACTTTTCCACCTCCATAAACATTTCAAGAGCTTTTTCTCCATGCCCTTGCATCCCATATCCCATAATCATAGAATTCCATGATACAACACTTCTCTCTGGCATCTCATCAAAGATCAACTTCGCCAAATCCATAGCCCCACATTTTGCAAACATTGTCAAGAGAGTTGTCATAAGCAACACATCTGGCTTGATTCGTCCACTACCTTTTATATAGGAATGAATCCATTGACCTCGATCAAGCCTTCCCAGATGTCCACAAGAGATCAGAACACTTACAAGTATAGCCTCATTCGGCTGAACATCTCCTTCCACCATCATCTCATCAAACAATCTCAAACACTCAGAATAGTCCTTCAACCTCACATAAAGAGCCAACATAGTAGTCCAAGAAACCATATTCCGGCAATCCATTTGATCAAATAACATCCTCGCTCCATCTTTATTTCCAGTCCTGGCATAGCCATCAATCATACAATTCCAAGAAACAACATCACGAGAAGGCATCTCCTCAAACAACTCCTTTGCCGCCACCATATCCCCAACCCCTACATACCCTGTAATTATTGAATTCCAACTAAAAACATCCCTTTCGTGCATCCCATCGAAAATCTGCCTTGCAAAACCCAGTTCTCCATTCTTCACATACCCATCAATCATCGTATTCCAAGTTACCAGATCTGAGTCAGAACATAAATCAAATACCTTCCTTGCATCCCAAATTTTTAAACAAACAGAATACATATGAATCAGAGCATTCCTAACAAATAAATCCAACTCAAACCCACATTTCACAACACGACAATGAATCTTTATCCCTTCATCTAACAAACCCACATCAGCACAAGCTTTAACTAATATAGGAAAAGTATAATTATTCTGAAAGACGCAATTTTTAACCATTCCATTATAGTAAAAAGCCAATGCCTTTTTTGGGTCATTGAATCTCACGTATCCTCTAATTATAGTATTAAATAGAAAAGCATCTGGGTATTCAAGATTATCAAATATTTTAATGGCACAAGGAAGTGTAGACTCAGAAGAACAGAGCTTTTTAATTGCTCTGCCGGAAGCAAGGGGATGTTGAATGAGGCCCGAGACAACGAGTTGGGTATATATTTGGTTGAAATGATAGAGATTAGGACTGATAGAGTCTAAAATGCAGGATGGGGTGGCTAAGATCTAAAATCTGCACCCCATCATGGTCTAGATGGCTGGGGCCTCGTTTATCGGTATCAGACCAGAGTTTTGGAGTTGGCCTGGCAAGATTTCTCTGGGTTTTGATGAACTTTTCAAGGGTTCTTGAGGAAAGGTCGATTGAATTTCTGGCGGCTCTGAGCCTAACGGTCATCTTTTTCTGTCCAAGATTTGGCGGCAAGATCAGAGAGGGACTGTATAGTTTGGTGTTTTACAGTTAAATTTCTGTATAATGATGCTTACTTCATCAGTTTACACCCCGTACTCTTGTCAAAATAATTTTAAAAAAGTCGTTCCGAAAATGAAAAAAAAAACATTGGTTTGAACTTTGAACTCTTATGCTTTTAGCTTGGCCAGATTATTATAGGTCATGAATTGAAATGATCTTTCATCAATTGAAACTTCTTTTACAAAAAATGTTGATTGGAAATTATATTTAAAGTTCTTTGGCAATATGTTTACGAGGAATAGCGGAATCCAAATTAAGCCATTGCAGTTTTTTTTTTTATCATTATGTAAATTTCTTACACCTATAATTTTCGAGCAACACTATTCATGTTTAACCTGTGGTTTGAACTCTTAAATTTGTGCTTTTAACTTGGCCAAATTATTATAGGTCATGAATTGATTAATTGAAATAATCTTTCAGCAATTAGATGTTTTGAAATGTTTTTATAAAACATTTATTGAAACCTCTTTTTTTATTAATGTAGTACAAAAAATGTTGATTGGAAAATACGTTTAAAGTTGTTGGGTAATATGCTTACGAAAATAGTGGAATTCAAATAACTTGGGTGCAATATTTTGTCAAGAAGAACTAACCTGGGTGCAATTTAAAATTGTATAAACCTTCCAAAAAGACAGAGCATCGTAGTTTTAACGCATAGAATAACTTATTCCATTTCAGTAGCTTACTAAATACTGCTATTCCATTACTCTTACTATTACGTTTCTCGGTTCTTCTTTGTCTCTTGCAAACTTCCAGCAACTACCACAACGGTACCGGGTACCTTTCTCTTCTCCCCATTTTTTTTTCTGATCTTAATCACTAGAATTTTCTATGCGGCTTAGACTGTTTGACTGCATGAAATCAGTGCTTTAATTTGGAATGGTACGTTCTTGTTTCTTGTTCGCAAGGCATCTGAAAGTGACGTCTAGTTATAGCTGATCATCCTCCTAGTGCTACATGATTGTTTTAGCTTTGATTAAAGGGTGGTTTGGATTTTGTTTGTTAATTTTCAGTACCCGCAATTGCATATTTGGTAAAATAAATATGTTTCAGAAGGATATTATCGCCTGATTATAAGGTAATATATTTGGGTTAAATTTTGTTTTTGACTTTGGAGGAGCTTACCTCAATGGGAAATTGTTGTGCTCTCCTAAAATCTATTATGGGTTTTGCCAACGAGGTAGACATATACTGCTTTTTGTTTGCCCATGATTTTGAAGTGAGCAAGCCTAGTGCATGGTGATTTAAAAAGTTGCGTATGATATCTCTGGGAGCCTAGTTCTCTATCACAGTTTTTAAGTATTGATCTGTTCTAGACATGATTTTCGAGGTTAAATTTATAGGCAGTTTAAGGAGCCAGCTAAAGAATTATGTTCTTAATTCTGGGCAATTACATGTTTGATTTGCTCCATCTGAATACTATCTCCACACAACATCTAGGTAATGGGTGATTGGATTGAAAGGTAAGCACTACTGGACTTGTGCAGAGCTTTAACTTGATGAATTGCCTCAGTAGATATGTTTTTGCTTGCTAATGTTTAGTTTATATAGCTAGAATCAGCAGGGATCATATTCAGTCTGATCAATGAAAGGATTTCATAATACAGGAGGAGCATGATGGAAGGTTGCCAAAACAGAAGAAGGTCAAAGTTGTTTTTGTCTTGGGTGAGCATTTGGGGTTGATTCTCTGCTCCTGTTCCTAACCTCTATGAGCATTTAAACGGTCATATTCCACTTAGTTATATTTAAATCCACAGGAAGTGTCTTCTGATCCAATTTTTCAGTCAAAATAGACTACTTCTGTTCTGATTAATTGTTACGTCTGGAAAGAATGATGCCAGCTGAAGTGTACTGTCAGGAGTTTGTTATGCCACATCAGCCAGGTGGTTGAGTTAGTTACGCCATGTCAGCCATATTGTTAATTAGTTAGTAGCCGAAAATGGAAGGTGTGCAGGAAAGGAAAGTTTGTGCAGAAAGTTGTTACGGAAATAGAAAGGTTCCGGAATTGGAAGTCGGTTAGCAAGTGTGTATAAAAGGAGCTAGCGGGATGGGAGGAAGGAAGTTCTGAACAATCTTTTTAATTGTATTCACTTCATTTCAATCCTCTTCTCATCTCTGCAATAATACTACTTCTCACTCTCTCACTCGAGTTGTCTTCTCCAATCTGCAACTCCTGTTTGAGAGTATTTCCCTGTGATCTCAACTGTCCTTCGCATCAGTGGTATCAGAGCTGGGGGACAGACCAGCTCATATAACAATGGCGGAGGGTACTAGATCGCAGGATAGCCGAAGATTAGAGGAAAGCGTGAAGGCTATGATGAAGGAGCAGAAGGAGCAATTTGAGCAAAAGATGGCAGCCCTCAGGAACTTGGTGTTGGAGCTGCACTCGCAAAGAAGCCAATCTGCAAGGAATTTGCCTTCAGAAAATGAGGTATCTCAGGGAAGAACTTACCAAGCCCCTACGCATTTTTCTCATCTGGAATTCCCAAGATTCCATGGGGAGGACTTCCAAGGGTGGTTGTTCAAGATCGAACAGTTCTTTGAGGTGAATGAGACACCAGTTCAGGTGCGGGTGAAGATGGTTGCGATGAACTTGGAGGGGAAGGCTCTCCAATGGCATCAGATTTTTCTGAGATCTCGTGTCACAAGAGAGTTACCTACCTGGGAAGAATATATTAAGGAGATGGCGTCTAGATTTGGAGGATGCTTGTATGATGATCCAATGGGAGAATTGAAGGCCTTGAAACAAGAAGGATCAATCCTGGAATACCAAGAGCAGTTCGAAGAGCTGCTAAATAGGGTGGATCTTCCTGAAGATTATGCCACCAGTTGTTTCCTCAGTGGCTTGAAGACAGAGATACAGCTAGCTGTGAGGGTGTTCATGTAACGACCCCACCTCCCCCTAAGGCGTACCAGAGGGTTCGACGGGCCGCCTGCCCAACTCTCGCCGGGACTCAGTCGTTCGCTACAGTCCTCAATTAAAAATTGAAATAAATCACAAGAATAAATAGGGCATTGATCCAAACTTAAAGCGGAACTTATATACATTGCCAACCCAAAAGAGAAGATAAACATCAAATATACAAGGGTTCTCAATCCTTCATACATCCAGCCCGTGCCAAGCACTAGGCGAGAACCACTACAAAAGAAACAAAAGAAACAAAACTAGATTGGCTAGTCTATCTCAAGCTCACGTCCTCGCTCGCCTTCCCCTGTAAGGAAAACAAAACTAAAGAGATGAGCTAAAAGCCCAGTGAGGTTCCGAACACATAATCAGATAATCAATCCAATACATTAAACATGGAGTATCAATAATTCAAGAAACATTTACAATGGAAAGCGATAGTAACACATTCATTAAAAGGATACGGCTCACAAGGAGCAATTCGTTATTTCATTCATTCGTTCTCCTGACATTTTCCCTTATTCCTCCAATCATTTGAAACTGCATTTTTCGTTTATCAATAACCCTCGTTCGATCGTTCGTTCATTCATTCATTCACCCCCGTCCTGGCCGTTGGCCAGTCTCCACCAACCTACAGGGTAATACTCGAGTATACCAAACGTTCACCCAAGTCCCTAATCGCCCGACCGAGTCCGCTTCTGGCTCGAGACGACCGGTAACAAGGGGCAATGGCCAGTTCAGCCCAAGAGGCTTACATTCATGCGCAAGTAACATTTCAATCATTAAATCCTTGAAAATTGCACAGTTATTTAGGTCGAGTGCGATAAAGTACACACTCGCCTAGGAAGCTCGTTTTGGAAATCATTAAAAGCACTTAGCACATTAGCAAATGATAACAACAAGCCATAGAATCAAATAAGGAACACTCACCTAGAAATGCAAAATATCGTGCAAAATATCCTTCCGGATATTACCCTTAATCACCAATGAAACCTAAGGTTGAACAAGAGAACATATTACAGTTTATCGAGCAAAACATTTAAGGGAAACAAAGAAACCCGACTAATTAGGAGTAAAACGTGTAAAGATAATTTTCAAGTAAGAAGAGGGTTGTTTGAACCCACGGATGAAAAATCATGTTTTAAAATGGAAAACCGGTCATGGTATTGGCCAAACAAAAGTATACAAGTTCAAATAGAAACCTAACCCTCGGGCGAAAATTTGGGCAGCACGCCCTTTGTGTTTACCTAATTTTTCAGCCATTTTGGCTTCATTATTTTTTCTCAACCACAACCCAACATCACACATAAGCAATTCAAGTCAAGAGCCGTTCCATATGCTCACAATATCATAAGAATAAGAAATACAGTAATAACAAGTGCAGAAATTCAATTTAGCAAAAGACAGATTTGACGTGCGAATGCGGAAATAACATATCCGAGGCTACGCTTATCGGATTAAGACGTAACCTATTCTGTTTCGAAGCTAAGACACAGGGCTATAATGTTCATGAAGGTCACTTAGTCCAGTTTCTAATGTAACTTGGTCAAATTCTCAAATTACTAAACCAGAAACCAATTCGTCGGCTGTTTAATCGCATTACACTGTAATGGACATAACTCAGTGTACAAAAGTCCAAATCATGTGTTCTTAGAGGCATTTGAAATCTAATTCAGAATGCTACAACTTTCATGTTTTGGTCCAGAGCTAAATGAGAATGGATCCTGGTCAAAAAATGTGATAAACTGGACAAACTGATGAAACGGACTGCTGGGGAAATACTTAAAACAGGAAGGGTATTTTGGACTTTTTACGTCATACGTTGCTCCGATTGAGCTGAAATTTTGTAGGCACCTATAAAATACCATTCTATACAACTTTCCTTC
Organism: Coffea eugenioides; assembly: GCF_003713205.1. NCBI lineage: Eukaryota > Viridiplantae > Streptophyta > Magnoliopsida > Gentianales > Rubiaceae > Coffea > Coffea eugenioides. The sequence goes on from NC_040037.1 coordinate 40,707,701, forward strand.
TTTGACCTAAGGCAAAATCGGCCTCTAACATACAGATATAAATTCAGACAGAATGTTGGGGAAAATTTCCAGATTCTGGAATTTCTAGTTTTGAGTGGAACTTTCCTTAATTTCTCACTCCAATCACTACCAAAACACCTTATAAAACCTCAATTGCAACATATAAGCATCATACAACAAATTAGGCAGAATTTCCCCAAACCCTAGTTCATGAAATAAAAAGGAAAAAACTACTAAAACATGATAATCATCCATGATTCCACCACTAAATCAAGTTGTTAAGCTTAATTTAACAAGATTAAAAGTAAAACTTAGAGAGATAAGCTTTCTTACCTTGTCTAGAGGTCACTAAGAGTAGCCCAAGCTTTCTCCTTCAAAAAACTCACCACAACTCACTAACTAGTCACTCAAGAACAAGTTTAATCGGTTTATTTTGTTTGATTCCTCACTAAGTTGTTGGATTGAAGATGAAATGAAATGTTTTCCTTTGGTGTTTTCCCTCTTCTCTCTCTCGGCCAGCAGCAACAAAATGAAGAGGAAAAAATACTAAGTTTTGGAGTTAAATGGATGGTCTTAGTCTTGGGTCAAGAAGCCTTGAGGTGGTGACAAGTGTCACCACCACCACCTTTCTTTCTTTTCTCTTTCTCTTGTTATTTCCTAGCCTCACATTCGGTCAAGCTTGTTGCCAAGAGAGAAGATATTTTGCTCAAGTTCAATAAATTTGTTTGGTAAGGAAAAATGGTGGTCAAGCAGTGCGTTCAATCGGTAGTGCGCGGGACCCGCCGGTTCGCGCCGTTTTTCTTAAAAACTCACGTACTAGGGTTTTTACTTCCAATTCACTAACCTTATATCATTGCCACTAGTCACATATTATTTCTCACTTAAAAGTCACTTTTAATCCCCAAATTAATCCTTACTCTGTACCGAAAATTCATCCGGCGAAAAATCGCGAAAACCCTAATTTCGCTCCAAACTTGAAACCGAAGCATAAAACCCTATTTTCTAGGTTTATTCACACTTAGTGTGAAATATTTGGGTAGTGGGCTTTGATAAATAATAATTTTCAAATAAAAGGGTATTTTTGAGAAAAAATACAAGAAATTTGCGAGTCCTCACAGTTCATGCCTAAGACGTTGCAACATGCCAGAACACTAGCTAAATTGGAGGAAGCCAAGATCTTGACTCTGCAGAGGAAAGGAGTAAATAAAGCTGGCTTCCACTCGAATGTGGAAAATAGGTGAAGGAGAGACAGGAATTCTGAAGGATCCTGGAAGAAGGAGATCAACCTTGATCGAGCTTGGAGAAGAGATGATAAGGCATTGCTGCCTACTCCTAGCCAGGAGAGGGGTGAAAAGGCTCCAGAAGGTTATATCAGAAGACCATTCAAAAGACTGACCTCTACTGAGATGGATGAAAAAAAAATGAAAGGTCTTTGTTTCTATGTGACGAAAAGTATGGAGTTGGCCATAGGTGTCGGAACAGACAGCTATTTCATTTGGAGGTGTGTGCAGAGGATAAGGGTGAGGAACTGGAAGTAGAATCTGAGGGGGAGGGAGAAGCCTCATAGGGTAACTTGGCTCACATTTCTTTAAGTGCCATGACTTTTACAGCTGTCCCAAAGTTTAGAACAATGAGGGTGACTGGCCATGTGGGAAGGATCTCAGTAAATATGTTCATTGACTGTGGAAGCTCTCACAACTTTGTCCATCCAGATCTAATTAACAAGCTAGGTCTGAAGTTGCAAGAAGTACCATCTCTGGTGGTGGAAGTGGCAGATGGCAACAAAATCACCACCAACAGACTGTGTCCTGACTTTACTTGGCAGATGCAGAACCAGACATTCATGGTTGATGCTATGGTATTACCTGTGGGGGGCTGTGAGATGTTACTGGGGATGCAATGGCTGTCAACATTGGGGGATATCAAGTGGAACTTTGGGGAACTGAAAATGGAGTTTATTAAGGGAAAAAGAAGGTAGTGTTGCGAAGGAAGGGCCAATAGGCCATTCAACTGGTGAAAAGAAGGACCATGCAGAAGATCCTGCATAAACCTGAGCAGATTGCTTCTGCACAACTATGCTTCATTGTGCCTGTGCAGGCAGCATCAAATGAACAGGAAGGCAACTATTATCAGCTAGAGGGGAGCTTGCAGGTGGCAGATCCTGTCCAGGGGTCTGAAGCAAGTGAACTGAATGAGCTGTTAATGGAGTTTGAGGACATTTTCAAAGAACCTTCTGAACTTCCCCCGCACAGAGGTCATGATCACCAAATTGTACTCAAGGAAGGAACTGTACCTGTGAATGTAAGGTCGTACAGGTACCCTGTCTTCCAGAAAAATGAGATTGAGAAACTGATTCAGGAAATGCTACAATCTGGGGTCATCAGGCACAGTACAATTCCATTTTCTTCTTCAGTGGTTTTGGTCAAAAAGAAGAATGGAACATGGAGGATGTGCATCGACTACAGGGAACTAAATACAGCTATTGTGAAGGACAAATTCCCCATACCAGTGGTAAAGAAACTGATTGATGAATTGTTTGGATCTCATTTCTTCACTAAACTGGATCTCAGATCTGGTTACCATCAGATAAGAATGTGTGATGATGATATCGCTAAAACTGCTTTCAGAACTCATGAAGGGCATTATGAGTTTGTAGTAATGCCCTTTGGCCTAACCAATGCACCTTCCACCTTCCAAAGTTTGATGAATACTGTATTTAGACCGTATTTGAGGAAGTTCATATTGGTTTTCTTTGACGACATTGTGACGCCTCGAAAAGTAGGGTTTTTCATTTTATGTATATTTCTGTTGGACGAGAGGATCGCAGTTTTGAACTTGGAAAAAGAAGAAAAATTTTGGAAAAAGTGAAGTGGCCAAATCCGGCCGGAAATCCGGCCAGTTTCTGGCCGGATAGCTGGCCAGATTGCCGTGCAGTTTTGAAAAAAAATTGGATCAGCCTCTGCCTCGAATCCGACCAAGAATCCGGCCGGATTGTGACGTGTCACAGCCGGTCAGCTTTGACCGGCTGCCTTTTCTTCCTTCTTATCTCATTGTTTTGCCCAAAATATCTCATTTTCTTCCCTGGTTCATCCGAGCTTCATAGAGAGAAATACTCTCAATTTTCCTAGTTCAATCTTTGCCAAATATCTTGAGTTTTAACCGATGATTTTGCAAACTATTTCATACAAGGGCTCACTATGGTGGTTTAAAGCTTTTGATGGATTGGTTTTGGAAGGGGAGTGCTAAGTTGATAGCTTTCTTGAACTTGAGGTGAGTTGGATAAACAAGTTCCCTTTTGTTCTAAATTTGGTTAATTAATGGTTTGTGGTGATCATGTATGTTATTTGTGGAGTATTTCATGGGTTGAAGGAAGTTATGGTGAATTTCTGATTTATTGGGCATTTTTCCGATTTTATATGCTAAGCATGAATTGGTCTTGAATTGATGGATTGTTATGGTGTTAAATGGACCCTAAATACGTTAATTGCAATTGTTTACGAAAATTTCCGCTTGTAGGGCAAAATTCCGGTTTCTAGGGTTTTATTTGGGGATTTTCTTATGGTTGGCTTTAAGCTTCTAATTGGCTTGATTGAAGGGTATTGTGGCCCTAATTGGATATGATTTATCGTTTACAAATCGTATGTGTAATTGTGGTTAATTACTATGAGACTTGGTGAATATTTGTAGGTTGGCAAAATAAAGAAAGTAAGGGGAAATGCTGTCCGACCTTTGAGAGTGCTTGGTTGCCTTGGATTTGAGTTGTAGGGCTTGAGTTCAATCTACGAAACTGTATATGATGGATGATGGATCATGAGCTGTGTTGGTGAGTGACCTCCAAACTATTTGCAAAGTTACTTTGGAACTATTTCTTGCATTATTACTCGTTTGCATATCATGTGTGCCGGCATGTGAGTCCATGAAATGTTTTGGCTTAAATGAGGTCTTGGGGAGTCTTGTGCTGAACACCAACGTCCCATCTACTATGTACCTGGAGCCGATGTCTCCACCTCTGTTCGTTTGGAGCAAATGGCTCCTTATTTCTGTATGTCTGTTACTGGATCTTTTGAGCGTTGGGTGTTTAAGTGCAATGATTTCACTGGCTCACGAGAGCAATAACTGTACGTTGGATTTTGATTCATGACATCATTGAAATGAACGATTGTGAAATATATTTGATTACTGATTTTCTGGTTACTCACTGAGCGTTTAGTTCACCCCAAAACTATATTTTTCCCCCTCCACAGGGTTCGAGACGAAGAAATCGCTTGTAGTGCTTAATCATGTGAATGGACGGATTATCTCATGGATGGTTTGAGTTTTAGATCCCATCTTGTGTAATAGTTGTTATTAGGGTTTTGTAAGAGCGTTCGGACTTGAATGGATGTACGTGTAAGTTCCTCGCTTGGGGAATTAGTTTCCGCTTCGCTTTTGGTATGTAAATGTTGGAACACTTGATGTATACTTGAGTTTTATATCGCAATTTATTTGAGGACTGTAGTGAACGACTGAGTCCCGGCGAGAGTTGGGCAGGCGGCCCGCCGACCCCTTTGGTTCGCCTTAGGGGGAGGTGGGACTGTCACAGACATTCTGATATTTAGCTCAACTTGGTCTGATCACATCAGACACTTGTAGATTACTTTCAACACTCTGAGGCAACACAGTTTGAAGGTAAAGAAGAGCAAGTGCTCTTTTGCTTAAAAACAGGTAGCTTACTTGGGACATGTAATCTCAGGAGGTGGAGTATAGGCAGACCCTCAGAAGGTGCAGGCTATTCAGCAGTGGCCTATACCGTCAACCTTGAAGGAGTTAAGGGGGTTACTACAGGAGGTTTATAAAAGATTTTGGGAAGCTGGCCAAGCCCTTGACAGACTTGCTCAAAAAGAACAGCTTTGTGTGGACAAAAGAGGCTACAACAGTATTTTCAGCATTAAAGGTGGCTATGAGTTCCCCTCATGTGCTAGCTCTACCAGATTTTTCCCAGACCTTTGAAATAGAGACGGATGCCTCAGGTGAAGGTATTGGGGCAGTACTGAGTCAGAAGGGCAGACCTTTGGCTTACTATAGCCAAGCTTTGGCCACCAAGCATAGGGGACTTTCTGTGTATGAAAGGGAGATGCTAGCAATTGTAAGTGCAGTCCAAAAATGGAGGCCTTATTTGTTGGGCAGGCACTTTGTCATTAAGACTGATCACCAAAGTCTTAAATATATGATTGAGCAAAGGGTCTCCACGCCTATGCAGCAGAAATGGGTAGCTAAGCTTATGGGGTATGACTATGAACTTCACTACAGGAAGGGGGTTGATAATGTGGTGGCTGATGCGTTGTCCAGACAACCTTCTATCAATCCAACAATCTTAGCTCCTATTTCAGTCATTCGGTCTACATTGCTTACTGAGATTCAACAAAGTTGTGATCAAGACCCCTTGTTACAAGACATTATCCAGCAATTACAGGACCCTACAAGTAATTCGCAGCAGGTGCACTACTCCTACCAGCATCAACAATTGAGGAGGAATGGCAAGTTGGTAGTAGGAAATGATCCTGCTTTATGGCAGAAACTCATTCAATTGTGGCATGATACACCCATTGGGGGGCATTCAGGTGTGCAGGTGACTTATAAGAAACTTAAGGAGCTGGTGTACTGGAGGCACATGCAGAGAGATGTCGAACAATATGTGGCTTCATGTGATGTTTATCAGAGGCATAAGGGGGAGAATGTAACATATCCAGGCCTACTACAACCATTATGCATTCCAGAACGTGTGTGGTCTGACATATCCATGGATTTTGTGGAAGGCCTACCTCCCTCTTATGGGAAAGATACTGTTCTTGTGGTGGTGGATAGACTCAGCAAGTATGCTCACTTCATTGCCCTCAAGCACCCCTACACGACACTCTCAGTGGCATAGGCATTTCTGGATAATATCTATAGGCTCTATGGCCTCCCTAAGACTATAGTCAGTGATAGGGATACCACTTTCATTAGTCACTTCTGGAGGGAATTGTTTCATCTGTTGAAAGTGCAGTTGTGTTTATCTACTGCTTATCATTCTCAGTCAGATGGCCAGACTGAGGTTGTTAATCGATGCTTGGAAAATGATCTAAGATGCATGTGTAGTGATCACCCCAAGCAATGGTGTTTTTGGTTACCACTGGCAGAGTTCTGGTACAACACAAACTTTCACTCAGCTATCAGGACCACTCCATATGAGGTTCTCTATGGCCAGTCACCTCTCCTACACCTCCCTTACATACTGGGCAATTCAACTGTTGATAGTGTGGATAGAAGCCTGGCTGCAAGAGAGGCCACTCTACATCTGCTGAAGCATAACTTGCAGAACGCTCAACACCGCATGAAGCAGCAGGCTGATCAACACAGGTCTGAGAGAACCTTTGAGCAAGGGGATTGGGTTTATGTTAAGCTCCAACCGTATAGACAGCATTCACTCAGATATCACTCGTGTCAGAAGCTGTCTCCACGGTATTTTGGACCCTTTCAGATCATTGCAAGGGTTGGTTCAGTTGCCTACACACTACACCTTTCCCAAGATGTCAAGATACACCCCACATTCCATGTTTCCCTTCTGAAGAAGCATGTAGGGGATCATCCAATGCAGCAACACATTCCCACTCGTGTAACTGATCAGGGTCAATTGCTCATGGAACCAATTGCCATTTTGGATAGGAGATTGGTACGTAGAGGGTGAGCTGCTGCTACACAAGTTTTGGTGCAATAGAGCAACAGCTTCCCAGAGGATGCAACGTATGAGTACTGGTTTGATCTTCACCAGCAATACCGTCACGTCAGTTCTTGAGGACAAGAACTGTTTGGGGAAAGGGAGTATTGTTACGTCTGGAAAGAATGATGCCAGCTGGAGTGTACTGTCAGGAGTTTGTTATGCCACATCAGCCAGGTGGTTGAGTTAGTTACGCTATGTCAACCATATTGTTAATTAGTTAGTAGCCAAAAATGGAAGGTGTGCAGGAAAGGAAAGTTTGTGCAGAAAGTTGTTACGGAAATAGAAAGGTTCCGGAATTGGAAGTCGGTTAGCAAGTGTGTATAAAAGGAGCTAGGGAGATGGGGGGAAGGAAGTTCTGAACAATCTTTTTAATTGTATTCACTTCATTTCAATCCTCTTCTCATCTCTGCAATAATACTACTTCTCACTCTCTCACTCGAGTTGTCTTCTCCAATCTGCAACTCCTGTTTGAGAGTATTTCCCTATGATCTCAACTGTCCTTCGCATCATTAATTAAACTCATGAATTGTACACAGCTTTTTCAACAAATCTTGAAGGTGGATCTCTACTTATTATCTTTCCTCCAGATAACAGAGGATACAAGTCCAAGAAACTCGAGAAAGTTGAGCAAAAGACATGTTGACACAGATTTCAATCAAACAGATAAACTGCCAAATATTTTCAAAATCATCTTGGAAAATTGTCTCATCAAGTCTGCCTTTCTAGTTGTGTAGACCATATGGAACCAAATTTGCTGCTTGTGACTGGAAGGAACACCTGCAAGGCTTTTATATCTTTTATTAGCAAGGGAGTGAATAATAAAAGGAGCTAGTAATCTGCGCTGCACCAAATTCATTTATTTCAAAGAATGGCTTCATAGTGCTTTTAGTTCCTTTGGCTTAGTTGAGTGAACGAGTTTTAGTTGCTCCGTCCTTTTCTGAAACCCTCTATTTGGCAGAAAAGAAAGTATTTTTTTTCATTCCTTGATTTGGCTGTGTTTCATTGTCATGGCACCTGAAGTTGTTAATTAAAGACCTGTTTTTGTTTTTAGATATTTGGTTGCCGAATTCAGTAACCATACACAGCCACCTATGTGTCAGCATCCGAGTTTCTTTTGCTTTTTCTCTTCAATTTTCCTTTGCAATAACCCTAACAAACTCACATGAATATGGTTTTCCTTTTGATCAATAATTTTAGTGTTTCTGACCTTGTAATTGTCAATCTGTGACCTTTCTCAGTATACTTGTATCACTTCTTTTATTCTTTCTTACGGTGGGATGGCTTTGGATTATGCATCTAACAGGTGGTCCAGGAAGTGGAAAAGGGACTCAGTGTGCCAAAATTGTTGAACAATTTGGTTATAGCCACCTTAGTTCCGGTGATCTTCTCAGGAAAGAAATCAAAGCTGGCTCAGAGCATGGGTATATACTCTTGCTTTTCCCTTCATTTATTGTTCTTACAATTTTATTTCTCAGAATATTGAGCACGAAGGTCCGTTTGGTTGGACTGAAATTATTTTCCCTAGGAAATATTTTCCATAGAAGTCATTTTCCTGGAAAATCACTTCCTTCTCATAATTTTCCAGTGTTTGTTATTTAGGGTTTGTTTGGTTGGATGTAAAATGTTTTCCTTGGGAAAATATTTTCCATGGAAGTAATTTTCCATGAAAATCATTTCCCTTTCATCATTTTCAGGTGTTTGGTTAGCTTATTGAAAATATTTTCTTACTTCATTTTTCTGATGTTTGTTTAACTTTTGAAATATTTTCACTTTTATCTCTATCTTTACTTTCTACACATTATAACTACATACTTCTTCCCATGCAAAATAAGAAAATTTATCTCATTGTTTAACTTTAAAAAATCTTGGAGAAATGTATATATGAATAAAAAATTATCTCCTTAAGCAATAAACAAATTACTGGTCATTTAGTGTCAAACATCAATCACATGCAATGCTTATTGTGACATATATCTTGCACTCTCACTGCTGAAAGTTTCTCTAGAAAAGAATATCCCTATTATACATAATTAATTATTAGCATAGGATGAGCATGACGAGATTTTTTTTTTATTTTGAATATACTAGGGGAAGGGTTGGGTTGGGTTGGGTGGTACGGGGGAGGGAGTACTGTAAGGAAGAGGTTTTGGGTTCGAGTCCTCCTGTTTACACTAAAAAAAACAAAGAACATACTACAAGATGATTTCAGTAAGTTTGGAACATATTACAGGCAAGATGCATGCATTTGGGAAAACAACTTCAGTAAGTTTGGAAGGGAAGTTGTTTTCCATAAGATGAGTGAAAATATTTTACATAGGAAAATGTTTTCAGTAACTTTTGTGCAACCAAACACGAGAAATTAGGAAAATGTTTTCCTGGAAAACATTTTCACCCGAAACAAACGGACCCTTAGTGAAAATATTTTCCAAATTCCTTTTTTCATCATTTTTCGATGTTTGGTTTGTCAGTGAAAATATTTTCTGATATGTTTGTTAATATGTTGCAAATGTTTTTCTACTTTCAAAACATTCATTTTATTACAAGGTATTTTTAGTTTCTATCCATTATAATCATATTATCATTTTTATAAAATATTTATTCATATTACACCATGAATTCTTAAATGGAATTATTAATGATGCTAATTAATTGACTTTTTATCTTCCTTTTAAAAAAAATCGTTAAGGGGAGAAGAGGCTCTTTTATCAAATTGGATGCCGCAACATTTTTTTTTGTTGTCTCAAATCAGTGATCCTAGAAAAAATTAAATAACCTCTACACTAGAGGTAACATCTTTAGTGAAATGAACTAAATAAAACACATTTTTTGGTTTTTTTTCATTATTGCATTGGAGTTGGGAAAAAAGAGTTAAAAGTCAAGAAAACCTAACTAAACACTATTCTTTATTGGTATAGTATGATCATGTCATTATGTTGTACCTTTGAAAAAGCAGGGAAAATGAAAAATTGAAACCAAAAAAGCCCAAAGAAAAATGAAAGCTAAAATGTTCAACTTTAGGAAATAAAAAGTGATATAGGGAGAAGAACATAAATGCAGAGGATCCTATATAGGAATACAAACCAAGATTTCAGCTCCAAAATCAAAAACCTTATTCATGGTATAGAATGAGAACCATTGGTACATAAAAGCACCTTAATAAAGCCCAGGGTGACTCAAATCCCTGCTTTAAATGTTGTCGCATCAGTTGGATAGAAAATCTGGAACAATTCAATACATATAGAGGCAAATTGTAAAGGTTTAATATCCTAGAAGCACATTATACCATACCCTAACCGGTGGCTTCGTTTTGGACGCAGTCCGCCACCGTCTTCTCCACTTTCCATCACTTAGATCTCCTACTTCAAAACGGCCATTTTAATTTCAATTTGGCAGGTGCGCTTCTAAGTACTAGCTAGTAAAGAAAAGAAAATGACTGCTGCTACGACTTTTTAACAATTACTGTGCTCCAGTGCAAATCCTTTTTTTTTTTTTGGGGATAGATAGCAACTATTGAGTACCTTTTATTCATTGGCCTTTAAATACCAATTGTCAGAGCGGCTTATGACCTGATCCGCTGATCAGAAGACATTAGAAAACTCATGTCAACTTTATTTGCTGTTTCTGCTTTTCTTTTAAGTTTTTTCTCCTTTCACTTTTCCCCCCGGTTTAATTTCAACGAGTGAGGACACCATTTCATTCCGGATTATATTGTCAGTTTTTATTGTGAAGTTCTTTATTCATGCCGTTGCAAAGTAATCAAATGCTGTCAACTACTTTGCTGTTGTCCTCATATGGGCTTCTGCTGTATGCACTTTTGCAGCTGCAGTGGTGGATAATTTTGAGAATTTCCTGAATCCTGCCTACTGCCAAAAGATCATAATGTTTGACATGTGATAAGAGCTGCAAAGACATAATCTGCATTCCTCTACTTCAACAGACCGGTAAAACATTGACAACATATCAGTCCTAGCCCCAAAGCTGTGAAAGCTATGTGAAGGAAAATAACTTTAGAATGATAGATAAGGAAGTTATTTTCCTTCTCTCGGTGTAAGTTCTTTTCCATCGGAAATCATTTTCCCAAATTAATTGACAACCAAACAACAAAATGTGGAAAATGTTTTCCGGAAAACATTTTCCACCTAAACAACAGACTCGAAGTATCAGTTGAACAATGTTTGATTCCATGGTATTGACTATACAACATTGGCATGATATTATGTAGTTGAAATGGATCTGATGTAGAATTTTTGTGAGATTATGGTTATGGTTGGAATAGTTCTTACTCTCTGCTTCATACTGTCATCATGTCCTTATTCATTCTGCAGCACCATGATCCAGAACATGATGAATGAGGGGAAACTCATTCCATCTGATATAACGGTTAGGCTTATTCAAAAAGCTATGCAAGAAACTGACAATGACAAATTTCTTCTTGATGGCTTCCCCAGAGATGAAGAGAATGTTAGAACGTTTGAGAAACTTGTATGTATGTTTTTCAACTGAAAGTTTGAGTTTTGAACACAATGCATCCTCCTTCCAATTTAAACTTGTATTCACCTAATCCCAGTGTACTGGGCTTCTGACAAAACCATCACTTTGTCAAAGCCATACTTAAAAGATTGACTTAAAATTCAACTCTTCTTTTCTGTAGACAAAGATTGAACCAGATTTCATACTGTTTCTTGATTGTCCAGAAGAGGAGATGACAAAGCGCCTTCTATCCAGAAACCAGGTTAAGTTTGTGTAAGCCAAGTTGACATGGTCATGGTTTCTGTTTAGTGCTTTTACAAATGTAGGTTTCTTCCTTATTGTGGACAAAGAAAGGATCGCATTTGACTTGCACCCAAAATCTTAGGGAAGAGAAGATGATAACATTGAAACAATAAAGAAACGCTTCGAGTTTTTCAAGAGTCCACTCTGCTTCTGGTTAATTATTATGCTTCAAAGGGGAAGGTACGGAAGGTAAGCAATCTTTCATCTTCATGAGTTTATGAACAAATGACTGTTTTGGTTCCTGCAGCAGCAACAACCAAGTTCTCAATTGGCAGGTGGATGCTGCAAGGCCTGTTGAAGATGTTTTTGGATCAGTCAAAACCATTTTCTCCTCAGCAAATGAACAGGTAAAAACTAGATTATTGAAGTGGGTGATTAAATGACTATGACATTGGAAATATACAATCTTTTACCTGTTACAAGGTTGATTTGGCTTTTTCTTTTCTATTTCCCCTGAAAACAAAGTAAAGAGAACTCTGCATTGGATTGTACAACTATAGTTTTACTTGCCTTGAAAATTATGAGTTGACTGAACTAGTCATGCTCTTAAAAGTTTTTAATGCCACATCTTATCCTACTCAGCTGATGCAGACCATGTTGTGCCTTGCAGGGTGCCTGAAGCTCAGGGAATAAATAGCATTTACTGGTTTGATACTACATGCATTTGGGTAGTAGTCTCTGATTTACATAGGCATTCTCTCAGATGGAACATTCATCCCTTCCTCTCCCAAAATAAGTACAAAAACAAGATGCTGTTTCTTATTTTTGCGAAAAGAGAATGTTAGCATTGGTTAATTTTGCTTAATCACAGGTTTCATGTATTGTCACACTAGGATGGCTACTTAAAAGTGGATTGGGAGTAAAGGACTGAAAATGTACAAAACTTGCTGAAATTTTCACTACTGTGGATTGTGGATGCCATATTAAGTTTTTTAAAGCATGTATATTGTGCATGTATGAAGAATCCATGATCTGTTGGGTTATGAAATTCTAAGTTAAATATTATGTTTTTCAACTGATATAAGGATCAGAAATTTTGAATTTAGCTTGGCAGGCCTCTTCATAAAGGGAGGAGGGGCAGGGACGATTACCGTCCCTGACAGTTAATGGCTAATATTTGGCCAACAAAATTTGTAAGGTCCAGATTTTAACATATGTGGGACCCATAAAATGTTGTTCTAGTGTTACTTGCTGTTGTTCTAGTGTTACACCGTACAAATGATGTTACACTGTGTGTAAAATGCACACAAGTGGCACTGACAACCGTTCCAGCCCCGGGTCCTTCATAAAGGCTACTGAACATTTGCTGGTATTGACATGATAGGCAGCATTTCAACAGTAAACCAACACTTTCTTTTCTTATATATCATGGCATATTTGTGACATACCGCTTTTTCCCGTCTATTGAGTTTCAATTTTACTCCTTGCTCTATTTTAGCGAGTTATGAAGAGAATAACAAATTTTCACATTCTCTTTTTTACATGACTTCATCCTTCATTGAAAAGGTTTAGAATGTTTTGTAGTTTGTAAAGATAGCACTTATTTGTCAAATTTTATTTACTTGCATCATCAACATATTTTTTAACTACATTTTTATCTTATATACATTATATCAAAAGTCAAAACAGTACTATAATATTTTTTTGCAAAAAATTATCCCAAATAATCTACTTGATTTTTAATGCATCATCATCCTACATGAATAGAAGGCCACGTAGTGAAAAAGTGAGAATTAAATCATTTATTCAAATATGACGAATATTAGGACACAAGTTATGATTTGTTCTTTAAGTTTAAGGTTGAATTTTTGAATGCAATATTTTCAAAATTTTAAATTCACTATCTTTTTAAAAAAATTAAATAGAAGTATTAAGTAACAAACATGTATTAGATGACATATTACATAGCTGGTTAGTGGTTACCGCATCCCAAAAAAAAAAAGACAAGAAAAAATGCTGGTCACTTGCAAGATTAAAGTGGAATAAGTGAAAAAGGAGAGACCACCTAAGGGAAAGACTTGAGAAGCAGAGACCGCTTTCCTCTTTGTCCAAAGATGCGAAAGCGTTCCCTTCCATCAACTTATGCAAACGGTAAAGTGAGGTAGATCTCTTTCAGAGCTTCCACGTTTTCTGTGGCTGGAGGAGACGCTTTTCGGCTTTGAGATTTGACCATGGAGTTCTTAGACGAAGATGCCCGACCCAGATTCGTCCTCCAATCGAAGCCTACACCCGAACCCGCCCAATCGTCCCAAGATCCCCCATCTCTCCGTAAACCCACTCGCCTCATTTCTCTCACTCTCTCTGCACTTCTCCTCGCTCTGTCATTCCTCTACTTCACCTCAGATCCCTTCCAATCCCTCTTCACATGGTTCTCTGTTTCCCTCCTCGTCGGCCCATTTGCTCCCCTCTTCCTCACGGCCGGCGACATCCGGGTCGGCCTTGGCCCGCCCCTACCGGAACCCACGAAGGAAACCGAAATATCTGATGAGGTTAGCAAAAGAAGCTGTAAAAGGCCAGTAAAATCTACAAGGAAACAAGACGGGTCAGGAAATGGATCCGGGTCGACCAGGCCGGATTACGGCTGGGAAGCGGTGGAACAAAATGGGTTATCGGTGAATGGAAATGGGTCGGTTGCAAAATTTGAGAAGAGCGGGGGGAAGGTTGTGAATGAGGAGGTGCAGTGGGATGCGGGGGATGATGAGTTGTTGAAGAAGTTGATGGGGAATTATCCGGTTGGGAAGCCAGGACGTTGGGAGGCGGTAACTGAGGGTTTTAAGGGCAGGCATAGCGTAGAGAGTGTGATAAAGAGATAAAAGGAAATGGGGGAAAAAAAAGTGAGTGACGAGGATAGTTATAAGAAATTTTTGAAGGATAGGAAGCCGGTGGATAGGCGAATCGAGGGGGGAAATGAGAGTCATGTTGGAGGATTGCAGAGCGTTGAAGCGAAGGGAGACAGTAGTGGATGGAGTGCTGGGGAGGATTTAGCATTGCTTAATGCTCTAAAAGCCTTTCCTAAGGATGTAGCAATGAGGTGGGAGAAGATTGCAGCTGCAGTGCCGGGGAAAACGAAGCCGGCTTGTATGAAAAGAGTGGCAGAATTGAAGAAGGATTTCAGGAGTTCTAACGCTGGTTCTAGTGAGGCTTAAATGAGAGAGTGGCAATCGAATTCTGACTGCCTTGAGAAGGTAAAAATTTTGTATTACAGAGTGATACACTTTAAAAATTTTAAGGATAGAGATTGATGAATACTCTTTCAACGCTGGATTTGAGTCCATTCTAGAAACCTGTAACCAATACGTTTTATCGTAGACGAGAGTGTTGATAAGTTATTAATTTTTGGATATTCATTGGAATCTTGTTATTTGTATGAATCAATGTGTTATAAATTAAGTTACATTTTACTGTTCACAAATGATCTTAGTGTCTGTCTTGCAACTTACTTGTTTGAGTTGTTAAGAGGTCTTTGTCGACTGTTCATGTGGTCTGTCCAATGATGGGTTCAATGTTCGATGCTGAAGTTGTGATATTCCTCTAGGAAATGATCCTGTGGCCATTTCGTGGGAGCTTTTCAAACTGGCATGCGACATAGTAATTCTGGGGATATGACCTAGTGTCTTGCTATAAAATGTAAATGCATCATGTAATAAGTTCAGGGCATTATTGTGCAGATTGAAGGATGAAATGAAGGAAACACTGGGGCAGGGGAGGGCTTTTATAATACTTCCCACTGAGAGGTTTAGGGTTCAAATTTTGGGCATGACAATTAGAGGTGGGAAGGGTGAAGGGATGGGTAAAAACAAAAAAAAAATGAAGGAGAAGAAGAAGAAGGTGAACTATGGGATGGTTTGTATGAGTGCTGATCTTACTCAATTTTAAGTGTTCTAGAACTACTTAATTGAGTCCGTTGCAGAATGCATAAATTGTTTTTTTAAATGATAGTATGGATGCACATAATGTGAATCAATGTAACTGGAAGCTAGAAGCACCAATAAATGAAGCAATGACACAAGATGCTGTTAGATATTAGATACTAAGATACAGACAACATACTCCCTTAAACAGTTACATGCAATATCATAGAAAGCATTTAGATGAAGCTTTAAAATGCTGTTAGATAGTATTTTGAATGGGGTTTTTTTGAAGAATGATTTTGATATGAAACTACATTGAACTGTAACTGGACTGTTTCAGATATCAAGAGACCTTGTGAGCTTAGTCTTAGTTGTGAGTGTCAGTTGTAGTGCAAGGAGCCAATAACTAATGCGTCAGATGGAGTTAGTGGATGTCTGTATTCAGGAATGATTTTCATATGGAAAATACATTTTATAGAGTAAGATGAAATGCATAACTTTTAGTGACTCTTGTTGAGTTAATTGCCAGTGTTGTGTTGGCGTAAGAACCATTTGTTATTGAGTCAGATAGAGTGCCAATAAGCATCTTTCACTCAACAAATGAATTGGAGAAATTACCAGTAAATACCTTGAGATCACTGGTTTGGATTGTTAAGTTCTTATATACCAAGAAATAGTTTTCAAGATCAGCAAGTTGGTATGAATCTTTAAGTGGCAGTTAAAAAACTTTTACTGAAATAGAGCATGCTGCTGGAGAAAACTTTAGACACAAACACATAAAGGTTTGGATCATGGAGTCACTAGTTAAAAAGCCTCCTTATCTGTTCTCTTGATTAGTGTTATGATTTTGGAGGTGTGAATTTATAGAAATACCAAATGGATTTTCAACTTGATCTCTCCAGAACAGTTCATAAAATTACTGGTTTGGATTGTTAAGTTTTCCTTATATACCGAGAAAATTTTATCAAGATCAGCAAGCTGACACAAAACTTTAAGCGGCCCTGAAGAAACTATAACTGAAATAGGGCGCGCTCTTAGTGAAAACACACTGTATACAAACGTGTATGGGTATTGGTCCATGGAGTCACCATCCAAAATCTGTTCTCTTATCAGGAAAGTTAATCAAGGTTTTGCATTTTGGAGGTGCGAATTTAAAGAAATCCCAAATGAAGGAGAATGAAAGTTAAAAACAATCCCAGATGCATTTGAGAGCTTCAGAATTTAGAATATCTAGGTATGGGTGATACTATTGCCAGGGGGTTACCAATGGAAATCCTTACATCTGGAAAAAATTCGTCATGCCTGGTCGTTTTAACTTGATAATTTAAATCCTGATAATGGGTGTTACTTGTTAAAGTTCCATTAGAATTAAGAGGGCTTCTTTCCTTAAGTTACAAACCATAATTGTTTCAACAGTCCATGATTATTTTCTTCTTTATTTTGGGGCAACACAGAAATTGAACTGGATTTTTTGAAGCACGGATTAGTTTTATTTTTTGAATTAAGTTGCTTCAAATCCCGTTAGTTCTCACTTACAATATTCTATCTGGTGAAAATGAAAATTTATGCATATGAAATATCATAAGCAACAATACTTGGCACCGGGTATAAGCAATGTCACGCTGATACAGAATAACAGAGATTAATTGAGAAAGTGTATTCTTTCCTTCGAAAGCTGTCAAAGAGGATAGCAGAAGAGTTGAAGCAAGAATATTCAGGATACGAAGAATGAAGCCATCTTTGTTTATCTTATTATTTCCCATAGGGGTAATTGACACCAAAAGTGGTGCTTCAACCTTAAATGATACTCATTTGCAGTATTGAAGAAAGAATATAACATTTCAAGTTGATTCTATCTACCCTACGGAATAAATTATTGCAGGAAGAAGGTAAATCATGAATAATTCTTGGCTAACATTTACTGGAGGGGTTATTAATAACACACAATTAGCCTGATTTTCTGCAAGAAGAAAAATTCTTGCTTTCTATGAAGTAGATTCTCTCCCTTTAATTCCAAAATATATTTTTTTGGTTAGCCCGATTCATTGCAAACTTGTCTTGCGGCAAATGTTGTAAGACGAAATTACAATGCTGAAAAGACACAAAAGACAAACAACCTGCTACTGAATCTGTTTCCTTGCACTTTTGTAGTACAATATAGAAAGGAAGACTTGGTTCCAACATTCATCTCAATTTTGTTGATGCACATTCTACAGTATAAAAAAAAAAAGATTGCTCAGATTATGGTAGTTGTGCTATATATACTCCTCCAGATTGTAACAACCCTCCATTTG
This sequence comes from Coffea eugenioides, assembly GCF_003713205.1. Taxonomy (NCBI): domain Eukaryota; kingdom Viridiplantae; phylum Streptophyta; class Magnoliopsida; order Gentianales; family Rubiaceae; genus Coffea; species Coffea eugenioides. The sequence goes on from NC_040037.1 coordinate 40,725,358, forward strand.
TTTTATCTTTTTCTAGTGAAAAACAACAAAAATACACGAATGAAGAAAGGCAGAAATGAACTTCATAGAGGAACAATACTCATCTATTGGAGTGTACCAAAACAGATAAAGTGTTAGATCGAATTCCTCTGAGCATGGACAAACTTACAAAACTCTTTAGCAGGGACCAAACAAATAAATTAGCTTCGCCCCACAATCAATCTTCTTGAGTCTGACTGGACTATGAAAAAGTTTCAAAAGGCGTTCACAGCCCATAATTAGTTTCTCCTTTATTGTGGGGCGACACAGAAAATTGAACTGGAATAGTTTTATTTCTGAATTAACTTGCCAAGTTTCTGGTCAAAGTGAAGATTAAGCATATTAAATATCATAAGCAATATTATTCTTAACCATCCAAAAAAATAAAGGCAAGATTACTCTGGCACTAGTTACCAGCAATGTCATTGATGAGAATAATAGAGACCCAATGAGAATGTGCTTCTTAATGGTCTGTTTGTTTGGACGGAAAATGTTCCATATTTTCTGTTGTTTGGTTGTCAATTAATTTGGGAAAATGATTTCCGATGGAAAAGAACTTACACTGAGAGAAGGAAAATAACTTCCTTGTCTATCATTCTGAAGTTATTTTCCTTTCACACAATTTTCACCGAAAGATGGAAAATCACAGCCTCACTCCACCTCTCATTGAGACAATTGAAGACCCACTCCACCACCCAGCTTCCCCCCCTCTCTCTCTCTCTCTCTCTCTCTCTCTCTCTCTCTCTCTCTGGGATATCAAAACACCTATAATTATCTTTTATTGGCCCCCTAGCAATGCCAAACTTGAACAATATTTTGAAGAGTTAAGAACTCTGATTTCCCAATATCAAGAAAACAGAGTAGTATTACTTTGAGTTCGGTCAACTGTGATTAGTTTTCATGAGGTATTAACTACATAGTGGTAGCGACTTCTGGTATCATGTACCTTTAATTTACTACCTTTAGTTGCCATAGTTCACTTAATTAACGATTATATGCATGCATCAATTAATAATTATATTAAATTTTCATAGATGGATCCCGGTAGTGATCATCAATTAAACTTTCAAATTTTCATAAAAGAGACTCTTCTTCCCTTAATGATTTTTTTTAAAAGGAAGATAAAAAGTCAATTAATTAGTATCATTAATAATTCCATTTAAGAATTAATGGTGTAATATGAATAAATATTTTATAAAAATGATAATATGATTATAATGGATAGAAACTAAAAATAACTTGTAATAAAATGAATGTTTTGAAAGTAGAAAACATTTGCAACATATCAACAAACATATCAGAAAATATTTTACTGACAAACCAAACACCGGAAAATGATGAAAAAAGGAATTTGGAAAATATTTTTACTAAATAACCAAACACTGGAAAATTATGTGGAAGGAAGTGATTTTTTGGAAAAATGACTTCTATGGGAAAATATTTTCAGTCCAACCAAACGGACCCTTAGTTGAAAGCCTTTGAAGATGATATTGCTAAGACTTGACGTAAGAATAAAAAGGACAAGAAGAATAAAGCCATGTTTGTTTATCTCTTTCTTACTCTTGAGGGCTGATTTATTCCTAAAGTGGTGCTTCAGCTCTAACTATGATACTAATTTTCGAAAGTGAAGAAAGAATAAATCATTTCAACTTTCTTTCTACAAATTCCCAACCAAAGGGGAGCAAGGAATGTAGAAAAAAAGCATTACTTCCAATTCAATCAACCTGAACGCTGGCCAAGGTCTTCCTTCCTATATAGTAAATCCTTCTCTGGCTCCAAAAGTTTACGAAGTTAAAACCATTCTTCTACTCAGAACCATATAAAAAGAAGCTAAAACCCTGCCTCCTCCTCCTTCTTCTTGAAAAAAAAAACTATAAAATGGCACACGCCGTTTTCTCTTTGGTTTTAAATCATCTCGCAACCTTACTCAGAGAGGAGGGAAGCCTATTGGGAGGGCTTCGACAAGAGGTCCAATACTTCATGGTTGAGTTGTGGCATCAGAAAGCTTTCGTCAAAGTGGCTGAAGCAAAAGAAGATGACGATGATCCCAGGTATAGGTAGCAAACCAATTCATTTAACTAAATTTACTCATACCCGTCCATGAATAGATGGGTATGGGTATCTTAATTTTTTTTTATATGGATATAAATGGGTTACCCAAAATGGGTATTATTGGGTAACCCATCAAATCTAATTAACTCATTTAGAATTTTCTTCCCCCACCCATTTTTTTTTTCAGATTTTTCATTTTGTCATGATGTTAACTACTTTTGTTTCATTATTATTATTATTATTTGTTGGTTTATCTTATAATTTATTTTCTCTTAGTTTGTTAACTTACTCATTTTTCAGCATTACCAATTTATGATAAGTTTTAGCCTCTTTTCTTATCTTTTTAAAATGAAAATTTAAATTTATATATGAAAAAAATGTTAGAGGTTCAAAATTTTTGGATTAAGTTTTTATATTAATTTTTATAGTACTTAGTTCAAATTTTCATATTCTTATTATTTAATTATTAAATAATATGTAATTTTGTGACATAGAGTATCAATGGAAAAAATTGGTAATTAGACTTATTGAGTATTATAAATAAATATTTAAAACTAATAATGGGTACAAAGAGCGGTATAAATTGATAACTTAGTTTGCAAAAAAGAATTTAAATAAGTTTACAAAAAGTTAAAATAAATGGATTATAAATAGGTAATTGGATTACCCAATTCATTTTTTGACTTATCCATTGATACCCATCTAATTAAATGAGTATAAATGGATTGACTCATTTTATCTAAGCTAAACCCGCCCAAGTCACGCATTTTCACACCTCTAATCCCAGGCTCCAAGAATGGATCAAGCAAGTGCGCGAAGCTGCTTATGACATTGAAGATGTTCTCGATGAATTTGTACTTCGCTTTGCTGGCTACCGACATCATGGATTCTGTGTCTCTCTTCAGAGAATTCTCAAAGCCAGTAAGAGCTTGCGAGCTCGTGATCAGGTTGCCAGTGAAATTCAAAGCATAAAGTCCAGGATCAAAAGTATTTCAGAATTAAGTCAGAGATGCCAAGTTGAATTTGACCGTGTCACTGGATCTTCAACCATGAACGACTCATGGCGCTATAGCAGGGATGATGCACTTCTACTGGAGGAAGCAAAATTGGTTGGCATTGACCAGCCCAAACAACATCTGATTTCTAAGCTTCTCGAGAGGGACGATCACCAACTCAAAGTTATTTCAGTGGTCGGTATGGCTGGAGTAGGGAAAACTACCCTGGTCAAAAAGGTCCATGAAGATCCATATGTTAGAAAAAATTTCCCAGTTCGTGCCTGGGTAACCGTCTCTCAAACATGCGACTTTCCAAAGTTCTTGAGAGACTTGATTTGGCAGTTGCACAAGGAAGTGAACAAATCAGTCCCACAATTCATAGAGTCCATGACTACCGCTGAGCTGAAAGAATTTGTCAAAGATTTTCTTCAAAAAGCTGGAAGGTATGCAATTGTGTTCGATGACGTGTGGAACGTGGAATTTTGGAATGAAATCAAATCTGCACTGCCTGAGGGTAACTACGGCAATCGTGTCATGCTAACAACACGAAAAGCTGATGTTGCCTCTGCATCTTGCACAGAATCTCAGGATTATGTCTACAAAATGGAGCTACTATCAATTGAAGACTCGTGGACCCTATTTTGTAACAGGATCTTTAAAGGAAATCGTTGCCCCGACCACCTGATGGATGTTGCAAAAACTGTATTGGATAAATGTGAGCGTTTGCCTTTGGCGATTGTTGCTATCAGTGGGCTCTTGGCTTCGAAGGACATGAGCAGAATAGATGAATGGGAGATCGTTCAACACAGTCTTGGGGATGAATTAGAAGGAATAAGTAAGATAGAGGGAGTTAAAAGGATACTTTTTCTGAGTTACAATGATCTGCCTTCGCATCTGAGACCCTGTCTGTTGTATTTAAGCATTTATCCGGAGGATTATCTAATAGAATGCAGTACACTGATTCCCTTATGGATTGCTGAAAGATTTGTAGAATGGAGAGAAGGAATGAGTATTGAAGATGTAGCCTGGGGCTATCTCGGTGAACTCATCAGGAGAAGCCTAATTCAAGTAACTGAAGTGTTTTATGAAGGATCACCCTACACTTGTCGAATCCATAACCTATTGAGAGAAGCTATTCTCATCAAGTCAAGGGAACAAAACATGGTCACGGTTACTACTGGACAACCAATGATGTGGCCATCTGAGAAGGTACGCCGTCTAGCAATCCATAGTAGTAGTAACAGTAGCAACATCCAATACCACCAACAAAGACAATTGTATTCCTTTGAACACCTTCGATCATTCATCACAGTTAGTTCCACCAACCCATTACTATCCAAAACTTTCTTATCTGAAGTTCTAAGGAGTAGCAAGTTGCTAAAGGTTTTGGATTTGAAAGGTGAAGAGATAGAGGAAACACCAAATGAGATTTTCAACTTGTTGCATCTCACGTATCTGAACCTATATGGTACAAAAGTGGCAAGAGTCCCGAGAGCTATTGGAAAGCTTCAACATTTGGAATATCTGAATTTGGGGAACACTGGAGTTAGGGAATTACCCGTGGAAATCCTAAAGCTGCTAAAGCTCCGGCATCTCGTAGTAGTCGCAGCAGTTGATCCTTTAGATGATGATTGTGGATATTATGGGTTTAAAGGTCCGTCAGAATTGGGAGGGCTTCTCGCTCTACAAACATTAAACACCATAGATGCAAGCAGAGGGTCTATAATAGTTAAAGAGATAGGAAAATTGACCCAATTAAGAGAGTTATATATTACACAGTTGATAAGAGAAGATGGAAAGGAGCTCTGCTCCTCCCTTGTCAACCTCACCAGTCTTAGGGAATTAAGAGTTGATTCAGTTGGAAAAGGTGATGATTATGGGATAATTGATCTAAATCATCATCAACATTCTCTTTCTTCTTCTTCTTCTTGTTTGTTTCTTCAATCTCTTCGTGTGCTACTTATGTGTGGCCGCTTAGAAACGATGCCAGTATGGATAACTCATCTTCAAAACTTGGTAAGAATAGATATGACCTGGAGTGGGTTAAGGGCTGAGGAGGATCCGCTTGAATCTCTCCAACATTTGCCCAATTTGGATGCAATTAGTTTCTGTGGATCTTACCACGGAGAAAGGTTGCGTTTCAAGGCTGGCGGGTTCCTAAAGCTGAAACGGTTGTGGTTAAGGAGAATGGAAGGGTTGAAATGGATGAAAGTGGAGGAGGGTGCGTGCCCAAATCTCCAAAGACTAATTCTAGATCGACTTCCATTACTAGAGGATTTACCTTTGGGTATTCAGCACTTGAGCTATCTTCAAAAGCTGTATTTGTATGAGATGAGTTCTCGAATAATGGAAAAGGTCAAGAATCAGGAGGAAGAAAGTGAAGATTACAGAAGAATGACACACATTCCTGAAATTGTCATTGGTTTCTATGCCCATGACGGGGAATGGAGAATCCACCGGCTATGGGGGTAGAAGAAGAAGAAAACTATCCTTGCCTAGCACTTGCAGCATCCCGTGGCTTTCCTTTCTCTTTGTTTGCTTTCCCTCCCTTTTGTTGACGATCCTGCTTTCTCTTCTTCTTCTTCTGTTTTTATGAGAAGTGAATTTTCTGATGTTTTCTATCTTCTCCACTACTTGTAGTATGGTGCATTGCATCATCATCTTGTTCATATGCTGCATTTTGTTAATGTATTTTTTTAAACTGTTTTTCTTTAATTTTAACTTCAGCAAATGACGCACTCTTACCTACCTCCCCAGATAAGCGCTTGTGAGATCATGAGCTCAATGATAACTATTTAATGTCTATCAACAATAACTGCCAGATACTTGATTTCTAGTTGTACAAGGTAGATTAGTCGTATTTTTTTTTTTTTTTGTATTGTTGTGTTTGGTGTGTTGGGGGGGGGCAGTCAACTTAGCAACACTGGAAGGCCAAACTTAAGCTCTTTCCAGTACTGGTATGGCAGCAATTTCATTGTATATATACAGCATAAAAGAGACAGAAATTTAGGCTTAATGAAAACATGTAAAATGACGGGTTCCATTTGTGGAGTGTTTCATAAGCAGCCTTTTGGTTGAACAAAGCCTGAAGAAGTTCCAGGAACATTGGAGCATGATACCTGAGCTGGTTGATTCATATATCTGAGGTTGGCATCTTGCAATCTTATGCCACTGCAGGGGGAGTCCTTGCTGCAACCAATTGCTATAGCTACTTGTGATGATGATGTTCCTTGAATTTGCTGATAAGTCACACACTAATCTTTACACCAGGACCCTGAAAATGGAATTCCAAATATTGAGAAAGGGAAGCCAAGAAAACAAGTTTGGAGGATGCAGGTAGGACTTGAGACAGTGAAATACATTCATCTAAACTCGTTTTGTTGTAACACCTACCTGATTTGGACAACTAATTTTGCTTGGACAATAACTTTGGTCGATGACAATAGGGTATCTCACATTCAGCATTACTGCATTTTGGAAAAGGATCCTCTTAACAAATCCATTGCTACGCCTTGCCCAAGTCTTTATCCTCAATCCATTTTGTGTATCTCTGAAAGTAACAGTTTTAACAGTCACATTTTGTACTCCAGGTTCTTGCATATCCCATCCTAGACTCCCAATGCTGCACCAGATTAATTTCAGAATGCACATCCACTGGTATTCATTTTAAAAAACCATAATTCTTTGATGCTAAACTTAAATTAATTATTTTACCTTATTCGATGGCCAGGACCACAAGAAACATTCTCAATCCACAAATTGGAGGTGCCAGGGCCAATTGAAATGCAATCGTCCCCTGTAGCTATGTTAGAGCCCAATATGGTAACACCTGAGGACCCTGATATATGAATGCCATCAGTATTTGGACTAGTGGCTGAGGCTGAGATCTTCGTTCCTTGTAGCTTAGCATTTTGACAGCCGTAAAGCATAACATGGAACATTTGGCTGTTCAGTCACGTTAATTTGCTGATGACTGTTATTTGAATTGTAGAATGCCAATGTCTGCAGCACATATTACCACATTAATACAAGAACCAGAAAAAAGGAATAGACAAGAAAAAATATGTCAAGAAATGAATGGTTGGAATCATGCATAATTATTCAGCCCATGTGATATATAATGTTTGTGTTTGGGAAGTAATCCTAGTACTAATTTTTTATGAGTACAGCATTAGGTTTGTTTATTGTGCATACCATTGCACCACCGGGACAGTTACTCTTGGAGGCTTTGCAGTTCCAAACTCCAAAGACTACTGCCTTGTCAATCTAAAGTTCCGCCAGAAATTGTCACTCCATTGACTCTTTAAAACTTGAGCCAGTTGCCAGCATAGCCAATGGTACGATAATTCGAGGGAGCCACAAGAGTACCATCTATACATATTTTAATCAAATTATTGTTGCATTTATTTCCCCAGAATGATGCAGCCCCGAGCAAGTATCTTCCCCGCGGTACATAAATTGTTGCAGACTTTACTGAAGCACAAGCTGCTGCCCATGCACTTAGAAAGGCCTTTGTCGAATCGGTCTTTCCATCAGGTTTGGCTCCAAACTTTTGCACATTATATGTGATCGTGGAGGCTGATGATAAGAAGAAGAACAAAAAGGACAATGCGAGTGACAAGAGTTTTCTTGGATAAGCCATTTCCCTAGCTCTTTGCTATGGGAGAAGATATGAGAACTAGGGATGGTGCTGGTACTGATCAAGCTTTGAAGAACCCTTTTATAGACAGGCATCCAACACTGCATGCAGGTATGCAACCTCAGCCCAATCATCTTTACTTATTAGTACATTTTTTTTGGACGTTTCATTTGCTTTTCAACTGTAATTGTTCCACTTTTGATGAATGCTCATATGATTAATTAAGACAATGATTAAGTTGTAAAGGGGGCTTGTACTTTATAAGTCATGCATCTTATAATCTTGACATAACATGCATTTTATGAGTACAATTCATTCTGATGCCTCGAGATGCATCAATTGTGAGGGACAAGTGCAGTTGACCTTGATTAGAAAAAAGCAAGAAGAATGTGAAGAAGACTTTTGTGTTTAGTACTACTGCTAATAAGCAAGATCACATGCTGCCTTCACTAAATTTTGGTTCATGCTCTCAGATAAGAAATTAATGGTCAAATGAGAGAGGATACAAGAAGTACAACCGTATAGCATATTAGCATGTGCCCTAGTGTTTGATCAAAAAAAAAATTAAGAACATAAGCACTTGCATTAGTTGCATAATAAGTTCTTGCCTATAACAATCAGCTTATAAATGATTAAACGTCTGTGATTTCTGTGCCCACAGATTACAAATACAACTACCAGATGCATAAAAATAATAGAAATCACTATTGAGAGAAAGACAAGAGCAAAGACCGGTAATAAGAAGGAATTGAGAAGGATAGATGGCAGATGGGCTAGAGTACCACATGAAGAACACTAGAACATAATTTTCTCTTGCTCTGACAGGGGACGTCTCAAAACTTTAACTCATTAAGTATGTTTAATTTGTTCCATTTAAGTTTAAATTTTACAAGTAGTTCTAGACTTTAAGACATCATTATGTTAATTTTATTAAGTTGTTCATTTAAGCTTAATTTATACAAGTACGTCTAGACTTCAAGACATCATTGTATAAGCTTGTTATGTTATCTTGCCGTGTCTAACTGGACGTTGGAGGTGCAAAACATCAATAGGTTAAATCCAAAATCTTGTGTATACACTAATAGTTGTTAGCTTTAGTTTAACTGAATTAACCTTGTATGTAGCCCGCAGAACTTATTAAACTGGATTATCCAGGTAATCAAGAAACGTAGTATGAGTGTGTGCTTACTGGATTTGGAAGGAAGTTTTCTCTTAATTCCACAGTTGAAATGGCTGTAGAGGAGATTGGTTTTCATTTATCTTGTTTGGATAAAAATTGACAGGTTGTCGAAACCTGTACAATAATAAAAACCTGCTCAACTAAAGTAAATTTCTGTAGATAGTGGTAAGCAGGGTCGAATCCACAGGGACTGGGAGTACTTGTTCCTTTCCAAATTCACAGTGACAAGGGGGGTGTTTTTATATCAGGGGTGACAATTTAAACAATTCAACTAAAAGTAAAATAATAAAAATAAAATAGCCAACTAGAAATTAAATAACAATTTACTAAAATCTAATGAGTGATAATTAAGGATCTAGCTAAGGAATAACTTCAGCAATGGTCTATCTAATTGATCACCGAAGCAAAGGCAATTCCAATTATTTATCAATAAATAGGTTATAACTACCAAACAAGCGATGGCAGTCAACCCCTCCTTACTGTGTCGGTGATTAAGGTACGCCCGTTAATCACTGCTCTAATTAGGAAACAATTCTAGGTACGCCCGTAAGATTTAATTTCCTAATTGCCTTACGTATTAGAGGAGCCATATTCTAACCAAATAACGCACTACCAGGGTTATTTTAAATTAGCCCGCGTATTCCCCTGACACGAACCCAATCATGCCAGTTGTCACTAATTCAAGGCAATTAAACAATTACGGATTTAATGCCCTAATTGACAGTAGATTATCAAATCAACTAATTATTCGGATCCAAGACAATCAATTAATTAAATAATCATAAATATTGCAACCAGGGAATATGCGAATACCAATGAATAAAAGGAAAAGATAAAATTAAATCGATCTCACAAGTTTTAGACGAATCAAAACCTCCGTTGTTCCTTGGCTAGACAAGGGATTTAATTCATCCCTTATCCACTCCTACGAAAAAGAAAAGAAACTAAAGATGAAAAGAAAAGTCAAAGGCTAAACTCTCTTGACATGCGTAGGAAGAGTTACTCCCCAAAAACCAAAGGGAGGAAAAGTTCTTAAGCTAAGCTACGGGACGAAAAAAGAAAAAAAAAACAAAAGTAGTCCTGATCCTCTGCAATTCCAATTCATATCTAATTGCTAATCTATTCTCCTGCGTCGATCCCATGTGCGGCAGCCCACACCAGGAAAAGGAAGCCCTATTTCCTGCTCTTTTCTTTTGAAATTACCAAAATAGGCAAAAGTCTTCCCTTGCCAATAATGCCTCTGGAATAAGCTCTGTTATTTGGGCTCTTTTCTTGTTAAATTGGCACTTGTTATCATATTTTCGTTCTATTCCCTGAAATAAATGCAAAATATCAAAAGTGAGTAGAATCTATCAATTAATTCACATCGGGTCAGGTAATAGGGAAAATTAATTATAAAATAAATGATAAAATTGTAACCTATCAATTTGCCCCACACCTAAACCATGCTTGTCCTCAAGCATGAGAACATTAAACAAGCACCAATATTTGATAGTGGCTATTGCTCTATCCAACAAATTGCCAAGACACCAAGAAAAATAATAATCAAGCATCAACGGTCAAGTCCAAGAAACATCACTCCGGTTAGCTTCTAAACCACAAGATCCTCTAATTTCATGTTAACTAATCTAAGAAGAAGGAATGATGCTTAACATTTATCAGCAAATGGTCCAACTATTAACTAAAATCTCAACATTAAATCCATAAATTGGCTAGTTGACTTTTATTATACACTAACACAAACTTCATTTTTTTTCATATTTTTCTATTTTCTGTTTTTTTTTCAATAGTAACACAAGACTTAGTCTCTGGCCATTGGAGCTTTTTGACGCGAACTCCGACATTTGTCAGATGAAAGAACCCGGTTACTCAGCTTCTATCGTCACGTGACCACGTACTCATAGCAATTACTACTTTTTGACGTGAGAATCGACACTTTTGGTGAAGATCCCCGGTTATTAAGTAGTAAAGACTAGCGGAGTACAGTCAACTCTTATTCACAGCCAAATAACACCAAAAATTCAAAATAACACAAAAATCAAAAGAAAATTTGCATCAACTAGTTTCATTTTCAAGCATGGAGAACTAAAGTTAATAACCGGACCAATTCACATGAAAATGCCAACAATCATTTCCAATGCCTAGAAAAGTTAACCAAAAATTATAAGAGTAAAACAATCATCGATATTCACCAAAGAGATGTTTTTAGACTCAACCACATTAACTCGATACACTTTTATTACTCAAACTTGGCAAAAGTAGAAATAGAGGCAACAATCCAATATCAAACCTTGGCCTGCACATGTGAGCTAATCACTGAAAAGAAAGGAAGAAAATGAACGAGAGGTGGGCAAATAACAAACTAAAAATAAAGAAAAAAAAATCTAAAAACTAAAAAGTAGGAGAATTTGCACAGCTGTCCCCCCCCCCCCACACCTAGATCCTATATTGTCCTCAATGGAGGAATTAAAACAATTAAAGTGAAGAGGACAACGAAACTTCCCTCTCAAGTGGCTACGGGGTAGGCGGGGACGATGGAGGGAAACCGATATGGTGGAAGTACGCGCCCAAGTTCTGAGTCATCATAACTCAATTCAACCAGCAAATGCAAAACTCTGTTCACCCAAAATCTCAACAAAGTCTCCAATTGGATAGTGAGTATCTCAACTCAAAATCGACAATTCTAGCAATAGTAGATCCAAATTTGACAGAAACAAAATAGGCCAGCTACCACAACCAGTGCCACTAGTGGACGCACAAGTAGGAAACAATTAAAATAGTCAACCCAATCAACCAGAAAAATTCCAATGCGTCACAGAGAGCAAACAGAGGATCAATAGTGCAACGAATATAGCAAACAAATGAATCTCAGCAAGCGCCCAACCAAAGTAGCAATTGAAACCACCGCCCACCAATCCAAATGTACTCTACCAATTGCTATCAAGCAAATCAAGGAAAATCCACCCAACCACTAGATGCGAACATTCCCATAAAGCATAACCGCTCACAGTAATAAGCATATGACCTCCGAAACCAGCATAATCCAGCAAAGTAGCGCACAAATTTGACATCAGTATCTCAATTACAAACTCGTAGCTATTAGGCAGGCAACCAACCAAATAAAAGTAACAAATCCAGGTCCAATTACTCCAACCAGTACCACTGGTGGACTCCTCGGGAAAAGAAAAACAACTCAACGTCTTACCCAAATAAATGAAGACCCCAGACACCACCAAATACTTCAGAGGAGTTGGGAAACGAGTTACAAATACCTCCACAGATCGATAGTTGAAGAAGGTGGAGCTGGTGGTAGCTAACAAAGGGGGTAGCGACTCCCTTGCTAGTAGAAGCTGCGGTGGTGGAGGCGCGAAGACACGCTAGTGGCGCGCAGTGTAGGCGGCGTGCGAGGAGGATTGGCTGGCCGTGGGCTGGCTAAGCGGCAGCGGCGGACAAGCTGGAGATGAGTTGGTGGTGGCGGACAGAGAGATCGAGAGAGAGGAGGGCGTGAGCTGCTGGTCGGAGCTCTGGCGTGCGGTGGAGGTGAGCTGGGGCAGAGGTGGCGACGCGCTGGGCTGCCGTGGCTGCGTGAGTAGGCGAGGATGGGCAAGGGTGAGCAGCGATGGCGCGCGCTGCTGGGTCACAGCGTGGGGCTGCTGCTCGGAGCTTCGGTGGTGGCTGGGAGGGAAGAGATCGCGTGGCAATAGAGCCGCGCGGTGGCGGCAAGCTGAGTGGCGCGCGTTGGGCAAAAGTTTAACGTGTGGTGATATGGAGGGGAGGACGCAAGTGGGCGGCGGATAGAGGGCTTCGGTCGACAGAGAGGAAGAAGAAACAGGGGAGAAGAAAGAAAGAAAAGAGAAAGAAGAAGAAAGAAAGAAAGAAAGAAAGAAAAAGGAAGAAAAGAAAGAAAAGAGAGAAAAAAAATGTTTTTTTTTTAAATTGAGAAACCTAGCTACGGTTGAAAAATTTTTCTTCTTTTTTTTTTTGTTTTTTGTTTTAAAATTTTTTTTAATAAAACTTTTTTTTTTGCAAATGTTATTTTCGAAATTCAAAATTAGAGATTAACCGAAAATCAATAACCGTTCTTGAGTTTTTTTAATACTTACCTTTCCCGCGAATGTGACGTGGGCACGTCATGAAGGCACGGAATCTGGAGCTCTCCATATGACATGACGCGGGCGCGTCATGAGGACAAGAGAGCTCTCTGACCATGAGCTTTTCATGGGACTTGACGCGGGCACGTCATGAGGATCGAAACCCTTTCTAACGATTCTGATCGTGAGCTCTCTATATGTCATGACGCGGGCGCGTCATGACAGAGGGACACCTACAAATCATCAAAACGAAAATTGAAACCCGAAATCAGTCAAATTCAAGGAAAATATATTTAAACTATCACACAAAATCAAACAAACAATTAAAAGAAACAATTGGATTGCCTCCCAAAGAGCGTCTTTCTTTAACGTTTTTGGCTAGACATTGTCATATTTGCTCAGGAAGGATAAAATCTTGTGGCTCGTTTCAATGTTTTATCCTTTATATAGTCATGATAACTCTCGTAAATAGAGTAATTCTTGAGCACACGAGCTACGGTCTTCCATAGACTAGTTGATGGCGCCAAATAATCAAGCAGTGATCTCCATTCTTCATCCACTCCTCCATCAAAAGCATTGAACGATTCAAGATATTTGACCATAGCTACTCTTAGCTCATTTCTGCAATGAGACTCAAACACTTCCGGTATAACAAAATCAATCTCATTAACAGAAGTTATAGAGTAAGAGCCAGGGGAATATAGATTAAGGGATGGAGTGGGAGTCATCGCATTTAGTAATTACTCACTGGATTCGTTCACTAGGGTAATTTGATGTTGGAGTCTCATGTCTTCCACTTCAACTTCCTTTTCAACTGCATCTTTGGATCTTCCTTCTTGAGACTCTTGCAGTTCCATATCACTTGTCAGGATAATTGCACTCTCACCTCCCTTAAAGTCATTGATGGTCTGTTAGGGCAATTCTGACATGAATGAGGATTGTTGAGACTCTTGCTGTTGAAAACTCATTGGCCCCTTTTCATAATTAACGTTGGAGTTATCCCACCATCCTTGATCATACCGGTTTATATAAAGGTTATACCACGTTTGAGATCGATGTGAAGAATCTCCAATTTTTTTTTTGAGATAGTCACTCAGGTAGTCTTGATATTCGGGGCACATACCGGTTGAATGATCCCTGGCATAACAAATTTCACAGGTTGCAGCAGTCATTCTTTCTCTAAGAGAGTTTAGTGCCTCTGAATATGCAAACTTAGAAAAAAAAAACAAGCTTTATTGCCTTCCCTGGAAACAAAATCCAGTCTATCACCAAAATACGGAGTGTTAGAAGCCATAAACTATATAAAAAAAATAAGAGAAAAAAATGAAAACAAGATGAACTCATAAAGAAACAAATAACTAGCGCCAGTCCCCGGCAACGGCGCCAAAAATTGACAGGTTGTCGAAACCTGTACAATAATAAAAACCTGCTCAACTAAAGTAAATTTCTGTAGATAGTGGTAAGCAGGGTCGAATCCACAAGAACAGGGAGTACTTGTTCTTTTCCAAATTCACAGTAACAAGGGAGTGTTTTTATATCAGGGGTGACAATTTAAACAATTCAACTAAAAGTAAAATAATAAAAATAAAATAGCCAACTAGAAATTAAATAACAATTTACTAAAATCTAATGAGTGATAATTAAGGATCTAGCCAAGGAATAACTTCAGCAATGGTCTACCTAATTGATCGCCGAAACAAAGGCAATTCCAATTATTTATCAATAAATATGTTATAACTACCAAACAAGCGATGGCAGTCAACCCCTTCTTACTGTGTCGGTGATTAAGGTACGCCCGTTAATCACTGCTCTAATTAGGAAACAATTCTAGGTACGCCCGTAAGATTTAATTTCCTAATTGCCTTACGTATTAGAGGAGCTCTATTCTAACCAAATAACGCACTACCAGAGCTATTTTAAATTAGCCCGCGTATTCCCCTGATATGAACTCAATCATGCCAGTTGTCACTAATTCAAGGCAATTAAACAATTACGGATTTAATGCCCTAATTGACGGTAGATTATCAAATCAACTAATTATCCGGATCCAAGACAATCAATTAATTAAATAATCATAAATATTGCAACCAAGGAATATGTGAATACCAATGAATAAAAGGAAAAGATAAAATTAAATCGATCTCACAAGTTTTAGGCGAATCAAAAGCTCCGTTATTCCTTGGCTTGACAAGGGATTTAATTCATCCCTTGTCCACTCCTACGAAAAAGAAAAGAAACTAAAGATGAAAAGAAAAGTCAAAGGCTAAACTCTCCTGACATGCGTAGGAAGAGTTACTCCCCAAAAACCAAAGGGAGGAAAAGTTCTTAAGCTAAGCTACGGGACGAAAAAAGAAAAAAAAAAAAACAAAAGTAGTCCTGATCCTCTGCAATTCCAATTCATATCTAATTGCTAATCTATTCTCCTGCGTCGATCCCATGTGCGGCGGCCCACACCAGGAAAAGGAAGCCCTATTTCCTGCTCTTTTCTTTTGAAATTACCAAAATGGGCAAAAGTCTTCCTTTGCCAATAATGCCTCTGGGATAAACTCTATTATTTGGGCTCTTTTCTTGTTAAATTGACACTTGTTATCATATTTTCGTTCTATTCCCTGAAATAAATACAAAATATCAAAAGTGAGTAGAATCTAGCAATTAATTCACATCGGGTCAGGTAATAGGAAAAATTAATTATAAAATAAATGATAAAATTGCAACCTATCATATTAAGTATGGAAGGAAAAGAAAGGATACGTTGAATTTTTGTTCGGATTGAGAAAGGAAAGAAAGGAAAGGAAAAGATCAAGTGTTAATTTATTGGAAACGATAGAGAAACAAAATGATCTTTTAAAAGAATTTAAATTATTTAAATTAATTTAGTTTCATTTCCCTTTGTTTCTGTCCACTTTTGGACGGAAACCATAACTCAGCAGAATAACTAGACCTGTTCCCTCCCTATCCTTTCATTTCCCTTCTCAAAAATCAATTTAAACAACAAAAATCCAATCCTTCCAATTCCTCTCCATTCCTTTCCCCCCTACTCCCTCAATCCAAGTGATGCCTAATTGTCATTTAAGGATATTAACTGATTTCTAGTAAAGACTTATTAGAAAAAGTCCTTGTTGTTCTTATTACCGTATTCATTAAGCTACTGAACTTAGTATGATAGAATTTTGTATAGGTTATTAATTTCTAAAAAAATTAATTATCTTTCAATTGAAAATCAAGTTGTCATTGGCCAAATTCAAGCTTTTTCGGTATCTTATTTCCAGAATTAACTTTTTTGCACCCACAACTTATTTGTGACGTGGATCATTCTCTTAAAAGAAGGGCCAACAAATATTTGGACCAAGTATTCTGCGTTCACAGGATAAATTGGCAAGAAAGTCCAATGTTGGACTTGCTAAACTCGTCCTATAATATACCAGCCCAATATTAATTTGAATTGGGCCAACTGTCTTTCTCAGTCATTCCGGTCCACATCCATTTTGAAGCACGATCTTTATCTTGAAGAAAATATGTTGTAAGAATAGTTTATAACTTTTAAGTCATATCATTTGTAACATTCTTATTTTTTTGAGGATGGAAACGCAATTATGGAATATACAAGCAGAACTTTTCCCTTACCATGATTGGGCTAGGTGAGAGTAACAATGCCCGCTAGAAATGTAGTGGGTAGTATTAGAACTTGCATCATTGGACAATCCTAATTGAATCCTAACATCAATGTAAATTTCAAAATAATCCCTCCAAAAGAAAGATGAATTCAATTTTGTAAAATGTAATTTATGATATTTACAAATTACCTCCTCATTGACATTTTTTCACAACGTTTGATCACTAACTGAGCTTCGTTTATCGGGCATAACTTTCTTAAAATAATTCACGTAATTGTTAAATAGTTTTGATAATAAAAATGCCTTCTGATATTGCAATTGAAATTAAGCATAACAACCATTGAGAGACTATGTTACTACAACCATAGTTCTCATATCAATAGTGAAATTAAAATGTACAATTCTTATGAAGAACATGGTTCGTTCTTCTCAAATGAACCAACATGTATTCACACTGCATATCTTCCAATTCTTATAGAATGGCATCATCTTTGTAACTTGTTACATTAAGCCTAATGTGCATATGTAGTTCTTATAAGTTAAAGCATCGTCATATATATCAAGGTGGTGTGCTAATTTGTTCTAGGTTAATTGATCACTTAGTTGATTTCATCTAATCAACTAGGTCAACAATATATAGTAAAATCAACATTGGATTCGGTAAATTGCAGATAGTATGGACTTGGGGGATCACGCATGAAATTCTCCATGTTCAATGATTCATTAGTTTCTGCATTTCTCCTGCATGCTTTGGAATAAGCAGTAAGGTTAGCCATGTGAAGCACCCTCTTGATCAATTAGGAGGCAATTATTGATAACAGCGAAACTAATACCATGTGGTTTCTGATTCTTTCTGCCTAAGGAAAAGTGGTCTTCATGTACTTTATCGTAGGAATGTGCAAGTACCATTAGTCCTTCAAAAATCTAATCTCTAGTTAAGTATTCCCTAGTGCCTAAAAATATTGGCATCTAGAATGCATAAATTCAGATTATCAAATGATTAAATGATTAATTAATCACCTGAAAAGATGATATGGCGTGAAAACCAATTTGGAGCCAATCGTGTAGTTCCTTGTTTATAGCTTGTGTCACATGCATGTTGAAATTTTAGTCATGTTGACTTATACTTCTACTTCATTAATTAAGGTTCTACTAATGACTTACTTTTCCCGCTTAATCTTTTTCTTAATATATACTAAGAGGACAAATTTGTTTAAATTCTGATCATCAAGAAAGAGGCAGAAGTAAAATAACATAATATTTGTCTTTCGGCTAAGACGTAGACTTTTTTATTTTAATTTTTTTTTCAAAAAAGGCTGAAAACTAAAACTTTTCTTCAGCACAAAGACTGAATGGGGAGATAGAAAAGTTGGTAGCTTTGCAATTGCATTACGGCGGCAATAGTTCTTCTCGCTTATCCAAAATGGCAGTTGGTTACTGACAAATTATTTGACTGTTTGGGGAAAATGAACAGTTCATATAGCATCAAAATACTGGTCAAAGGCTGAAATTAGTTTTTATTTTATTTCATTTTATACTTTTACAAAAAGAAAAGTAAAGGGATCGAAGGGCATTAATTAAAGGGTAAGTTACTTATAATTTTCCGGTACTTTTGTATAGTATTACAAGATCCCTGTAAGGTTTCAAAATATCCGCATCACCTTTTTGTGATTTTATGAAAAGTGAAAATTAGATGGAAAATAATCTCTGTAAAACCGTTAGTAAAATTACCAATATTAGCTTTATTTAAATAAGAGTCTAACTACTTTGCATAGAACTACGGAGGAATTATATGAATAGATACAGATAGAATCACAGGAAATTAAGTGAATATTTATGTAAAATTAAATAGGAATTAAGTAAATATTATAATTTAATCACACACACTTTTAGAGTGCATCTTGAACAATTGTCATAATAGGAGATGCTTTTCATCTATTTTCACTTTACACAAAACTATAGGGAGTTACATAATAATTTAAAATTTAAAAGATTTATACAGTATTATGTAAATGCATAGCGGTTTATGAATAATTTACTCTTAATTAAATAGCTATTCGACTGTAACTAGGGCTTGCCCCAATCTTAGAACCAGTTTGACTCCTCTTCTACTAAGTTTTTTTTTTTTTTTTTTTTTTTTTTGTAACTTAAGAGAATTGTCTTTCATAAATGTTGGGCAGGGAACAGTCATCCATTCTTGGTTGCACAAGAGAGGCAAATGGAATGCAAAGTTTGCCTTTGGCAAATTCTAAGATGAAAATGGATAGAGATAGCTCTCTCTTGCGGACAACTTCTTCCCCAAAATTAAGGGTAATCATTGCATAGCGGTCTTTTTAAAAAAAAAATTAAAAAGATCATTGCATAGTGGTCCATGTAGATAAGCTCACGATCGGCACAGGAGCAGTTTTGAATTTGTGGTAAGAGACGTGCGAGTTATATTCATGAATGCACGTTGCTTGTTTTAAGGGCACCGTGTTTCTTGCAGTTTTTGATAACATGTAATCTAATTTGACCCCTGAGACACCCCCTGTTGCATCCTACAGTTCATAGATAGGTCCAACAGCCCTTATATTCAAATAAACAGTTGTTTAAATGAGATTAATAATGTATTTCCAAATAATCATCAATTAATGTTGTTTACCAATATAATTTCGTGAAAGAAATGAAGCAATCATTTCAAAGAATTTTAGTGGTTGTATTTGATCTTATGCAACTGCTAATGTGTAAGCAAAAGGCCAATCATGAAGCAGATTAGCTTTCTGAGAAAAAGAAACATATGTTTGTGAGATTGTTAGTTAGCACACAACAGACTGAAATAAAATGATATAGAGGTCAACCAGCAGTATCAGTTACCAAAGGTATTAGAGATCCCTTTTCAGAAATTTCTAATGCATTATTATTCAGATATTACATAATTGTTGACGAGGTGAATTTTAGTCAGACTAGCCGAGTCACGAACGCACGAGTTCACCTACCAAATGAAGAGTAGACAGGTCTTGTCCCCCGATCTCATTCCGATACTTAAGTTGGATACAGTTTAAGAGTTGAATGTGTGGGTTAGATTGTGTGCCTCATTTGGGAGTATTAGATGAGTAATTATAGTAGTTGTGTCTATGAATGGAATGATGAGGTATACTCCCTACCTAACATCATGAGGTAGTTTAAGGCTGTGGTGTCAGTTGTAGGTTTGATCAGTAGGGTGGCTGGTAGTCAAATCACTCCATCAATCACAAGTTATGCAAATAGCCGAGGTCTCAGTAGTCTTTGGCAAGGAAGTAGACGAGGTGGTAAGCCACTTCAGAGTAACCTTGTCGATCGCTGAGTTTGGGAGTGTCGAAATGCACTTGGGATCCTCGGTGACATATTTTGAGTGCCAATCCAATGCCACCTCTAATATTGCGCCAAGTGTCCTGTTATTATTTGCACTTTAATTTTTTAATAATTCAAATTGGTTTGGTTTAACACAAATTTTCTCTACTCTCTAAAACTTTGAACCAAAATTAAACAGCCGGTCTAATTCAAATACCATCACTTTTGAGTTAACCACTCACGATTCGGGAAAAAAGAAAAAGAAAACCTAAGCGATTGAGCCACCAAAGTCTTTCATCGGTGATTGCTTTGAACAAAGCCAAAAAGAGACAAAGTCCCTGGAAGCTTGTGTATCATCTCCACTCAGATGAGGTCCACACTTCAATGACGTTCTCCAGCAGATTCCTCCACCAGCTCCGCCATTCCGCGTGGCATCATCTCCACTGCCGATTGCCTCACCGTCAAAGGCACCAAGGACGTCCTCAATAAGCCCTCCACTGGCAGGGATACCGTGGAACATTTCCAGAGAGTGAGTTGTTTCGGACGTCTAGAACTTCAAGAATTGGAGGGATTGAGCCAAATAAACGATTAAAACTCAAGTAGAAGGGCAAAGCCAAAATTACATTGGAAAGGGGGAAATTAAGCCCCTTGGAGGAGAACGATGCAAGGTTCTTCAAAATTTCTACCAACATTCCTTGGAGGAGAACGATGAAGCCTATGATTCCCCAGAAGCATTTCTTGTTGTGCATCTCCTGAAAAATTTTCTTCTCTTCAAAAAGCCTGGCATTGACCACTGTGGAAACTTGGCACAGAACATAGGTCGTGAAGATCAAAGTATTCTTCTCATTCACATTAACTTTCAGAATTAATTGGCCTTTAAAATGGATGGCCAGCAATACTGCAATATGATATATCGCCTGTGCACTTATGCTTCTTTGCATAACATCATTCATCAATGGTTCGTCCCGATCCCTCGGTGGCTTGGACATGAGCTCTTCAGAGGGCTGTTTAATTATCAGAGAAATAGCAGCAAAGAATCCCAGAATTAGCTTGACCCACAGAAGTTGAAAAACTGGATATGGTATTTTACCTGTAGAAATGACTGCCATAGCATCAAAATCCGGGGGCTCAATCGCTTAGGTTTTCTTTTTCTTTTTCCCCAGATCGTGAGTTGTTAACTCAAAAGTGATGATATTTGAATTAGACCGGTCGGTTAATTTTGGTTCAAAGTTTTAGAGAGTAGAGAAAATTTGTGTTAAACCAAACCAATTTGAATTATTAAAAAATTAAAATGTAAATAATAACAGGACACTTGGCGCAATATTAGAGGTGACATTGGATTGGCACTCAAAATATGTCACCGAGGATCCCAAGTGGTCGAAATGAGGTGTTTGTTGTTGATAGGGAGTGAACGGAATAATAGAACCTGGGTAGGCCGAGATGTCCCTAGTTGTCAAACCTAATACTTTTTTTTTTCCCAATTGGCAAACAGAACGGTTGCTTTCGAGTAGAGTTTAAGTAATTTCAGCTAGAGCATATATTTTGACTTAAAACATTCTGTTGTTTGATTCAACCTCTGGATAACTAACCACTGGTAACATATTGCAAAAGGGAAAAGCATAAT
Organism: Coffea eugenioides; assembly: GCF_003713205.1. Taxonomy (NCBI): domain Eukaryota; kingdom Viridiplantae; phylum Streptophyta; class Magnoliopsida; order Gentianales; family Rubiaceae; genus Coffea; species Coffea eugenioides. The sequence continues at coordinate 40,746,880 of NC_040037.1, forward strand.
ACACAATTTCCAGATTTTAAACCCGGAGATTCCCAAATTAAATCAAACAAATGACTTGGGTTTCAAGAAAAGTTCCTTCAAATTTCTTGCTCAAAAATTTTTTTTTTTCTTTACATAATTTCTGGCTGTTCAAACAAGGTTGAGTCCTGCCTGAGCTTATTGGTAGCTGTGACCATAGTATTTACCTAAAATACTTTGGCAACTTCCCCTATTGGACACTAAATTTGGTATGGTACATATTCCCCTTCAATCATGGCCTAATCAAGATTGTTTCTGCATCTACTTTTTCCTTGAATCAGTAAAGCCACGCTTTTGCGGTGTAAATTGCGATCCCATCTCAGACTATTAATTGTTGACATACATACATACATATATCTCAAGAAAAAAAATTAAAGTTATAATACATATAGTTTTCAAAGACTAAAGGTTTGAAGACAATGTAAAGATGATCACTTAAATACTAACCCCACCCAATTAGAATAGTGTTCAAATTCGAATCAATATTTTCTTTTCTAGTCAAGTATTGCATTTGGATTTCGTACTTTTAGTTTTCCAGTCAGGATGAGCTCGAGTTTCAAACTTTCAATGAATGAACCTCTTCCATCAAGATACCATTGATCATGGCTAATCCTTTGATGCTTTTACAAATTCTGCTATAGGAGGCTGCTTTAAGGGTCCGTTTGTTTCGGGTGAAAATGTTTTCCAGGAAAATATTTTCCTAATTTCCCGTGTTTGGTTGCACAAAAGTTACTGAAAACATTTTCCTATGTAAAATATTTTCACTCATCTTATGGAAAACAACTTCCCTTCCAAACTTACTGCAGTTGTTTTCCGAAATGCATGCATCCCGCCTGTAGTATGTTCCAAACTTACTGAAAACATCTTGTAGTATGTTCTTTTTTTTTTTTTTAGTGTAAACAGGAGGACTCGAACTCAAGACCTCTTCCTTACACTCCCTCCCCGTACCACCCAACCCAACCCAACCCTCCCCCTAGTATATTCAAAATAAAAAAAAAAAACCTCATCCTGCTCATCCTATACTAGTAATTAATTATGTATAATAGGAACATTCTTTTCTAGAGAAACTTTCAGCAGTGAGAGTGCAAGATATATGTCACAATAATCATTGCATGTGATTGGTATTTGACACTAAATGGCCAACAATTTGTTTATTGCTTAAGGAGATATTTTTTATTCATATATACATTTCTCCAAGATTTTTTAAAGTTAAACAATGAGATAAATTTTCTTATTTTGCATGGAAAGAAGTATGTAGTTATAATGTATAGAAAGTAAAGATAGAGATAAAAGTGAAAATATTTCAAAAGTTAAACAAACACCAGAAAAATGAAGTAAGAAAATATTTTCAATAAACTAACCAAACACCTGAAAATGATGAAAGGGAAATGATTTTCATGGAAAATTACTTCCACGAAAAATATTTTCCCAAAGAAAACATTTTACTTCCAACCAAACAGACCCTAAAAGTTAACCAACTCAAAAATCTTTTCCAAATTTGACTTGATTAACATTAAACTGTTATAATCAACGGCTAATTTTGCATGAACAAGTATATTGGTTTTCACTGATAATTCCTTCATTACAACGTTCATCTCTCAACTACTCTTATTTTTTTCTTCTGTTTTTTTTTTTTCATCTCTCAACTACTCAAAAACAAAGTTTGAAAAGGAAGCTAATTTTTTTTTTTTTTAAAAAAGAAAAGCTTCTTCCTTCTCAGGACATAGCCCACATTTATCCATGCTACTCTATCCTCGTGGAATTATGAATTGGAATGCTAAAGAAGAGCAATTAAAGGAGTTTTACAGGGATGTTTGCTTGTCATTATCTTAAATTTTCTCTCATGATCTTCCTTTAAAATTACGAAATTTTTGCAAATCAATCAATGGGATACAAACCATGTGATCGTAGAATATTTCTTCCATTTAATTATTGAGAACTAGTCTTCCATCTTTCCATATTTTGTTTTTCCAATTCTTTAAAACCCTTTTCACATTATAATGACCACGTCTCATGTGATAAGAACTTCGGCCGATAATTTTTCTGTTTCCTCTTCTTCTTGTGCTTCACGCTTGCTCGTACTGTTTTTGATGGTTAAAGTTAAACTGCCATTTCTGACATTGACTAACACAAGAAATTAAAGCAAAAAAAATATTGGCAGCATGGCGTGATTTGCTCGATCCCTACATTCACTCCAAGCCTACAAATATCGCCCATTGCTTTTCAAGTTCCTCATCCCTCAGATTATTACACCAAAATTAATCTTAGCCTTTACAGATTCTAATAGCCACCCCTGATGAGAAAATGAACTGCAAAATGAGATTTCTCGCTATGCCATTTCTCTTCTTTTCCTTCCTCTTGTCATCAGCAAAGAGTGTAACGTACAATGTGCAGAGTTACGGGGCGAAATCTGATGGGAAAAGTGATACCATGAATTCTTTTCTGAGTGCATGGGCTGCAGCTTGTGCCTCAGTTGCGCCTGCAACAATCTAACGTTCCACAGGGAAGATTTTTGGTTGGTGGAGCATCATTTTGGGGCCAAAATTGCAAGAATATGAAAGAGTTAACGGACTTTCTATTTACGGTGGAACCCTTGATGGCCAAGGGACTGGTCTCTGGGCTTGCAAAAACTCCGGCAAGCATTGTCCGAAGGGAGCAACGGTAAGTTGGATAGTCTCAATATTGTTTTGAAACTCTATTTTTTTTTTTTTGGCAAAAAAATATATTCCCAAGATGACACAATTTGAAATGTATGTATAGCCTTTGTAATGTATCTTATTACACATGGAGTTCTAACTCAAAATATTGAATGCAAATGTCTACTCCCACATTTACATGGCTGGCAGCCATCTTTATTCTTTACTCTTTAAAGGGACTATGATTTAAAAGTGTATTAGTATATATGGAATTTTTTTTTAAAGACAATTTTAATTTGGACACAAACTCAAATGAGCCATTCACACTAGTATTTATTTATAAACAAGAAGTTCCAAGTCATGATGAGGCCCTTTCTTGTGTACACTTTGTATAAGTTGTGGACCAACTAATATCAAATATTCAAATGGTTAAAAAATAATAATAAAAGGGTTATTATCACTTTACTCCCTTAAACTATATCACTACGGTCAGTTTATCCCATAACTTTATCTTTTAATCACTTTACTCCCATAAGTAATTCAACTTAACATGTTAAGAAATTTTGGATAGAAATACCCCTTTATTTTATAGCATTACTACATTGTTATTATCATTTTATTCGTTTAGATTATAGTGATACAATCACTTTAGTTCCTAAACATTTTACTTCATCGTGAATCTAACTAGCATGGTCAAAATTTTTAAATATATTTACCCTTTTTTATGTATAATTAAAAATAAAAAAGTTGGAATGGTTATTCTTCCTTTTTTTCACTTTAAGAGATCAAAAAACATAAAAATAAAAGAGTTTTCTCAAATTTCTTTTTTTCACACTTATTAATACTACGAAAAGAAAAAGAGATAGAAAAGAAGAAGAAAGAAAATTAGATTTTGCAAAGAAAAAAAATAAAGAAAAGTCTAACATTATCGTATTACATTAAGGTTGTCAGGATTAGGATTGGAATTTGGTAGTAAATAGAAAAGTGAAATAATTTTAAAATAATAAAAGTATTTAATTCTTTCTTATTTGTAATTTTAAAAAAAGAATTGAGCTCTCTCGTCCTCCTCCTCGCCCTCTCCATATTCTTTTTTTTATATTAATAAGATTACCAAAAAGAAAGAAATTAATACTTTGACTTTTTTTCTTGATACTAAAAAGAAGAGCCAATCTAAATTTTTTATTATTTTTATTATGCAAAGAGGAGGGTTTTTCCTTCTAAAGTTTTTTAATTTGCTAAGTTGATTTAATGGTAGGATAAATTGTCTCAAAAATAACTCTATGGGGTAAATTGATAATGAGACTATAGTTTATAGGGATAAAGTGATAATAATTTTAAGAGTGAAACATGTCTTTTCACTTTAATTAATAAATTCCATTAAGTTTGACCATTAGTCTTGGAGGTAAAGTGATTAAAAGATAATGTTAATGGGAAAATTGATAGTGACATCAAATATTAAGGGGGTAAAGTGATAATGACCCATAATAAAAATTGATACTATCAAATGGTTGGATCTGGATGAAAAAAAAATGGTTGGATCTGGATGAACATCAATAATAAGTTAAAGTAAATCGTATCCCATTTCTACCTACAAATAACATACTAGAAAAATTACTGGGAAACGTGAAGAATGGCAACCCAACATATTAATACGTGCAAGCATGTCATCCGATGACGTGCTGGCCTCGTTTTTCTATTTGAAGTTTTGAACCACATATCGTTGACAATTCCAATCACAATCCACAAGTCTCTCTTGTTCCATGCAACAAAGAAGGAGATCCCTTGTCCATGTTGCTATCCCCATAACTGAATAGCCGAGCATGCATACTATCAAAGATTAAATAAATAAAAACAAGGTTGGAACTTTATTAGATGAAAATTTCTAACCGATGCCCTTAGAATACTTATTAACATATCTAATATTCACCTAACCTACCATATATATACATATACTAATAATTATTATCCTCCTTTGCATTTATATACTTTTCATGTTTAATCTTATCTATTATCCAATATATTTGTTTACTTTTCCTAATTAATTTATATTTTTAAAAATATAACACTTGAAATATATCTCAAGAGTGTCCTATGGACACTCGTTAGACAGGCCGAGAAAAAGGTTCAAAACTTTATTAGTGTGGGTCTGTCCATGGACTTCAGGTGTTCATATTTTAAAAAATTATCAGTTTTAATCACCAATATTTAGCCCCTTAAAATTTTGACAAAAGCAAATTTGGCCCTCAATATTTAGCCATCTATAGTTTTGGTTCTTAAAATTTTAGCAAGAGTAAATTTGGCTTCTAATGTATCCACTTCAAAGCAAATTGAGGATATTTGAAAAAAAATTCCAACTATTCACAGAATTTAGTCACATCTAATAATGTGTTTGTGAAATTAAATTTCAAAACAAAAGAAGCAAAACAGTATCTAACTTTAAACAACAAAATTAAGAACTAATAACTAGTGCAAACTAATTAACTAGTAAAATAAAGAAAAAAAATTAAACTAAAACTAGTTAAGAGTATCTAGTTCATTAATGTAGAACTCATTTTCTTTCTCAAACCCCACTATTCCAAGCTTCGTAATTTAACTTTTCATATAGATTAACAAATTTTTCTTTCATTTTTTAGTTAACTAGCTACTAACGTGCCACCATATAAGTTGTTCTTATTGTTCAAGAGTATTCGCTAGTTTTCTTCCTTGTAAAGTTTAATTAAACAAACATCCACACGCACGTAACTAATTCCATCAATATGTGGAAACATCAATCAATTGTCCTAAATTTGCGTCAAATTAATAACATAGACGACTAAATTTCCTCCTGAAAATTTTCCCTTAAGAACATATCAATTTCTTTTTAGGCTTCGTTTGGATTGAAGGATTTGATAAAAGATTTGAAATTCACTTAAATCTCTCTAGTTGTTTGAATTATTTAAAAGGCCTAAAGGCCTTTGAATTTTTTTAAAATTAAAGAAAATGTCTAAATTAAAAGACTTTTGAATTTATAATTCACATTTTAAATGCTATAATAATTTTAATTTATGATTGACAAATTTAAATGCCTCTTAAATAATCTAAATAAAGTAAATCTTTCCTAAACAACTAGAGAAATTTGAAAATATTTCAAATCTTTTGTCAAATCTCTCGATCCAAACTCAGCATAAAGACTTTCTCACTCGTTCTAGTCTTCTTCCTTCCATCTATCTAAATTCAGCCTAAAGAGTGTTCGAGTCTTCTTCCTTCCATCTCTCTGTATTCCGTCGGTTCCATCTGCCGATTCTCTTCCAGTTTTAGGATTGATTCTTACTCCAGAGAGTGGGGGAAAAAGAAAAAATGGGATCGGTGGATTTTGGAGAAGTATCCCATTATCTTTTAGCTAAGTTCTCTGCACGTCTTGACGAAGCAGAAAGAGATAAAGATGTCAGCAAACTTTCTTGCATCTCTCGCTTGCGAAGTGCAGAGACCCGCATCAAACCCAAGTACGCCAACGCTATCAATAATAGCAAAATAACCACCAGTGCTAATTCTGGTACGGATCTTGACATCCGGAAGTTGATTTATGACCTCATTTCTGAACTCTCGGAGTGCTGCGTTTTTGCCCAACAGCATCGCGGTTTTGGGGCCGTGGGGCACAAGAAGATTTTCTTGCGACTTAAGAGTTTGTGGTTCATTATTCAAAAGAATCGACGGTTGGGTGAACTAGACAATAAGCTCCAAGAAGTTCTCAGTCGAAAGATTTCAATAGGGGTAGATCCCGCCTCAATTGCTGGTAATAATGAGGACGACGATGAAGATGCTTATGATGATGAAGAAGCAAAATTTCCAGGTAGGTTTGTAGGATTGGATCCAGCAGCGGAAACAGTCGAGAAATTGATACTTGAGGGATGTGAAGGTGATGCTAATACTATACTGAAGGGGTTTGGAATTGTGGGGTATGGGGGATCAGGGAAAACCACCCTTGCCCGGAAGGTTTTCCGGAATTTGAGAAATATGTTCTGGCCAAGGATTTGGGTTTCTTTGTCTGGGACCCTCTATGATGCGCCGGTGAGCGGGGACTTGAGAGTGAAGATTTTAAGTAAAATGCTGGAGCAGGCTGGTGGTGATGTCTCGGAATTGTCGACTGCTAATGTTGGCGATATTCCCAATCTCACCGAGAAGCTTTACCGTCGACTAACGGGCAAGAGGTATCTTATTGTGTTGGATGAGGCCTGGCATGTTAATGGTTGGTATGGGGATTTATGCTCTGAGCTGCCAAAAGGCGATGATGCATCATTCGGGGACTGCATATCTCATGCATTGCCCAAAGACAGTGGTGGGAGAATTATTGTCACAACTAGGCGAAAGAGTGTTGCAACAGAAATGATAGGTGAGAAGAACTTGATGCCAATTGATAGTCTGCTGGACCAGAAGATTGGCTGGTCAGTGTTTTCTGAAGCTGTCCGTGAAAATCGAAGAGTTGATGTGAATAACAGCACTCTGTTAAAGATGGAGGATATAATCAGCAAAAATTGTGCTGGCCTTCCCTTAGTTGCCAGGACTTTAGCAACGATAATTCCAGAACAAATCCAAAAGGAGGAGGAGGAGATGCGACGGAAGGAGGAGGAGATGCGAGGAGAGGAGGCTCGTCTATATGAGATGCGACAAAAGCAGGCGGCGGCGCGCTCTCGACGGCAGGCCTGGCTGACGGCTGAATGAGAATTTGACCGATTTTCTAGTGGACCTGATCACAGATTCTAATTTATAATTCCCCGCTCCTCACTTCTTAAATCCCATCCCTCCCTTGTTGAGGAAAAAAATGATGTTAATGGCTCTATTGACTTGTTTCTGATGGCACTTGATCTTGCGATTTAGTTCTGGTTGTAATTTCTTAGAAGCTGGCATACTTGTGCGCTGTGGAGCTGAAATGGACAAAAACTGAGTTCTCACTTTTTGTCTATCTTGACTTGGAGAGTCCAAATTTCATTGTAAATTCATGATTAAAGTTGAGATCTCAAGAATTAAGGGTTTTTAGGTTCTTAGTTCCATGTTCCTTTTTCGCTTCTTAAATCTCATCATTCCTTTGTTAGAAAAAGAAAAGAAAATGATGAAAATTAATAAACTAAGCTATTTTATTTCCTAATTGTTTTAGTTTCCTGTAAGTTCCAGAGTTATTTGAAGACTAGTACTGGTTATTAGTTAGTTTCCTTTTCAAAGGCTTAGTCGGTGATTAGTATTAGTTTTGAGATAGAATCTAATTGAATAGTTGTTTCTTGATTCAATAGTCTATATATAGCACTACTGCTAACATGTCAACACTGGAGGAGGGACGGCTCCAAGAAATTGTTAGAGCCTGGCGAGAATTGTGAGAGCCGTGAGCACAAGAGTGAAAGGTCTCCGGCTTGTCTTTTGTTGTTTTTGAGATTTGGTTTAATAAAATTATTGATGTTTCATTGTGAGTTTATTTCTTTCCCTCTTCTCACGTACATAATTCTTCGTGCTAACACAAAAAGAAAAGAAGAAGAAAAACTGATGTTAATGGCTCAAATAACTTTGTTTCTGATGGCACTTGATCTTATGATAAAATAGTTCCGGTTGTAATTTCCGAGATGCTGGCATACTTGTAATGCATAATTGCTGATTTTCTACCTTTGAGAGTTGATGATTCAGCTTGTGAATAAGCGCAAATAGTAAATACTCTACCTTTGAAAGAGGATTATTTGAGAGGCAAATTTCTCAAACTAATGCTGTAAAAGAAAAAGATCACAAAAAGTGGGGCTTTTGTGGGTTGGCTTGCTTGATCTAGCATCACCATACATTTGGCAAAACCCATTTTTTTCCAATTTTTTCTAAACAATATCGCCCATGCGTGGTGACACATTATTATTATTATTATTATTATTATTATTATTATTTTACATTCCAGTCCGAGGACTAAAATATAAAATGATAATTAAAAAAAAAAAAAGAAACAGTACTGTATTAAATACCAAACTTTTTATGTATGATATACATTTAGATTTATAAGTGTATATATTAACGATGCATGAAAAGATTTATTTAAAATATAAACCCTACTATTCCAAGATAAAGGGCAGCATTTATAATTTTTTAAATTTTTTTCCTTTTTTAGTTCAATAAATGTCACGTTAAAAAAAAAAAAAAAAAAAGGCTTGCACATGGTGCGACAGCACTGTTTCTTTTTTCTTTTTTCGTTTAATCCAGATAACGAGTTCATGTACATTGGAAATACCCTTTGGCTTTTTCCTGGGCCATACTCAGCAGCGTTGAATGCATCATAAAAGTAAAATAGGCTGCTTTTGATTCAAGATTTCTCAGAGGCAACCTGTAAACCAATATTATTTCTCTTTACTTTTATGTCTGAGAAAGAAAAATAAATAAAAGTAGATAGTCTGCTTTTGATTCTTTTTTCTGGATCACATTTATTTCTTTAAAACATGTTCCTCGGAGTGGATGTTGTCCCACTCTTCCCAACCTCCATTACGCGTCAAAAGCGTATTCAGGTTGCATTTACAGATGCTAATTGCATCTTGCATTTCTGGGTAAGCTTGCGACTCTCAAGGACATTGAACGGGAAGCTAAAAAATTTTCCTGTGTGGTTAACTGACACGACACGGAAAGAATTGAGGCGGTTGCTTCTTTTTGTAAATAGCTGTTATATTATTAAGTGTTAATATCTACAAAATATTACCATTTGGCCAAAAAAAAAAAAGACATTTTTAGTCGATAAATTTTTGACAACCAAGGTGGTAATTGTGAGAAAGATGTAAGCCAAAAGCCAAAGTGAACCGAAGTAGTCTAATAATTATTACTCCCTCCGTCCAAATTATTTGTTGGTCTTCAAAGTGAACCGCTCAAGTTATTAATGCTGTTGATACATTCAATCTTCAGAGCTTGTTTAGGGTTGTCTATTAACAAGAGAAATAATCAAAAAAATTGTTTTGGTTATTGAAAGACTAAAGAGAGGCAGGTTGTCAGAATTTATTGATTATCTAACCAATTTATTCATAAATATATGAATGTATCCTTACATCGATAATCAGTGGAATGAACCAAAACCAAGATTTTCCCTTTGACTAGAGGTTTGTATATAATCCAATTTTATTTGATTTTTTTTTTTGTTATTACTTTATATTATTTAAGGTACTTTTGTTTAAGTTCTGAAAAGCCCCCCCTCCCCTCTCTTCCTCTCATTCATAGTTACTACAAAGAAATAAATCAATTAATTCCTATGAAAATGAGTCTACTCATCACTGCACACAAAGGCAAAATTTTCTTCATTAGGTATTTTTATTTTGGCAAAATGATTGGTTTCATCCCTCACATTTCGCAAAAATATTCTTTTCATCCATCACTCTTAAAATGAAACAAATTCATTCTTGACATTTAAAAATTGAAACTATTACATCATTCAACCCAACTTTCAATCTGAATCAAACCATCTAGTAACCCAATAAGTTTTATATTTTAAATGTCAAGAATGAATTTGCTTAATTTTAAAAGTGAGGGACGAAAGGAATATTTTTATGAAATGTGAAGTATGAAACTAGCCATTTTCCCTTTTATGTTTTGTAAATTCAATACCCGTCACCTTATCTGAAACATCATGCTACGATAAATCCTATTCTTTAGCTTATGGGTATTTTAGACTGTGACGGTAGATAGTGTTTTAAATAAATTTTATTTTTTATAAAAGAGGAAAAAGATATACCATCCAATTAATAGACCGTAAATTCAAGATGTTTATTTGATGAGGTGACACAATTATTGTTGTTATATTTTTCTTTTCCCAACAAACTTGACGAGAACACATCCACATGTTTACAGATATATGACTTGTAACACGCTAAGCTAGTTTCTCATAATTGACTCAGACACGGAGGGTTGAGTTCGTAATTAATCATGCAGAACTGCTGTAGTTGTCTTATAAAGCTTTTAGCGAGTCGAATTGAGCTCAAATTCAAGGTTGAAAATGATTTAATTCTAATTTTTAAAACTAATACATAATCTAGAACAACTATAATTATATTGATTTTGTTTAGAAAATAAATAATACTAATTTATGTATTATTACTTTGTTGAGGGGAAATACAAGTACTCTTAAATATTTTGCACATGTCGTGTTTTGAAATTGTCCCTACCGTGTAGATGGACCTCTAACTTTTAGTGGTCTTGCAACTTTTGTCTTCTCCCAATGAAACTCTTTGATACCTTCAAAAGGGAAGGAAATGGTAGACCGTGACAGGCAATGGAACGCATACCAATTGTTATCTGCATACATGCTTCATAAATGTTCATACTTGCTGAGTTTCACTAGTGCCATAATGTCAAACAAGATGAATCTACAAAACAGCTTTCGATGAATAAGGAAATATTAGCTTGACTTATCATGCTGAAATGAAAATTTTCTGCCACAAGAACAATCACTCACCAAGCCAGGGAAGTAATCCTGGCTGAAGAACTCTATCTGATTCCACAGTCAAGAAGAAAATTCTTATTTGGCCTTTACTTGATTATAATCCCTATTTTCCCACGATCAATTTTGCTCTTGCATGCCCAGCCTCAATCCGAAATTGTTCTCCTAGTCCAAAATGAGCCATCAGTATCCAGACGAAAGTAATCAGCTCACCCCCTTTACTGAGCTCCTGAGCGTGACCATTTGCACGGCAGTGACTGGCAGCGTAGGACAACAGTTCCACCCACACTTTGCTCATTATCTCCCACCTTTGATCATCCTTCAGTTTTCTCAATTCCTTTGCGAGCATACAGGCATCAAACAACACTGATTTGCTTCTGTCACCCTTCACATAAATGGGTTTAACCTCTGTATCTACATTAAGTAGCTTTTGACATGCATCTCTTTGTCGGGTTGTTGCTGAACTTGACTCTCTTGCAGGGGGTGTATTCTTGGCTGCGACGTAGATGTTCAATTTCAAGCAGATATCCAAGGCTGTTGAAATTGATGGCCTTGATTCTGTCTTCCACCTGCTGAAAAACTTCTTAGCTTCTTCACACGTGTCCTGAAATCGAATCTGTCCAATGCCAGCAACTGCAGACATCATTGTAGGCCGCATAACCAAGAGATACAACATATAATCAGATATAAGCTTGCAAAATTCACGATTGGAATTTTCAGCATTAGAACTTGTGGAATAGCATAGCTCAGTGGCAATATGCCACAGCAACAGGCTTTCATCATAATCAACTTCCTCACCTACACTTGATGAGATGGTGTCAGATCTGCTGCGAATGTAACCTGACAGAGCCCGTTGACCTCTTGCCGAGTATATTTCTTTGGCATCTTTATTGGTTTCTGCCTTACGAGCTTTATCCTTGAGCTCTTGAAAGATAAATACTTTCAAATTATCCTGAATGACAAAGTCCTTTTTGTATTTCATTTCATCAAGAAATGCCTTGAGTCCAACGGTTTCAGCTGCAATATCTAACCATCTCCACCGCTGATTCAGGCAAAAATTGATCAAGTTATGCTGCGAGATTGTATTAGACCACCTTCGATGAAATGACAGCTTGTCACGGACCTCAGATACAATTCGTTTAACTCTGCCAGTCTTAAGCCCAACTACAGTCCAGTCAGAGAAAATGACCTTAATCAAAGCCACAAGATCCAAGCCAACAGCACCATAAAGCAAAATGTAGGTAACAGTAACATCAAAATGGTTGATCTCAGGACTACGATGTGATTCAAATTCCACAAAAGAAAACACTATAAGTACAGAGCAGATGAAACGGAAAACAAAACCTATGTAACCGTGTACCACAGCCATCTTAGTGTAGAGAGAATCATACATGAAATTGAGCTCCACCTCCATCACTCTGAAAGCATCATGGGTAGACCTTCGGGAGAAGAAGCTTCTGCTTTGATTACGTTCATGGAAGCTAAACATATGGTCAACAATCAGCCCCCTAAAATTGGTGAAAAATTCATACCCCTTCTGCACAACTTCTAGGTGAGTTATTTCTTCAGTAGTCCAATCTGGAATTTCAGAAGTCTGAGAGCCTCTCTCAGGTTCGTTCTCTATTTTTATCCTAACCGGAACATCAGCAGCTTTCCTAGATGAGTACTCCTCCATAAGCTGAACATAATTTGGTCCAGCATCTGGCATTGGAAGCATAGAAGCTTTGAAATTACCCAAGCAACCTAAATATAGAGCACGAGTTCGCTCAGCATATTTAATAGCTCCAGCGAAAAACAAGAGTATTGTTGGAACTGAGAGTACATTCTCGATGGACTGGGCAAAGACGTAAGCAACAGCAACAAGCTGAATGACAAGCCCAAGCAGATGCCGGATCCACAACTCATTATCTTCAAGGGAGAAAGCAGTGATGTTATCAGGGCCACCAAGATGTAACAATAAAAATGGAGCCCAAAATGCCGCAAGATCTTCATTTACTCTGAATTTATCAGGATTGCCATTACTTTGGCCATTAGAGATAAGTCCAACAGCAAAAGCAGCAAGCCAATCGGCAAGCAGATAAACAGACCATATTATGGCATTCACTATTCTGCTTCCTGTTCGTTTCCGCAATGTTGCTAAGGATATTAACACCATTTGGAAGAAAAGACTAATAAGGACTGCAGCGCGAAGATTCCACTCATCCCACAGCCTCTTTACCATGTGAGGGATGAGGGAGGCCATGTATTCTTTTTGCTTCTTTCCCTTCTTTCTTCTCTAATAAAATCAATCCAGCTAGCCTAGACAAACTGGAGGGAAGTCAAGACAAATTTCAACATGAAATTAAATGCCAATTTGAGATTTCTGAAAAAAAAATGCATGCATTTCTCTAAATTAATTGTATCTTGTAGAGCTCGAAGAACAAATAAACAGGAACTTCCGTTGTTAGATGTTACTGTTACAAGTGAAAAGTTTTTGAATACCCTCCACATGTACAATAAGAACTCTATTACCAGTTTCTGCAAGCACTCACTCTGTCCTCAGTATGTCTCGCAAATGGAAGTGTTTAAGAAACCTTGACGACTTCCAAATAACTATCGCTTATTTCTAGAGGATATTTGCAGAAAATATTAATTTATATTAGTCAAACAATTTAGCTATCTGTACCTTGCGAAATTTCCATCTTGTTACACAACATCATAACCACAATCTCTCGGGCACTCCGTCGTCCATTTGTAACGATCAGGTGCTAGTAAAAATCATTTAGATTACTTGTTCAAGTAAAATGGCACTAAAACAGGTTAATTTCATTGGTTAAATCTCACGACAATAGTTTCTGTTTATAAGGCCGGGCAACATCACAAGCCCTGAAACCAATCCTACTTTTTGAACTTCCTATGACTTTTGAGGATGCTGCAAATTGAACACTTCTTGGGCTTAATCCTTATATTTAAATGTTTTATAATGTTTTTCATTGTTAGAACATCATTGTTTGATATCAGAGTGCAATTACTATCATCAAAGGAGCAGGTAATAAAACTTAAAAAACTATTGTCACCAATTCCCAAGCTAGCTTTTCCAGAGGTAATACCAACTGGTAAACTTTTCAATGCTAAAGCTAAGCCCTTTTTGCAAGTTTAAACACCAGAGTTCAAGACTGCCTCCTACCAAAAAAAGAGAAGAAAAGAAAAGAAAAACCCACAAGCATTGCAAGAATAATACTACCTCCTAAGAACCTTTCTTCCATAATCCAACTTCCTGGAAGCTAGAGCATGCATATACACTAAGTGCTTGTGTTTATGTGTGTGACTGAGTGTGTGAGAACTCAGATCTAAAAAAAAACTGTAGAGAAGTCTTCTATGCATGCTCAGAATGCACATATTATTGCTCAATCAATTCTGAACATAAAATCAATTAGCAAGAAACCAGACTGTCCAATATGTTGCTGCCTGAATTACAGCTGATTCTTCTAGTCAAGGTAGAATGATAGATCTTACAAGAATGTTCAAACAAAACTTTAAAGATCACAAACAAGCAAACATGGTAGTAATCAAGACCCATAACATGAAATGAACCCATTATTTACCTGAGCTGAGTTTTGCAATTCTTCCTTCATTTTCTTTGTAGTATTCACTGACTTGAAGAGTAAAGTTGTCATTGCAGTGTGATTGTGTACGACTACACACAGCCAATCGAAAGGCCAGCGTCGAATGCTTACAATGCACTTCGTTACTGGGACCGCTCGATACGTCTTTCAAAAAGCAATCGCGCCTTTTCACGCCAAATAGATGCATTTTCATTTTTTTAGCCTCATTTCTAACTTTACCGAAAATGTAAAATCTCATTTCTTTCTGTAATTCACAGTTTTTAGCTCCTATTTTTTGGTTAGGAGAGAAAAAAACGCTCTTAATCTTTTAAAGATAAAATAATAAAATGCTTTTTATGTTTTAGGACTAAAGTATTTTGGTTCATAGTACCAAACATTTCAAAAACAAAAGAAGAACAAAAGTTTGATGAGACAACACCATGAATTGGATCTTCTCTATGGATTTCCCATCTATTTCCCACAGTATACATCTTGATCCATGACACGCGTTCCATTTATTAGAAAATGACGAGATCATTTTTAAATTTGACTAATTCTAACTCTTATTAACAAAATGAATACATGCATTATGCATCTAGAAGTGCATTTTATATAATGAAGAGAGGATTCACAAATGGCATGTAAAAGAGGGGAATGAGGCATAATATGTTTTGGTGGGATTGGTGGCGAGTTGGGACAGCGTTGAAGTGAGTTTTACTATCGTCATTGAACAATCTATGAATTGTCCTATAAGTTACTTATCACCAACTAGATAACACAGTTGGGAAAGATTATTTTTACTATCTTATCAAACAATAACGAGAACAATCATATGTCCCTTCTTCTCCTCTATTCATTCATTGTTATCTCCTAAATTCTGTCCTTTCATAACCAATTAAAACTTGTCAACTACACAACTAATGGGTCTAGTTAGGTAAGATTAATTTTTGCTCTCTTATCAAACAATAACAAGAATAATTATACGTCCCTTTTTCTCCTCTATTCATTCACTATTATCTCCTAAATTCTCTCATTTCCTACCTTGCTACTACAATTACCCTCTAAAACTAGGAGTAGCAACGGGTCATATCGTGTACTTATCATATTGTGTCGTTATCGTAGTCGTGTCAAAAAATCTCAAATCTAACTTAATCCATTAGATTGTTTTCATGTTATGTCATGTCATGTAATGACTTGTTTTGTTAATGGGTTGATTCGACCCAACACGCTATAATTCATTGAACAGTTTATACGATTAAAATAATTTTAATACTATGCATTATTTTGCTAAATTAACCTATTAACCTATTTTAACCCAATTGATCATGTAATCCATTTGATGTTGTTGTTAAAGCAAAATTTTTTGAGATACATAGTCAATACAAAATTTTAGGTTTTTCAAAACATTCAAAAGATAATAGATGATGAAGTTTTCTAAGCATAATGTAAGTTACAAAATCGGCCTTGTTTGGATTGTTCTTTTTTGAAAATTTTCTCTGTTTTCTTAAATATTTCTTGAGAAAATCACCATTTTAGTCCTTAAACTATTTCACTTATGTTAATTTGATCCCTCAATGTCTTTTTAGCCTAATTTAGTCCTTCAACTTAAATTTCTTGTCCAATTAAATCCTTTCACAGACACACCACTAATTAAAATATTTCTAGCACAAAATCACCACCCAATTAAGGGCAATCCAGGAATTACAAAGTTAGGGCCAAAGTTAGAACCAAAAAAAAAAAGATTTCCATTAAAAAGGGGAGAAAAACAAATTTTCCACCAAATTGGGAAAGAAAATAGAGATCGTCAAAAGAGCATTTGAGTTATCCTTCTGCGTCAAAGCATTTTGCCCGACCCAAGTCATACCTAGTCTCTTAACAAAATTTTTCACTATTACTACCATTTACTAATAATTATCAACCACAACCTTTCCTTGAGCATCGCCATCTTCTCTCATTACATATTTCATCTCTTGGATTCTATCGCCTTCTCATTCTTTTTTTTTTATTTGTTCTTTTTCTCACGAAGATGGCAAAAATTTAGAAAATTGATGAAGTTTCAAGGCATAGAACTTATGGAATTAAATTGTCAATGCTTTCCAAACCCATTGTGTCTCAAATAGAGAGGAGATAAGGCTTTTCCCTCTTCACTCCAGTACCATCACCAATATCATCATAAAAAGCTCCAGGAAATTCGTTCAAGTCCTCTATCTACCTTCCATCAAATAGAGGTTGAAAAACTATAAATACCTCCATAGACCTAGAAAACTATGGTGGTTCATGAAACTATAATTCTTTTAAACATTTCATCAAACACTTTCGGGCCTCTTCAACAAAATGCAATCTAGAATACATATTGAGTAAATAACTATACACAATGTAGAGTACATATTGAGCAAAAAAAACTGCTCGTAAAAATATCCTACAAATGAGCTGCTTTTACGATAATCACGCAGAATTTTTTTTCCAATTAATGAATCCTCTGGAATTAACAATGCAGCAATACTGGCAGAGAATATGTGAGAGTTAAAAGGAAAAATTGCAGTGCCTCATTTGTAAAAATATTTACAAATTTAAAGAGGATACTTGATTGTCTAGTTGAGAAAGACTATTGATTTAAGAGTCAAAAAAGAAGATGTTCTGGTTTCGGAAGTTTGTCAAAGAAGATTGGTGACATAGTTGGCGATGACTTGTTGACCAGTGATAAATGTAGATGAAAATTGGGATCTTCTTTTACAAATATTTTATTTTGCTCCCCAATTTAGAGTAAAATCTTTGTTTTACCCCATTAGATGAAAAATTTTCAGATTTCTTTATTTTAATGTAGGAAATGACTTATACTTCCATTCTTGCCCTTGTTTAAGCAAGGAAAAATGGCCAATTTAGTCCCTATACTTTTTTTTTACTGTCAATTTAGTCCTTATATAATTTTTTTGGCCAATTTAAACCCTATACTTATTTATCGGTTCCAATTGAGGAGCTCCGCGGCGGCGCCACCTTGTAATTGTGATTCAACGTCTAATTGAGCACTTATGCGGGGGCATTTCTGGTACTTCATTGTTAGGGCTCCTTTTCAGAAGTAAAAATCAAAACCAAAAAGTTGCCGGTGCAATTTCCCCTTCTCCACTCCCAACCTCCACCCATTGGACTCCGAAGACGGGAAGATGTCCGGCATATTCTGGTACAAAACCTGTGGCCAGGAGGGTATGAAACCGTAACCGCTACAAGATCATTTGCTCTTGCCATTTCCAGGGGCCATTGGACATCAACTGTTTCAATAAATGATTCAAAGTACATCATTCGAGACCACTTTGGTCCTGCATCATAATCTTGCCTAAGGAGAGGATGCACTAAAGGAATGGCTCTTAAAATAGCATACGTAAACTTAAGCTCTTCAAGAGTAGGATTTCTGAACTGAAGTTCAACAGATGACGTGCAGCGAACAATGTCAATAACCGGAAATCGATCAGTATCCGAGACCTCCAAAGCTAATGACTTTATCATTCTCTTATTTGAAGGGAACATGATTGACTCCAGCTCAAAAGTCACCCTCAAAAGCTCAGTGTTTGGAACTCGAATAGTCTCCCTAGAAGCAGTCATTTTTTTTGCATCATCATGAGCCCTGAACATGTAAATCCCTATATCCCCACCATTCCCACCAATAAACTGAACACAAGGAAATGGCTGTTTTCTGCTAGACCAGTCTGAATCCTTCCCCACCTTTATACCAAACAAATGCTCTGGGCGCAACCACTTCCATGGATCAGTCCTGTACAAAACGGCGGCGGTTCTATACAGAGACTTAATAAAAGGTGGAGTAATGCCATCCACCTTCAACAAACATGCTCCTGATCCAGGACCAAGTCCTGGGCCACACCCAAATTGTTCTTGATATCTAGTAAACAAATTCTTCAAATGCACATCCATAGTAACTTCCCCACACCCGTAGAACAGATCTACCAAACTTCTTGAAAACCCCCAAACAATTTAGACCTCCAAGTCTAGCAATTTAACTCGGGCATATCAGTTCCATCAGAATTTCCAACTGAAAGGGATTTGGAGGATGAAAGGGAGAGTGTGGTAATCTTTGGGGCAAGGGAACGGAGCTTGGTTTTGTACCGGAATATGCCGGACATCTTCCCGTCTTCGGAGTCCAATGGGTGAAGGTGGGGAGTGGAGGAGGGGAAATTGCACCAGTAACTTTTTGGTTTTGATTTTTACTTCTGAAAAGGAACCCCAACAGTGAAGTACCAGAAATGCCCCCGCATAAGTGCTCAATTAGACGTTGAATCGCAATTACAAGGTGGCGCCGCCGCGGAGCTCCTCAATTGGAACCGATAAATAAGTATAGGGTTTAAATTGGCCAAAAAAAATTATATAAGGACTAAATTGACAGTAAAAAAAAGTATAGGGACTAAATTGGCCATTTTCCCTTTAAGCAATGCCTTCTGTATTGAAAAGGTTTAGTGGGTGGTGCCGCCATAAAAGGATCTAAATTGGACAAGAAATTTTAGTTGAAGAACTAAATTAGGCTAAAATAACATTGAGGGATGAAATTGGCTTAAGTAAAATAGTTCAAGGACTAAAATGGCAATTTTCCCATATTGCTTATATACTTTTTCCAATCACCTTTTATCTCATATACACCACGTCTTAAAAATTCTCCAAAAACTTTTTAGAAAATGCGATCCAATCAATCTTTTAGAAACACGATCCAATAGTTTCATATATATATATATATTTTTTTTTTTGTCGAAACGATAGGAATATATTGATTGGAAAAGGATTATATACAGGCGAGACTTGCTCGATGCTATACAAAGTGCATTTTGCACTATAGATTGGGGTTAACCCATTCTACATCAAAATAATTGCTCAAAGCTTGAGCACTAAACAAACAACTTAGATCATTCCTTCTATATTTTCCTATGCAAAAGGAGCATTTGTAAAACATCTTACTTAGCTCGCGGATGTCCTCTATTAGGGTAGCTAACCACAAGCCTACTGTTTTTGTTCCCTGTATTTGCTGCAGAAGGTCCGTATTAGGAACTCCAATACATACCAGCCTCCATCCTTGTTCTGCTGCTTTGATCAGGGCCCATTTAACACCTTCAGCTTCATGTTGAACTTGGTTTGAGCTTTCTCTTTCTCTCATTTTCCATCCCATCACATCCTGCCCTCTGCAATCAGCTGCAACAATACCATATCCAATGGACTTTGATGCCTTGTTCCACTTGGTTGCTATTCTTAGCTGCATTCCTACTGTTCTGTTGTCTGGAGTTTGGCTAGCTTCTTGTTCATTCCTGTGAAGTGAAGCTGTTGTTGATTCAATACTACAGCTCCTAGTCTTTTTGGTCCCGTCATTGAACTCCATCCATGCATTCCAGGCTTTGGTGATCACTTGTGCTGGCTCATGTGTTTTGTTGTTAAACTCTTTATCATTCCTACTTTTCCAGATATGCCACAGAATATAAGCTGTGAGAGATATATGGTCTATCCCCTGATCTCTCTGAATTGCTTCGGATAATGCAGCCCACCATCTGTTGAAATTCCCAGTCAGCTCCTGAATCCCATCCCATTGTACTGGTGCAACTTTCCAGATCTCCTTAGCTTTCTTGCACTTCAGAAGAAGATGTTCCAATGTTTCTAGCTCCTCCCCACAGCCTGAGCATATAGGGTCTCCTTTAGACATCCTTCTCCAGATTAATTCCTTGACTGGAATTGCTTCTTTCAGGCCTTTCCATATAAAGATCTTAACTTTGTGACTGATTTTTAGTTTCCACAGCACTCTCCACATGTCAGTCCTTCTTGGTCTATAGCTAGCCTCAATTCCTTCTCTTCTCCCTCTACCCTCATGTTCTTTCTTAGCTTGGATTGCCTTGTAGCCTGATTGCACTGTGTATTCCCCTTTCTGATTTTCTGTCCAGAAGATATTGTCCTCTCTTCCTGTGATGTTATGGGAATCTTGAGAATGTTTTCAGCATCCTCCTTTTTGAAGTTTTTGAAAATGAGGTTTCTGTTCCACCTGTAGCCTTCTATCAAATCAGCAACTTTCTGAACTTGGCAGTCTCCTGGCTTGGTTGTGATTGGCCTTCCTAAATGTTGGTTTGGAATCCATTGATCATCCCAGATTCTTGTAGAAAGACCATTCCCTATCCTTTTTCGTATTCCCCATTGAAGCTCTTCTCTTGCACTCATGATGCTTTGCCAAAACCATGAGGCATTGTTGGGGGTTCTGGAATCCAAGACACTGCAATTTGGGAAACACTTGCTTTTCAGAATTCTGCTGGATAACAGATTTGGATTTCTGATGATTCTCCAAATTTGTTTAGCCAGCAGAGCTCTATTGAAACTTTGAATCTCCTGGAATCCCATACCACCTCGTTTTTTCTCCCTTGTCAGCTGCTTCCAAGCTACCCAGTACACCTTATTCTTGTTGCCTTTTTCTCCCCACCAGAAATTGGAAAGCATAGAGCTTATCTCTTTGCATAACCTGCAAGGTAGTTTGAAACAAGACATTGTGTAATTAGGCATTGCCATAGACACAGCTTTGATCAGAATTTCTTTCCCAGCTGAGCTTAGAAGCTTGTTTTTCCAGCTTAGCATTCTTCTTTTGATGTTATCCTTTATGTAACCAAACAGCTGTCCCTTAGACCTTGAAATCACCATGGGCAGCCCTAAGTATTTCCCTTGCGATACTGGTTGAATACCTCCTAGTTCCATACACACTTCCTCCTTAGTTGCCACATCCACATTTTTGCTAAAAAACACACTGGACTTGTCTAAGTTAATCATCTGCCCAGATTCTTGTTCATATACCTCTAGTATCCTCTTCAACTCCTTTGCTTCTTGAGAGTTGGCTTTGCAAAAGATCAGGGAGTCATCAGCGAAGAAAAGGTGGGTTATAGAGGGACCATGTCTGCTTATCTTCATGCCTGCCATGCTTCTTGTCTGCGTTGCTTTCTTCAGCAGGCTAGAGAAGCCTTCTGAGCAAATGAGGAATAAATAAGGTGACAGAGGATCACCTTGTCTTAATCCTCTTTTAGGTACAATGTATTCCTTACACTCTCCATTGATGTTAAAAGAGAAAGAGACTGTATTTATGCACTTCATTATCCATGTTATCCATTTCTCACAAAATCCCATTTTTCCCATTATATCTTGCAAAAATTGCCATTCAACTCTGTCATAAGCCTTAGACATATCAAGCTTCACAGCCATAAATGCATCCTTACGATACCTTTTATTTTTGAGATGATGCAAGTACTCATGAGAGGTAATGATGTTATCAAGAATGTGTCTCCCAGGGATGAAGGCAGATTGATTAATGCTAATGCAATGATGCAGAATGGGTTTGAGCCTATTGACTAGAATCTTGGCAATAACTTTGTAAATCACACTACAGAGGCTAATGGGTCTGTATTGCTTGATGTTAATGGGGCATGGGACCTTTGGGATCAAGGAAATGATGGTATGGTTGATAGCCTTTAGCATATTGCCAGAATGAAAAAAACTTTTAATAGCATTTACCAGGTCTCCTTTGATTATATCCCAGAATTTTTGGAAAAAAAGGGGGGACATCCCATTGATAGGGCATTATTTGTTAGTAATTTTATTATTAATTTTTCCTTTTATCCCTGATAAATATTGTGTTAATTGCTGATATCTACTCATATTTGGTATCTGAACTTAATTTCAGGAATGAAACAGAAAACTACCAAAAAAGAGGGATTTTATGGAGAATATGGAGACTTCTAAGGGCTTCAATCCTTGGGCCCTTGGATTGGTAGGGACCACAAAGCTATAAGTCATTTGGGCTCTTCAAAGAAAGCTACGTAAGAGACTTGGAGCAAGAAGTACTTTGGAGGTTTTGTCCACATGTGTGGGGACCACCTAGATAGTTTTAGCTTATCTTTCTTTTGTTGTTTAAATAGGGATAACGTAGGGAAAGAAGACATCTTTAGTTTTAGTTTGTTAGTTTAGTTCTAGTTTTCTTTCTTTGGACTGGCCTCTGACACACGCCAGGTGTTCGACAATATTCCCCAACAGGAAGATTTTCTCATGAGGCGTGGCTAAGTTTTTCTAGTCAAGGGGACAACTGACGATTTGGTTCGACAATTACTGTGAGATCGAATCTGTTTTAATTATTTTCTTCATTTATTGGTATTTATATGTTCCTTGATTTTAATTGCTATGGCCTTGTGTATGATTGATTAGTGCGCAATAATTAATTATTCATATAGGCTATTTTTGCTAAATAGGGGTAATTGAATCCGTAATTGTTCGTTATCTCTACCTCAGTAGCAACTGGCGTAATTGGGTTTATGTCAGGGGAGCATATGATCTAACTTAAACAAACCCTCGTAGCGTGTTTGTTGGTTAGGATTGGGCCTTTCTAATTATTAATGCAATCTAGAAATTAAATCCTAAGGTCGTACCTAGGGTTGTTTTTGGGTTAGAGAAATAGCTAACGGTCGTACCTTAGCTATCGAGAAATTAAGGGTACACTTCAGAAATGGTTCAGGCACTAATCATTGATGCAGAAATAATCCCAACATTTAGTAATAGATTAGTTATAGTTGTCATGCACGCGATAAACAACCAACCCTTCCTTAATTTCTCGATAGCTAAGGTACGACCGTTAGTTATTTCTCTAACCCAAAAACAACCCTAGGTACGACCGTAGGATTTAATTTCTAGATTGCATTAATAATTAGAAAGGCCCAATCCTAACCAACAAACATGCTACGAGGGTTTGTTTAAGCTAGATCATATGCTCCCCTTGACTAGCAGTGTAAAATTAGTTCTCCATTAATGGAGAACAAGCCATGCAATTCATTGTTCCCAGCTTTCTCCTCTTCATTCGAAGGAAGAAAACTCGATGGAATTAAGAACTATCTATCGAACTACCAAGCCCCCAAAGGGATAATTAAATGTCCCTTGCTATATGGCCTTTTCCGCCCACGTGATAGATACCTAATAGGAGAAGAAAACTATTCAGTGGAGCCCAGCATCTTCCCTTGATCTCCCGTGGCCGAATTTTCTTCTTGATTGGCTTCCAATCAAATTTCTAAAATGTTTCCTATTACATTTCAATTTCCTAAAAACTCTCCTTTTTCTTGAGAATGATCCCGCGGAATAAGGAAAATCTTGACAGCTAACAAATTAGGAATTTGAATTGGATTAGGAAACTGCCCCAATATCAATCCCGACTTTCTGAATGTTGGTCCCGAACATACCACCATCAAATTAACTGGAAAATTGTCACTTTTAATCACGTTTTGCTCCTTTTCCTACAATTAGTACAATTAACCAAATATAAATAGAATCCGACAATTAAAACAATATTTGGCTAAAATCAAGGGAAGAATAATTATAAGTTTAGCAATAAATTATGACCTATCAATTTCCCCCACACCTAAACCATACTTGTCCTCAAGCATGAGAACAACAAATCAAACAAATAAAATCAAACAATGGCTATTGTTCAAATCTTCTATTGCCAAGATACAATTAAAACATATGTCAAGTATTAGTGGTAATTTTTCAAGCAATACCTCTCCAGTTAGCTTCGAAGATTAAGGACTCTTTCAATTTATGACTAACTAATCTAAGAATATAAAATATTCAACCTGCATCCAAAAGCAAATGGTTCGACTATTAAGCAAAATCTCAACAATAAAATTCATGGGTCAACGGGCTAGCAATTCATTCATATTTTTCACTATTAGCACTTTTTTTTTTTAATATCTCCACTTGATTGATTTTTTTTTTCTCGGGGGAATGCTTAGTTTTCAGCCATTCAAGCGTTTTGACGCGAACTCCGACATTGGCCACATGAAGGAGCCCGGTTACTCAGCCATCATCGCTTAAAAACCACATACTCATAGTTATCGTCGCTTTTTGACGCGAAAGTCGACACTTGTGGTGAAGACCTCCGGTTACTAGACAACGATACTAGCAGAGTATAGCTGAATACTATTCATAAATAAGCACCAAAAATACAATTAAATACCACACAAACCCGCTTCATTTCTTAAACATGGAGAACTAAGATTAATAGCTGAACCAATTTGCACAAAAAAATGCTAGACAAATATTTACAATACTTAGAAAAGTCAACCAAAAAGTGCAAAAGTCACAAAATCTCAAATATTCACCCAAAAGATACCCTTAAAATCAACCATGTCATACTCAACACCTTAAAGTGTAAAATTTTAGCAATAGAAAATTTTGAGACATCTAACCATCGTTTATCAGGAATAATCACAAATAAGCACAAAGATAGGCAAAAATTGGACAAAATTCGACAAAGCCAAACAAAAAATTCCAACAAAAATGCCTACACTTGCACTTTCAATAAAATGCCAATATACTACCCCCCACACCTAAATCTTGCATTGCCCTCAATGTAAGCAAAGAAAGAGCAAAACAGAGATATTGGGGCAACGACACTTCCCTTAAAACGGAGGAGGGCAGAACTGAACTATGGCTGGGGAGGGAAAGGCGGGCGGAAACCCACGTGATGGAGATACTGTGTTAAATTCTGGGTCATCCCGCCCATTTGACGCTCCATCCGTTCCATACGAGTGTCCATGTGCTGCATCTGGAGCCGAAGGGCTGCAAGCTGGCTATCGGCGGAGGAAGACGGTGGAGGTGCCGCAGAGGACAGTCCGAGGTCCTCCCGGTCAAATCGAGGGGGCAGATCCACTCGAGGGGACTGTGGGCAGTGGGGTAGAGGTGGAAGGTTTGCTCTTGCCTTGGTTCTTGGGTTTGGTCATTGGATATCAGTGGCAAGACAAAGGCAAAGTAATGGTGTTCAAAATATGTCAACAAACAACCAACAAGGCAAATGACCCCCAGTCACAGCTCCCAATCACAAACAAGTGCAAAAACGGATAATAAACTCACCTCAAAAACTAATTAAACCTGTGAACGACGAAATTTCTGCCAAATACTACCAATTCAACCCAAAAATCAATTAATTAGATAAACACAGCAAAATTCCCCAAAAACTAATTAAACAGGCAACTAGAGTAAAAACTTTCCCCAAATATCACTGGTTAGGCACAACGTTAACCAAATAATCAACAATCAATCCACAGATATGTCACAGCACCCAAACAAGCACAAATTTTCTGTCCTCAACTAGCAAATCAAAAATCTGGCCTCAGCTAAGAAAGTAAAATTCTGGCATCAGCTAATAAAGAACTAGTAATCTGGCCTCCGCTACTTAGTGACGGAAAAATAAAGAAAGAATTCACCGGAGCTTTGGAGTAGGCAGTGGATGATAGTGAAGAGAGTAGGGCGGGGCATTGGAGTGAAGGAAGGCGCCACGCGTGCGTCGCACGCACTTGAGTTTTTTTTTTTTTTTTTTTTTTAGGAGTAAGGAACCTTTTACCTAGGCATGGGCACGCCTAACTGCTACAGAGTCCTCAGAACCTGAACGAAAATTTCTTTCCCTCAGGCGTGACCACCTGGCATGGGCACGTCTAACTGCTATAGAGTCCGCAGATCCTGAACGAAAATTCCTTTCCCTCAGGCGTGACCACCTGGCGTGGGCATGTTTAACTACTAATTTCCTGCCACCAAACATCAAACTATTAATTGACACTAACACTTAACTAAAACTTCAAAAATGCATGAAAACTGAAACAAATAGTCTTGGGTTGCCTCCCAAGTAGCGCCTTTCTTTAATGTCTTTGGCTAGGCATTGTCCTGGTTATTCATGGAGGATAAAATCGTGTAACTCGTTTCAATGCTTCATCTTCTACGTAATCCTGGTATCCCTCGTAAATAGAGTAATCCTTGAACACACGAGCTATGGTCTTCCCTAGACTAGTAGATGGCGTCAAACAATCAAGTAATGATCTTAAGTCTTCACTCACTCCTCCATCACAAGCATTTATTGGTTTGAGATATTTTGCCATCATGACTCTTAACTTATTCCTGGCATGAAATTCAAAATCGTCTGGTATAATAAAATCAATCTCACTAACAGGAATTAAAAAATAAGAGTCAGGAAAATATTGATCAAGGAGTGGAGGAGATGTCACCGCATTTGGAGATTGTTCACTGGATTCATTCACTTGAACCATTTGATGTTGGGGTCTCAATTTTTGCTCTTCAATTTTCTTTTCAACTGCATCTTTAGATTCTTCTTCTTGAGACTCTTGCAGTACCATGTCATTTGTCAGAATAATTGCACTCTCATCTTCTTCATGGTCGATAATAGTCGGTGAGGGCAATTCTTCATAAACTGGAGAAATCAATTTGCTCGTTTTAAATGCCCATTCACGCCTTGCTTCTTTCATCTCTTTACTCATCCTTTGTGTCTCCTGTTGAAGTTGATGTACCTCCTGTTGAATTTGATATGTGTTAGTAGCTATTAATTCAATTATTTCTTCAAGTGACATACCTGACATGGATGACGGTTCTTGAGACTTATATTGCTGAAAATTCATTGGCCCTGTTGTATAATTATAACTGGAGTTATCCCACCATCCTTGATCATACCCGTTTGGATTAGAGTTATACCACGTTTGAGACCAGGGTGAAAAATCTCCATAATTATTGATTGGAACATTCAGATTATCTTGATATTCGGGGCACATACCGGTTGAATGATCCCTGACATAACAAATTTTACAGGTTGCAGCAGCCATTCTTTCTCTAATAGAGTTTAGTGCCTCTGCATATGCAAACTTAGCAAAAAAACTAGTCTCATCACCTTTCCCGGAAACAAAATCCAGTCTATCACCAAAATATGGAGTGTTAGAAGCCATAAACTATATAAAAAAAAATAAGAGAAAAATAAATAAAAAAATAAAAACAAGATGAACTCAAAAAGAAACAAATTAATCTGACACCAGTCCCCGACAACGGCGCCAAAAATTGACAGGTGCCGAACCTGTGCAATAATAATAAATAAAACCTAACTACCACATAAAGCAGTCAATAATCAATTCGAGT
Source organism: Coffea eugenioides (assembly GCF_003713205.1). NCBI lineage: Eukaryota > Viridiplantae > Streptophyta > Magnoliopsida > Gentianales > Rubiaceae > Coffea > Coffea eugenioides. The sequence continues at coordinate 40,774,503 of NC_040037.1, forward strand.
ACTGGAGCAGGGACTCTAGGTGTGCAATGGGTTACTTGATTCACCCTGTTCCCGAAGAGTTTGCTTAATCCGATATACTTGAATTAATTATTTAACTGAATTTACTAACTTAGTAGACAGTGGTAAGCAGGGTCGTCTCCTCAGGGACTGGCGAGAAATTTATTTCTTTTCAAGTCAAGATTAATGGGCCAATTTTGGTTTGAATTGAGTTTAATTGCTGCTAGATTGTTGTCCGTTTGATTAATTTTTCCCTGTGGCTTACCAGTGGTATTGGTTGAGGTCCTTTGCCTATCATTGTTGCCGCTATTTGAAGATACTTGCGTATTTTACAGTTTAAATTCCCGCGGTTGAGTTGCTGCCATTGAATTTAATTCTTTCCTGTCTGTGCACCAGTGGTACTGGTTGCGGTGTTGCTTGCAATTCTTGAGATTTGATCGAATTATATTCGGTTGTCGCTGGAAATCGAATTGGATATTTGACTGTCCAATTGGAGACAGTTGTTGGGATTTTGATTGGAATTGTGTCCTAGTATTGTGGGTATTTTTCTGCGTGCATTTGTTGAATTGGGATATGAAGGTGCCATTTGCACTGGTCTGTTGAAGTAGTTGCCTCTATTTGCCTTGTTTAGGGGCTATTGTGCCATTTGCTCTGCTTATTCTGATTTGATACATCTAGTGAGATTGTTAGGCTGATCTTATTCTGCTTTTGCCTTAATTGGGAACACCAGTGGTTATTGCTTGCGCTCTTATTAGGATAGTTCGTATAACCTGTGGGCGAGTGAATTGTTTCTCTTGATTCATTAGGCTGGTTTTGAAAATTGTTATTGCTTGGAATTTTCGCGTGACCCAGCTTGGCTTCAACTTTCATGGCATGGCGCAGAATTTGGCAGCATTTATGCACCGTGTGGGAATTGAGCCTCAATTCGCGCTCGATCCACCCCTTTTTTTACGACCTCGGGGAAGTACCGTTGCCCTTCTCCTTCATGTTTGCTGTTACATTTTCACATTGAGGGCAATGTGTAACTTAGGTGTGGGGGGGTCGGTTTGGGTGCTGGATATTTTCAATTTTTCATTTTTTTATTGTTTTCCTCTTGTTTTCTGTTTAGGTGTTATTCCCTTATCCCTTTTGGGTATTTTTCCCTTGATGTTATCTTGGTGAATATTTTGGCAGCTCACTTATTTATTGCTAGTTGTAGTTTACACTATGAATTGAGTTTCGGTGGCAAGTAAGAGCATGCTGTCTTGGTGAATTTGTTTGAGTTTAACGACTTGGTGCAATTTATGACTAACTTGTTTAGGCAATGTAAATATTTGGCTGGCATTGTTGTGTGGATTGGTCTCCTGTCTACCTTAGTTCTCCATATTTAGGACATGACGCAGGCTATGATCTTTAATTACTTGATATTTTGGTACTTATTGGTGAATAACGTATGGCTATACTCCGCTAGTGTCGCCACCCAGTAACCGGGAGTCTTTACCACAAATGTCGGCTCTCGCGTCAAAAAGTGGCAATATCTATGAGTAAGTGGACCTGGAGCTGTGAAAAGTTGAGTAACTGGATTCTTTCATCTAAAAATGTCAGAGTTCACGTCAAAAGACTTGAATAGCTTGGGACTAAGCAATGTTTATGCAAAATGCAAAAAAAAAAAAAAAATAATAAATATAAAAAATAATAATAAAAAAAAATCCAAAAAAAAAGAGAGAAGAAAAAAGAAAATCAGATGTGGAGATTATGTGAGTTTATGATCATGTTGGCCTGCCGATCCTTGGTTCGTAATTTTGAGGATTTGGTTGCCAGTTGACTTAACTGCTGACTATTGCTAGTTAATATTTGGATTTTCTAGGCGAGTTAGCCATGAATTGGACAGGTCTATGAACTTAGGAGCTAACCGGGAGAGATATGTCTTGACACTTAGCCACTAAATCTTGATTTTGGGTATAAGCACAGCGGGCAATTATAATGTGAAAGCTAGCCATTGTTGAGTTGAATTGTCCCCATGCTTGAGGGCAAGCATGATTCAGGTGTGGGGGGAATTGATAGGGCATTATTTGTTAGTAATTTTATTATTAATTTCCCCTTTTATCTCTGATAAATATTGTGTTAATTGCTGATATCTACTCATATTTGGTATCTGAACTTAATTTCAGGAATGAAACAGAAAACTACCAAAAAAGAGGGATTTTATGGAGAATATGGAGACTTCTAAGGGCTTCAATCCTTGGGCCCTTGGATTGGTAGGGACCACAAAGCTATAAGTCATTTGGGCTCTTCAAAGAAAGCTACGTAAGAGACTTAGAGCAAGAAGTACTTTGGAGGTTTTGTCCACATGTGTGGGGACCACCTAGATAGTTTTAGCCTATCTTTCTTTTGTTGTTTAAATAGGGATAACGTAGGGAAAGAAGACATCTTTAGTTTTAGTTTGTTAGTTTAGTTCTAGTTTTCTTTCTTTGGACTGGCCTCTGACACACGCCAGGTGTTCGACAATATTCCCCAACGGGAAGATTTTCTCATGAGGCGTGGCTAAGTTTTTCTAGTCAAGGGGACAACTGACGATTTGGTTCGACAATTACTGTGAGATCGAATCTGTTTTAATTATTTTCTTCATTTATTGGTATTTATATGTTCCTTGATTTTAATTGCTATGGCCTTGTGTAGGATTGATTAGTGCGCAATAATTAATTATTCATATAGGCTATTTTTGCTAAATAGGGGTAATTGAATCCGTAATTGTTCGTTATCTCTATCTCAGTAGCAACTGGCGTAATTGGGTTTATGTCAGGGGAGCATATGATCTAACTTAAACAAACTCTCGTAGCGTGTTTGTTGGTTAGGATTGGACCTTTCTAATTATTAATGCAATCTAGAAATTAAATCCTACGGTCGTACCTAGGGTTGTTTTTGGGTTAGAGAAATAGCTAACGGTCGTACCTTAGCTATCGAGAAATTAAGGAAGGGTTGGTTGTTTATCGCGTGCATGACAACTATAACTAATCTATTACTAAATGTTGGGATTATTTCTGCATCAATGATCAGTGCCTGAACCATTTCTGAAGTGTACCCTTGGCTGGAGTTTTCCCTTAATTATTTCTCTTAATCAACCCCCCATACTTTGAACTCTAGAAGAAACGAATTATCCCCAGTCTCTGTGGATTCGACCCTACTCACCGCTATATACAAAATCTGTATTTTTCTCGAGTAGGTATTTATTATTGTACAGGTTCGGCACCTGTCACCCATCTATGCCAGGAGCCTTGTTGCTATCCATAGAGAAGATTGCAGATTTGATTTCCTCTTCTGTTACTACCTTAGTTAGATCCTGGTTCATAGCCTCAGAAATGGATTTTGGGATTCCATCTATAATCTCATGATTACTACTCTCGGTAGATTTGGTGAAGAGTTGCCTGTAGTAGTTACCAATTTCAGTTCCCAAATCAGCCTCATTTTCTGTCCATGTCCCATCTTCCTTTTGTAGTTTCTGCATTCTGTTCACCTTTCTTCTACTGTTTACCTGTGCATGGAAAAATTGAGTATTCTTGTCTCCTTCTTGTAACCATTTGAGTCTGGCTTTCTGGCTCCAAAACATTTCCTCATCCCTGTAAGCTTCCTTCAGCTGCATTTTGAGAGAAGCCTTTTCCTTCCTTATACTTACCAGTGAAGTTCCTTGAATCTGATCCAACTTTTCCTTTATACTCTCAATCCTTTCCCTAGAGTTCCTGTTATTATTGTTGCTCCATCTAAGTAAGGCAATTCTGCAATTCCTCACTTTTGTCTTAACCTGAAACATCCTGGACCCCTCTACCTGCTTGTCCCAAGCTTGCTTGATAACTTGAAATATTCCTTCTTTTTGAAGCCACCTTTTGTCAAAAAAGAATCTTTTTTTCCTGTTTCTTTCCATGGGGTTAGTATCCAAAAGTAGAGCACTGTGATCAGACACATGGGACTTCAGGTGAGTGCATTTTGCTTTTCCAAAGTTCAGATTCCATTCTACACTGCTCAGTGTTCTATCAAGCCTTTGTTTAATCTCACCGTCCCCTTCCCAGTTATTACTCCATGTCCAAGGCTATCCTTCATAGCCAATGTCAATCAGCTGATTTTCGTGGATAAAGTTCCTGAAGTCAGTGAAAGTCCACTCTTCTCTTTTTCTTCCTCCCCACTTTTCCTCATTGGAGCAAATGTCATTGAAATCCCCTACAATTATCCATTTGTTACCCCATAAATGTTTCCTTCTTTGAATGACCGACCACTGTTGTTTCCTTATTGAGTCATCACAACTAGCATAGATCCCAACTATCCACCAGTCACTATTGTTGCTCTGGTCCTCTATATGAGCCTCTAGAGTGAAGGCCGTGTGTTGTACCTGCAATATTTTGGTGTATGCACTCCAGTATAGGACCATACCTCCTGCCTTGTCCATTGATTCCACTATATAGCTGTGCTCATAATTTAGGATCCTCTGGACCTTTTCCATATATTGTTTCCTATTCTTAGTTTCACAAAGAAACATCACTTCTGGGGAGAGGAGTCGCTTGTACTCCTTCAAGTGGGGAACTGTCAAGGGGCTCCCAGCACCTTGGCAGTTCCACACCATAACCTTCATGGATTACTTGGGGTCCAGTGAAGGCTGGCACCCACCCCTTCCTTTAATCCTTCTATTTCCATTACTTGGTCTCCCCCTTTACTTTTTTTCAGGATGTGTTCGCTTGTTCCAGAGTCTGTCATATCTTCATCTTCCACAGCCAATTTCCTTTTGGCCGTTCCTACTTGGCTCAAACAATTGCTGTCAATCTGTTGCAAAGCCTTCCTTCCCCTTCCCATTGATATCCTTGCTATTTTCCTTGTTTTTCTTTCCTGTCTCTGAGGATGTTCTACTTGAGAGCCTTTGCTGTTTTGGACCTCAGGTTTACCTTGTACCTCACTTGGCATAGTACTGTAACTGCCATCTTCTTGGATGTTTAGATCAGCTTTTTGTTCTGGTTCTAGCAGTTCCCTGTCCATCATTACCTCATCATCTCCATTAATTCCTTGGAATTCTGGTTTTTTGCATCTTTCCATCTCTTTTAGAAGCTCCATCATCTTGTTACTGCTAGATTGTTGAGCTCCTGCCTGGACTTCCTCCAAAGTTATTTCCTCCACATTGTCCATATCTGCCTGATTTTCTACTCTCTTTTCCTTGCTGACCAGAGCCTGAACCTGTAGTTCCACATTCAAATTCCTTGGTATATGGTCCACTCTCTCCTTTGGTTTATTTTTTTCCTTGTCCCTTTCTTCCAGAATTTCCTTTCCCCTTGGAGCTGTGGACTCATATTCCTCTTCCTGCCTCTTTGATTCTTTCCTCACCAGTTCCCCGTTTTCCACCCCCTAGTATTGCCTCTTAGATGGAGATTTGTAATAGTTCTTCTCCTTTTGGGGTGATGATTCCCAAATTGCTCTCATCCATGGCCCATACTGATTCTCTTGCTGATCATTTCCTACTAGTATCTTAGACTGACAGCCCTTTTCACTGTGGCCTATAATCCCACATGTGTAGCAGAAGTCAGGACACCTTTCATATTTGAACTTAATCCATCTCTTTTGACCATTCATTTTGATTGTTGTTCCACGAAGCAGAGGATGGAATATGTTAGCCATGACCAGAGCCTTCAGATGCTTTCCTTCTTTGCCTCCATTCTGTGGGATAACTACTTCCCTGACTTCCTTAAACACTACACCTACTTTCTTTCCTACCTCCTTGGAGATGCAATGTAAAGGAAGATTCCACATTTGAACCCAAAGTGGTGCTATACTGAAGGCATTAGGATCATCCTCAATCCCCTCGTACCACCTACTCAACACAAGTATCTGGTTATCTAAAATCCAAGGCCCTCCATTGATTATCCTTTCTCTAATTTCCTCCCCTTGAATTCCGAATTGGAAGAAATTTGGCCCTAGTTCAGTTACTTTGAGCTCTTTCGGATAACCCCAAGCACTTGTCACAAAATTTTTAACCCCAGTATAGTTAGCTATCTTATCTCCCCTGATTCTTCCCAACAAACTGGTCTGGCATTCCTGCCTACCTGTGCGGGCATCCCCTGCATCCAGATCAGTCACACTGTATTCATGGCTATTTAATGCAAACTTTTGCATGATTTCAGTCAACTCTTCAGCCATTGTAGTAATATGATATTTAGATGGAAACCCACACTCTCTGAAATATGAAAAGGATCTAACCAAACTTATACAGATGAGCACTCAAATCTGCAAACTTCCACTAGGTAAATGCCTTTCTGGGAGATCAACATACACGAAAAAACAACAAAGAAGAAGAAAGGAAAGCGATAAAAGTAACTAATGCAGAGAAAAATGTTAAGGGATAAAACCTAAGTAAACCTCAGGCTTTAAAGCATGCATTTATGGCCGTAATTCCTGTTCTGCGCCGGTCCAACTTCTTAGCTCCGACCAGCTATAAATAGTATGTCCGAAGCTCCTGGATCCTGGGCACCTTTTGTTCCGACACCCACCAGCACTAGCACTTGATCTTGTTTGGATTTGCGAGCAGATTCACGTTGATTGGTTGCAAGTATTTGATTGTTAGTTCCTGGTCTGAGTCTCTGTTTTTGGATTTTTGAAAGTTTGAAAAGTTTGCAGAGTTGGAAAGTTTTGGCTCCCACTATTGGGGGGAAAAGCTCTCGCAGAGAGAGAAAGAGCTCTCATAGGAGAGAGAAAGTTACAATATAGTTTCATATATGATATGGATAATTTCAAAAATCTCCCTTGAGATTTTTGACAATTTCACTAGTGTCCCTTGAAGTTCATAAAATTGCACAAACGCCCCTGAGGTTAAGGTTTTGATAACAAAATTAGTTCAAATATAAAAAGTAATATTAAAAAGTATTTGAAGGAGAGAGATGAAACTTTGATTCCATAAATACCCCTTATGCATATATGTAAGTTATACTAGTAAAAGAATAAAATAATTAAAAGTTAAAAACAATTAGTACACATATTTCATCACTCAAAAAGTTCATATTTAATAAATTAAACGACATTAATAAGCAAAAAATCTACACTAATGATCACAAGATTTAGCAAAACAGACTAATCATCTCTTTTAGCATGATGTTTGCTATGATTTTTGTGATTTTGAATAGAAAAATTTTCAAATTTTTTCTCCTTCATCCATTAGGTATATCAATTAATGTTATTTTGTAAATACAATACATCATTCATCATTAAAGAAATTTTTAACAATTATTTTCATTAAGTAGTAACTAATAGTTAATTGGTGTCTAATTACTTAATTGTTAGATATTAGTAATAGAGAATAGAGGAAGAAAATTTTTTCTATTCAAAATCACAAGAATCATAGTAAACATCATATCAAAAGAGATGACTAATTTATTTTGTTGAATTTTGTGATCATTAGTGTAGTTTTGTTACTTATTTGTATTATTTAATTTATTAAATATGATCTTTTTGAGTGATGAAATATGTGTATTAATTGTTTCTAATTTTAATTATTTTAATTCTTTTATTAATACAACTTATACACATGCATGAGGGGTATTTATGAAATAAAATTTTCATCTCTCTCTTTAAAGTATCTTTTAATGTTATTTTTTCTAATTGAACCAATTTGACTATCAAAACCTTAATCTTAAGGGAGGTTTGTGTAATTTTACAAACTTTAATGACGGCCAGTGAAATTGTCAGAAACCTTAGGGGAGGTTTCTGAAATTATCCCTATATGATAAGATATAAAACTTGTGAGTTTTTAAAAGGGATAATTTTAGAAACCTTCCTTGAGGTTTCTAGTAATCTTAGACAGCTCCTCTCACGTTTTGAAAATTACACATACCTCTCCTAGAACATAGGTTTGGGTTTCATCTTGATGATATAAGACCAAAAAAGTATATGAATGCCCAAAATTGCCCTCATCTAAATTTCCTTAATATGAATAATCATTCAAATATTTTAAAAGTCAAGAATACGCTTGTATATTACCAAAATTATGTGTTTTATTGCTTAGTTAATATCTTGATATTTTCCATCCCCATGATTTTTTATGAGTGCAGGGTATGCATATAACAATTAAACTCATTCCATAATCAAATTTTACATTTATAAATTTTTAAATACCTCATACACAATTTTCTACAAGTATAAAGGTCATGGGCGAGTATAGGGTATTAAGGGTCGAATCCACAGGAACAATTGTCAATTATCAATGGTTTTCGAACTTCTTTATTATTTAGACTACCACAAATACAACAAATTAAATCTATACTATAAATATGAAATATAAGTAATATAAATAATAATAAAAAACTCCTAGAAGTATGGAATTCCTCACTACTCTAGCAAGTGAAATTACCAATTAATTGAATGTTATTATCTTGACTAGTTATGGCGTAATTTTCTCATGTATGTGAAATCTACTCTTGTAGTGAATCAACTATACTTGTAACTAAGTTATGCCTAATCTCGTGGCTATAAAATTAATTACAAATTCATTTTTTCTATGAAATTATATAAAACAATTCACTAAAGCCATATCGGTGCACCTCTACTCTCTGAGTGTACTCCCTAAGTTTTTCACTTCCTTGAACTAGTATTAAATCCCAATTCTGATAAGTTTAACATCTCAAGATTATCACAATTAATGGCCGGTTAATCATGATTAGAAAAACAAAAATGATAAATAACTTGCTCAAAATAATATTATCAATTAACCAAGTAAACATCACTAACAAGTTATATAATGTTCATCAATAACTCTAGGTATAAACTTTAACAACACATAAAAACAACCACCAAACTTGTATTATAACTAAACATAAGAATTAATACAAGAAACAAAGAGGTATGAGAGAAATCACCCTTGTCACATAAGTTTCAAACATCTCCATCTTCATCCTCTATCTCATCCAAATTTAGCTAATACAAGAAATGACGGAAACTATACTATTCTATACTAAACAAATGAACTAACCTAATGAACTAAGAAAAACTAGTGAAACTGCATTTTGGGAGTGTCTCTAGCCTTCTAAAGTTATAAAACAAGCTCTCCAAAGGATTCTATTTATAAAGAATTCAAGATTAGAGTGAATTGTTAAAGTGATATGAAATGCATCTTGGAATCACCAAAAGTTGTTTCTTGAATTCTCTATGCTTGCTTGCTTAATTCCAACCAGATTTTTTGCAAATAAATTGGTCAAAAGGCTTGTGTGAATAGAGCACAAGTTGCACAGCAAGTTGCAACTACAATTGAAGAAAACATGAGCTAGAAATGTGATCTACCTCGCCTATTAACCCCCCATTTTTGCCCTTTTTGCAGGTCTGCTCAATTATGGTCAATCTTTATCCTTGCTCTATTTTTGTATCAATCTTCATTGATATTTTCTTAATCATGGAGGCTGAACTAGCTCTTCTATAAGGCATGAAAACTATAGCTCTTTGAATTATCTTTCCAATGCCTCTATAATCATCCAATTTGAAGCTTTGTGGACTGATAAATGACCAAAAAACCTTCAACTGGTCAAAACTCTGTTTCGGCTTTTGACAATGAAAATGGCTGACAGTATTTTGACATTTTAATTTAAAACTTATGAACTGGATTTGACATCTACATAAGAAATGTAGATCTATGAGGTAGCTTCAAAATGGCATGAGAATCACCTCAATCTAATACTTGTAACTCAAGATATATCTAAAATATCACAAGGTGTCAAAGCTGTCTAATTTTCCTCTTTTACTCTTAATTGCATTTCATCTTTTGAATATTTTGCACTTCATATTTTCTTCAAAACCTTTCAAATCATAAAAAATCATCCAAATATCTTCTCCATTCACTCTACTTGATGATTGAATCATTATACCTACAAAAACATGAAAATTTCACCATTAAAATCTATAGAAATGTAATTTTTGATATTTAAACCATAAAATGTATAATTTCACTAGAAACTTAGTTCATTAGCTAAAAAAGTGAATAAAACATACTTAAAATACATAAAATACATACTTATCAATTTTCTACATCCATCTAAACTTTTAAACTCTTGTCAGTTCTTCTTTTGAACAAACTCTTTGTCTTAGATGCCAAAGTCCACCATTGTAATTCTTATCTTCACAATCTTTACCTCTCCATAGGTTTCTTCCATATATTGCCTACCAAACCATTATTCATAAAACTCACAATCCTTACGTTTTCCCCACTCAAACAGCCAAGCCCTCAGCCACCAAAATTCTTCTAACCTTTGCTCTCAACATTTCAGCTAGCTATCCTAAATCAGTCCACATTTTTTTCTCTGACTTGATACAATTTTATTGAGTGCCAGTTTGATCTTTATTACAAGGAACCAGACAAAACATCAACAAAGTGCAAGTTTTGGGTAGTAATTTTAGTACAATTTATCAAATTATACTTTCCCGTAATCCAGTAGTTTTTTTGTACTCAATGATATGAACAATTGAGTTGTTGGCAGCGATGATTACTTCCATCATCATCAACAACAGTAGCATGACAATAAGATTAGTGAGGTAAAGGCTTCTAAAGGGTTTTCTATGTAAAAATTTTAGATTTCCATTCTATTTCAATTTATGGATACAATTACCAATGTTGTAATGATTAGGGTGGCAAAATAAAAAAGAGTTACAAGTTTTGGATTAACATTTAAGAGATTAGGAATTCAAGAAACACTTTGAGAAGGGCGGTAGAGACGGTGATGGCAGGCTAACGATAAGGAAGAAGACATCCACCCTGTTAGCATATTTGAGTGAAAGAAAGTTATAATTTAATGGCCATGGTTGAAACAGTTTGGCCACAATATATGGTCTAGTCAAGCAAAATTGTTTTCCTTTTTTCATTTTCCTTTTTTTTGTTATCTTTTCCTTTTTTATCAATAGCTTGTCTTTTGAAAAATTATGAAGGTTATTATAGTCATTGTCTATCATCAAAGGAGGTAAGTGTAATATTGAAAACCTCAAGGGAACTTAGTGACAGCATTAATAATTAGAGAAGCTACCAATTCTAACCAACAAATACATAAGCTCGGTTCATTTAAATTAGATTATATATTCCGGTGACATAAATTCAAAAGTTTCTTCTATAATCAAATTATATCACTCATCACAAATACTAAAACCATTAAATAATTACGGATTTGATATTTTAGATGGCAGTAGATTATTCCTACAATTAAATAATGGCCAGTTATTTAATAGTATAAAATAATCATAATCATGAATGAATAGGAAATATAAAAATACTCATAAATAAATGAAACAAATAAATCAAATTTGTTTTCACAGTATTATTGAACCAAAGTTTCAATTATCCTTCAACTAGAACAAAAACCTAGCCGCTCCTCATGGCAGATTCGCAACCAAAACTAAATTAAGGTTTATTGTTTTTGAAGAGAAAAGGAAACCCCAGGCTAGAGAAACGTTTCTGGCTTTATTCGTTCCTCTTGGTCTCACATGAATAGTCTACTAAAAGGGAAAGACTTCCTTTTCTAGTCTTATTCCTACTTAAACTGATAAACTAATAAAAATTCAATAGGCTAGTTACTTTCCAAATGGAATGCACCACTTCACAATGAATTAGAACTTCTAATTCGTGGCTAATATGGACAACCAAGAGATGTAGCTAATTTCTTAATCGAACAATAGATTCATCTTGTGTCCCTCGAGCTTTAGACTCTAGAGTAGAATAAGACGTGGTCACGCCTTATAGAGTGTAGTCTTCTGGAAATTCAGCTTTAATGGCCTTTTTATTCTCTTTTTCATAGCAATTTCCTAGAAGTAACACTGAAAATCAACTATCAGTAGAATCTATCACTTAACATTATATTTTAGCAGAATAAAGGAGAAATTATTTACAAATTATATGCACAATTAACCATCTAATAGTGATAGAGATGGTGATGGCAAGCAGACGATAAGGAATGAGACATCTGCCTTGTTAGCATATTTGAGTGAAAGAAAGTTATAATTTAATGGCCATGGCTGAAACAGTTTGGCCGCAATATATGGCCTAGTCAACCAAAATTGATTTCCTTTTTTCTATCATCTTTTCCCTTTTTTATCTGTAATTGTTTTCCTTTTTTTGTAATTTCCCTTTTTTTTGTTATCTTTACCTTCTTGTTAGCTTGTTTTTTGAAAAATTATGAAGGTTATTATAGTCATTGTCTATCATCAAAGGAGATAACTATAATATTGAAAACCTCAAGAGAACTTAGTGAAATTGTCAGAAACCTCAGTGGAGGTTTCTAAAATTATCCCTTTTTAAAATTTCGAATTGAAATCTTCAAGCCAAATTTGATCATTGTTAGTTTCTACTAAATATTCAAAATGACTTCTATAGAGTTTAATTAGTATCATAAAGTAAGCACCTTATTGAGTTAGCATGTCAATGTAGAGGTTGACTCGACTCAACCTGCTTATATTCGTGCCACTAACAAGTTGATCCAATAATAACCCATTAAAATTCAGGTTGTGCTAATGGCCATTAATTTCAAATCATGTTTGAGTCGTGTTGTCGTATCATATGAAAAAATTGCCACCCTTATCCAAAACCCAAAGAGTGAATGACCCAAATGGTCACTAAACTATTAAAAATGGCACCCTCTGGTCACCAAACTTTTTTTGTGGCCAAAAAGGTCACTAAACTCGCAAAAACGCTCCAGCAAAGTCATGTTACCGAATTTCAGCGGTTTCTCATCCGGTTACAAGGTCCTTGAGTTGTATGAATATTCTAATGGGGCCAAAAATGTCCAACGGTTTGTTGGGACAAGTGAACCCATAGAAGCTCACGTCAAAGTCAAAATCAAAATCATTACCAATTCCTCTAAAACTTTGCAGTTCTAACAGCCCCATCTACGGCTCCTTTCCCCTCAGCTCCTTGCTACTGCTGTTGCTCCTAAATCAAAACGTTCTTATTCTTCTCAATTGCTGGTTTCTTATTCTTCTCAATTGCCGTCGCCACTTCTGGAGGCATATATTTCTCATCATATGCTTAGCCAAAACCTCAGTGGCCTTAAAATAACATTTCCTACTCCTAATAAACCATTCCATCTTGTGATTGCTACTACTACTATTTCGCTCCTAATAAACCATTCTACCACAACCAAATGCCTTTCCCGGAACAAATTCAGCAACGAAGCCTCGTACTTCACCAAAATATCCATCATTAAGTCTGTAATCATGAACTCCATCTTCGGCGACGAGGGAATCTGCGTCAAACTGCCCTCTAGAACGAGCCCGCCAAGACGGAACTTGGATTTTGAAGGGTTTTGGGAATATTTCACAAGGGCATCAGCTGGGGTGACGTAGAAGACGAGTTGGTCTTGAAATTGGTTGAGAACGATGACTATAAACCTCACGATACAGCTAAAGGTCAGGGCATAAGTCCATAGCCGGTGGGTTTGGAGTTATCTGGCTCGGGCTTCGATGTCGGATCGATTTGGACAAACAGGTCGAGCTGCCCTGGTGGAGAAGAAGCAGAGGTTTGGGAACAGGTTGTGGTGGTTGGGGAGATAGAGGGAGAATATTGGGTGAGATTCCGAGAAGGTGGTGCTGCTGAAAGAGTTGTGATAATTGTGGTGATGGAGGAAGGTGGTGGTGGTTGCGGTAGCGGCTGGTCAGAGTCGGCAGAGGAGACGGGAGGCTACTCGAGAGTGCATTTGGAAACAATCTATGGCTTTACCTATTCCAATAATCTTTCGGACATTTTTGCCCCTTGACTATATTCCTCAAATCCACGTTGCCCATGCCACCGGACGAGAAACCGTTGAAATTCAGTAAAATGACTCCGCTAGAGCCTTTTTGCGAGTTTAGTGACCTTTTTTGCCATAAAAAAAGTTTGGTGAGAGGATGCCATTTTTAATAGTTTAGTGATGTTTTTGGCCATTCACTCAAACCCAAATGGGGATTTTCTTATGGCAACCAAAGAAATTCGACTTCATATTCTTTGATATGATTTGTAGAGCACAAAAAATAAAGAAAAAGTTCTTTAAATCCCTATTCATGATTTTACCGATTCGGAGATAACTCACTGCTCCATATATTGCCATGGGAAAAAGTAATCATTGAAGACATATGCTGGAAGATTCCCAAAAAAAAGTTAAAAGCTCTCAAAACTTTTAGTTTGTGAATGGGTACTACAATTTAAAAAATTAGATATCTTTCTTAATGGAATTAATGTAATAGTTTTGCCAAGTTCTAAGCGATACATATGTATATATTTTCATATGAAGTAGCAATTTTAATGAAAATCAGTCATTTGGTTTTTGAGTTAGTCAATTATTTGATCGAATATTGTATTATATTGATGTTGAATGTTGGTAAGTGTCCATTGTATTAATTTTCAGATAATGTTAACATATCTAATATTGCAATTTTGCTTAATAAACCAAGTCTTAAAAAAAAGTTATCCCATGTTAATATTAATTAAATCATTATTGTTATTTAAAGAAATCTAAATGTTGATAGCTAGAACCAGGGGCGGATTTAAAGGGCCCCACAGCCCCCCTTAAATTCCTATAATAGTTATACAATTTTAACATGATTATAAAGATGCCCCTAGAGTTTTTTTAGAAAAAATGTGAAAGAATGGATCACAAAATTTATATCATTCACTTTCCTCCTCTGGTCCCCCATTTTCCCCCCAATAAGGCCAAGTACCAATTATATCAATCTTTCCTTTTGGTCCCCACTCCCCAAGTTCCCTTTCCTCCTCTAGTCCCCTATTTTTCGTTCACAACCGACGGCCCCTCTTTCTTCCCCCATTTGTACTTGTTGGTGAATTTATTTTTTTTTTGCTTAAAAAAAATTAGAAAAAAGAGTAGATAAAAAATTTTGGTGTTATTTTTGCCCCCACTAAGATTTTTTTCTGGCTTTGGCACTGGCTAGAACCATTGTCAAATAGTTAGCAAGATGCGAATAGTTATTGAGCAACTTAGATAGCAAGGGGTTTGTTAACTTCTAGTACGACCGTTGGCTTTTTGACCTACCACTTGTCGAGATGGCTTCTATTTTAAACCTTTCGCATATGTTGCTAGCAGAGTTTTTTTGATAATGGTGGATGGAAGGCTGAGAGGCTGAGGGAATGGGTGCCAAAGAGTTTGGTGCATCAAATACAAGATGCCTAGTTATATCCAGACCAGGAGGTTGCATGGTATGGTTCGGTGCTGCCACAGGAGAATTTCAGTCAGAGCTGCATGGGAATCTAATAGACAGAGGCATAGTGTCTCACATGTGGCCAAATTTGTTTGGAATTGTAGTGTCCCCCTCAAGATGTCTTTCTTTGCATGGAAGTTGATTCGGGGATGGGTTCCCCTAGAGATGGTTCTGAAGAGGTGAGGTATCTCTTTGGGCTGTCAATGTCCCTGTTGTTTTGCAGCGGAGGAGTCCTTATTGCATGTTTTTGTGACTGGTTCAGTAGCAAGAGAGGTGTGGGGTGATATTCGGAAAAGATTCGGGATTTTGGATGGTCTTTCCTCCTTTGTTTCAGCCACACTTCTTTCGTGGTACTGTTCTACTCACCGGATATTGCGGGGTCACATAAGAACAATCATTCTATTGCTAGTTTTCTAGTTCTTGTGGAAGAGGAGAAATAAGGCTCAATTTGAAGGCCTTCCTTATCAGGCATGAGATGTGGTTTTCATGGTGGAGCAGTTAGTTGAGCAATTGGGGAGGGCTGGGATGTTATCAGGGAACAACTTTAGGGGTGACCTGGAGGACCCATGGTCTTGTTGGGCGGTAACTATGAGTCTGAAGCATAGTGCAGTTGCGGTCACCTAGACGAAACCTTTGATACACTGGTTCACGCTAAATACGGATGCAAGTGTTAGTCAAGGCCGTGCTTATGGGGGTGGTTTGTTGCGCAACTCGGATGGTAAGTTAATTTTTGCTTTCTACAAGGAGTTTGGGGAGAGTGATATGCTATTTGCAGAAAGTGCCTCGCTATTGTATGGACTTTAGCGGTGTTCGAAACAGCTCTAGGAGCGGCTGGTGATAAAGGTGGACTCAGAAAGCCTGGTTTGATTGTTCACTACAGGAGCAGTGGCCAAGTGGCCGCTCTATAACACGCTCAGGAGGATACGAGCGCTGTTAATTTTCTTTTCAGCGTTGATTCAGCATATATTTAGGGAGGCTAATTCCTTTGCAAATATGCTGTCTAAGTTGCGACTTGCATCGGTGTTCTTTTGTACGTCGCCTGATCTGCTTCCAGGGAGGATTTGGGCGGCTTTGAATCTTCATTGTCGAGGGCTTGGCTATGTATGTGTGCAGGTTGACAAGGCGTAGTTTCTCAGGTTCTTAGTTGTTGCTGGGGGTTGTGCTTCCAACTCTCAAATTCCTTGTATTGCTGCTGATTATTAATAAAAAACTATCATTTGGATTTAAAAAAAAAACACTTATATAGGAAATCTTATAATTTGCTCAATGACCACTATAAAGTTTGCCGTAAGGCGGGTAGCGGCTTCGAAACAGTCGTGCTAACCCAAGCTTGAAGTGTTCAAATTTCAAAAAATAGTTTTAAGGTTATGAAATTAATAAGTGTGGACGTCTATATTTCTCCTCAAGAAATACGTTTGAACATTCATCCTCTCGTAATTTGTTAGTTCATTATAGAACCATCAAATTAATGTAAACTTGAAGTAATAAATTCATGAAGTAAGGGGTGGGGGGAGTAAATCTCCCCACACTTTAAACTGGACGGGGAGCTAGAGAGTACTAGCGCCGCTCACTTAATTTTGTTAGTATTATATATAAATATAAAATACATAATATAATATAATTATATACATATAAAATGAAATTGATAATGTGATATTTTCTTATGATAAAATTTGTTAATTTTTTATGGCTTAATGGTAAACTTGTTATGTTAGTTTGCTCTTTTTTTCTTTGTTATGGCATGTAATTTATAAAAAAATAACGGTAATTGATTTAGATTTTATATAACATCAAATATAGAGTATCACATTGACAAGATCAAAATAATTTTTAAACATTATTTCATGTTAATTTTTTCTAAAAATTTAAAAAAATTATTAGTACTCTACATATATGAAAATAAAGTCAAATATAAAAATGAAAATAGTAATAGGGCAGGGCGAGGCACTGATCAAGATAACGAGAAAGGGTAGGGCAAAGGATATGACAGGGATGGGGGCAGTGAGAGATAAAGCAGTGGATAGGGGGTTTTTGGGTGATGGGATGGGAGGCAAGAAAGGGTTACCTCACCACCTCACCTTGTTGTCATCTCTAATCATAAGTTACCCAAAAAAGGATGATTTCTGGTAGCACTAATGCTATTCCTAAAAAAACTTGTTTCATGAGCTTTGTCTTGTTCTCTTCATTTGTTCAAACAGGTGCTGGCAATGAATAAATATGCACTAGAGAATGGAACTAGAAATTTTAATTTGAGGGGGTGAAATATATATGCATATAAGCCTTCATATCAATATAACATGTTTTGAAAATTCCTTAGGGGACAATTAGTAGCTTAAAATATTTTTTTAAAGGAAAAAAAATATGAACATCCTTGAGAGCTTTCAAATAGTGGACAAGCATCCCCTCAAATACCCTAGAGTTATGACTCTTGTTATGAGTTTTGGATGGCTATTGGACTATTATGGACGTTTAAGATGTTGGTTATAGAAATAAAATTTTATTAAAGCAAATCCTTCATTACGCCACGTGTATCGCACGTGCTCTCGTAGACTCATACTAGTTTGTTTATAGAATAAAACATATAGCACACAAGGAAGAAAACTCAATGGGATGGATATTGGCGATAAACAAGATTGGGAAACAAATTTCGTGGAGAATAATCTCGTATGTCTAATTTAAATGAAGGAAAATGCTCCAGTAACCATTGTTATCCTAACAAAAGTTTTTACGTGATACTACAAGTTATCACATTTTTAATGATCATTTGATTAATTGTTGGATCCATCCACCTATATAGGATAATGCCTAAAAAATTGGTGGTAAGTTGGTCATCTAAAGTAGTCAATTAATGTAACAAACTAGTAACTTTTATGTTTCAAAAAGTAAATTAAAATAAATATGAAACCTACTTTTTTTTGGGAATAAATTACTACTTTATATCCCAAAATTACTTGTACTTTTTAGAGGGTAGAGCTACAAACGAGCCGAGTCGAATTGACTTTTGGCCTAATCAAGCCGAGTCTTGACTTAGTTTTATTGAACTCGAACTCGAACTTGAACTCGAGCTCGAGCTCGACGAGCTACCAATTTAAAGCTCAAGTTCAAAAAAATAAAAAATAATTATTTTTATTTTTTAAAAAATAAATAAAATAATATTTTTTTTCTTAATAAATAATAAAATATTAAGAATATATATGTAATTTTACTATTAAAATAAAAAAATAAAAAATATATATACTCAAAATAAAAATAAAAAAATATATATACTTAATATATATATATATATATATATTCGAACTCGCGAGTTAACGAGCTTAATATTTTGAAGTCGAGTTCGAGCTCGACTCAAGCTCGATATTGATTGAACTCGAGTGAGCGGCTTGGTTCATTCGCAGTCCTATAATAGAGGGTAAGTTTAGTACAAATAATTGTAAGCTTTTATTGATAATATAGTAAATTTGATTAATGATAAAAACTTACTAGTTTGGGGCACAAAATTTAGTATTTTACTTTAAAAACTTATATCAAACTAGCAGTAGGTTGTTTATTTGAAATAATGCTAGGATTTTTTTATTAAAAATTGAAACTTAGTATTATAGTGAGTGAGTACGTATAAAATATTTGTGTAATACATGATTGTTTCTTTCATTTAAAAATCTTCAGTGTTTTATACATTCTAAAAATACTATGAAAAATAATTCTACTTTTCACATAACCTTATAAAACATGCAATAAAATTTTGTTGTATTATAAATTCCAAGCTATTTTCAATTTTTGAAAAGCTTGAAGGTTTGGAAATCCTCCTGTTTATATATAAAATAGCACTTGTTTATATATCACAATTTCTATAATTTAATATCTATGAGTATAATAAGATGATAAAATTTTAATATATTTATTGTCTGGGACACAAGCATAAAATTTAAACTTGTATTAATGTAGCATAATCTTTGAAAATTATAGTAATTTTACTCATATATTAAGTTTCGTAGCTTTCAAATATATTTTGTATTATTTACATATGGATTTCTATGCACTTTTTGCCAAACTCATATTTTTTGGGTTGCACTTTTAATGATATATAATATAGACACATATTATATATTGTATTTTATGTTTTCCAGATTTTAGTTAACTATGCTATTATTTTATTGCAAAAACTCAACATTATGCTTGTGAAGCTTACACTTAGCCAAAATTAGTAAGATTTATGAGAATAACCTTAAGTTTTTATGGATAAATGGTACGTAAACTTCTAAAAATGCCATTTTATAATAATATTAAGTTTTTATGGGTGAATGGTGTGTAAACTGTTTTAATTGTCATTTCACAAATGACTAAAACTTACTACTTTATGGCTTACATTCCTTATATTAGTTTGATCGGCCTAAAATTTACCATATTCATGTGTTTATTGTTTTGAAATTTGCACCAATCTTACTATTCATATTATTATTGGTAAAAGTATTAATAATTAAAGCACAATAAAATCAAGTCTTTTTGCCTTTTTAATGTCGTAGTTGTTGTTATCAGAAAATTATTAAACCATTCTTACAATACACAGTTTCCCCTAAAAGTAGTAACATTTTGTAAATAAATTGAAATAATTTCATAAAAAATTTAGTGCTTTTTCACTATTATAATCAAAAGAATTTTGCACCCTTAAAAAATAATTAGAGAGAAAGGACAATGACATGAGTATAAAGGTGAGCAAATGCAATACGTATCACATCACAAGTTTAGGTATGATTTGTAGAAAGAATTAGTAATTGAGTCCTTGGTTGATAGATAATATGTATTGATTTCTAGCAAAATGAAAATATAATTTAACATGTACTAGTTATCCATTAATGGAATTTGTTGTTTGACCTCGATCAATTAAGCACATATTTTCTTTTCTTTTTTTTTAAATATCTATTATTTATATTGTTACTTGAGTTAAATATTTACATTTGGATAAATCAATGCTAATCTCTACGATTCTTATGAGACATCAAAGTCTAATTCTTATGTTTTCGTAGCCAAAAGTCTAAGTTACTGAAGCATATTTCAGCTACAATGTTCTTCAAATTAGTCCTTAGTATTTTGAACATATCTCAGCATTCAAACTTCCAATTGACCTGATTTTTGAGGAATTGGAAAGCAAACTCAAAGAACTATAACTTTTATATTTTGTGCAAAAGTTGATTCGGTCTTCTTTATAGAGTTATTTGGCTTCAAAACCAACATTGGTTACATCATGGGTTACTGAGACAGTTCATGATCACAAACCAGCCATGCTTGCTAGTGTTGGGCCAGTTTCAAGGCCAGTTCTTCAGCCAAAAAGCTTTCTTGCAGCTTGCAGAACTTGTGCAACTTGATTCAATTATTGTGAATGGCACTAATTTTACATTGATAAAAGTTGGTCTAGACAATAAGTGTCAATGACAACAATTGATAAAATACAACATTTTTTTTAATTTTGAGAAAATAAAAAAATAATTCCCAAAATATTTTTATTTTTTTAAATCTCAAAACTAAATTCAAAATGATTTTATTATAAAAATTTTCCTCCTGAAATTAACATCAATGAGTAGATGTGAGATACAATATGGTAAAATATCTTTCATACACATGTCATGGATATTTGAGAATTTTAGTCAAAAATTATTTTTTGTTGTTAATACAACATGGTATCATAGTGTGCTAATTACTTTAGGATTGTTTTATACATAAAATGAATTTAATTTGAATTACTCAATTGATTATATTTGTGCATGTGATTTTTATTAGCATTTGGATCTTATTTTTATGAGCATTATCTCGAAAAAAATTTAGATTTTTTAAAAGTATTTGTATACTAATTGCTATTTTGAGGTCATTAATGTTATTTTATTAAATAGTTAGTGTTGGCCATTAATTAAAAGAGAAAATTGCAATAATAAATAGCATTAGAAAAAAATGCAAATTTGTTAGAAACAATTAGGATGATTGTGAGAGTAGAATAGGAGGACGATAATCGAGGAGAGTAATAGTTTCAATACACTTCATAATGCAAGGATATAGGTTATTTTTTCACTTAAAGATGAAAATTTTTTTCTTTTACTATTAGTAAGTTTAGTTTAAAGAAAAATAAATTTGATTGAATAATATGTAAATTGATTACTCAAAGCATAAATTTCTATTTGTTACTACTCTTGTTTAATTAGGGATTTATTTCCAAATATTATCAAAACTCACTCTCATAATGGAATGACCTAGACTAGGGTTTTCCCTATTTTCATTGTTAATAACTAGATCTACTCTTGTTTTCTTAATGAAATGCAATTCACTTAGATATATCTTTATTCTCATGAGTCTACTCTTTAAGTTCCATATATATTGTTCTATCATTATCACCAACTTTATTGAGTAATAACAACAAATAACTTGTTATTAATGATCAAGCAACAACAAGTGATACTCATGCATAAATGAATTATTTAATATAAGAGATAGCAAGTGTAAATCATATTCAACTCATATCAAATAGCCAAAAGTTTCATATACTCCCTAGATTTAGAAATTCAGAAACTCATGTGATATGTAACAAGAAAGAATATAGTTTCATTGCATGAACACATACTAAATCACAAGTAAAATGATAGATAAAGAAAGTTTAGCCAAAATGATGAACAAACTCCCAAATCTTCTATTTCTTCAACAAAAATGAGTTGTGCAATGAAATCTCCAATTGTTCTTACAAGTTTCTTGCAAGAAACAACAAGAAAATGCTAACACTAAACTCTTGAACTAAAATCTGATAATAATTCTCTCTAATGACTAACTCTCCTTTTTCTCAATGATTCTTACATATATAATGTTAGGAAAGTCAAAAAGTGGTTAATAATATGACATAAAGCTTCTTTTCTCTTCCCTAAGGAATCTTGAGCATGTGCAGTCGAAATTCTGTGCTGGAGTTGAGCTAGAAAGATGTGTGAAAATAGAGCATGTTGCAGAACAAATTGCAGTGAAATAGAGCACAATACTTGACCTCAGCTCGCATATTCAAAGTCGTAGTTTCTATTCTGGTACATTTTCTTGCCTTTTTTTTGCTCCACTTCATCAAGAGTGCTAGCAAGATGTCTAAGTACTTGTTCATGAAATGCACCAATAACACTTGCATTTGATGCTCTTTTACTTTCCAAATCACTTGTTGAATTGATCACTAATGAGCTCAAATGATCCACCTCCCAAAAACGTTGATAACTCTTGTCAATTCCTGCAAATATAACGAAATTTGCACATTTAGTTGGACATTCAGAGAGCAAGTTACACCATAAAAACCCTAAATTATACCAAAAATAAGCCTAAAAGACTACTTAAAAGCACACATAATAAACACTTATTAGGACCCCTTCAAATAGTCTAAAAAGTCATTTGCTACATAAAACTATTTGGCTAGTTTAAATTTCAATATTAATAGTCAGCATCTAACACCAGCAACTCCTATTTTAATCCAACAACCCATTATCCCATTCCATTAAAAAGTCTATGCCTCATAACTAATCTAACTTCCAGACCTATCTAATCTAATCAGCATTGAGATTTTTTTTAATACAATTTGCGTCATTTTTCTTTTTCCTTGCACTTGATAATACAATAAGGTTTATTTTTTTAACATTCATTATCATATTTTCTTAGAATCAATTTTATTACAAAAGCGTTTAAGCATAATTAAAAGAACTGGAATCTTAATCAAAGGAAATTGAAACCATAACCAGAATAAAATCGGAACTAAAATTGGATCGGAATTGAAAGTTCAAGAACTGTAACCGTAACCATCCCTATATGGATCGATTCAGGTTTCACCTTTTAGAAAAATCCAACCGTGGCCATATTCACTAGTTAGGAGATATAATTACCAATTTTATTTAAGAATTTACTAATACTAATATTAATTATTCTAATACAATATTGAAAGACGTTAAAAAAAATGTGCCGCTAGAGTCAATAAAAACCTACAATAGTAGGTTGTCCGAATATTGCTATCATAATTATCAGCATTGTAACTTTGTCCTTAAATGAAAAGAGGAAACAATTATGTTCTTGAACTTAAATTGTTTGTAAGGGGGGGGGGGAGGAAAGAAGCAAGAAAAGGAAATAGTGACCGTGAGATTTAAATCCTAGTTATCCTACGTGGAACAAATCTGGAAGGGGGAATTTTACCAATAAGGGAAAATCTGAATGGATACCAAGTTTGAATGATGGCCTTTCTCATGTAAATGGAGATGAATATGGTAGTAGCATCTTGCAAATACTGAAGTTGAACTTTGATCATTTGCCGACTCCTCCTGCCAAAAAATGCTTTACTTATTGCTCAATATTTAATAGGGACTTCAAATTGAAAAAGGAACAACTGGCCCAACTGTGGATATCCGAAGGATTTTGGTATTCAAATCAAGGAAGTGATGTGACAGAGAAAACAGGGGTAAAGATTTTCCACATTTTACTCCAAAACTGCTTACTTCAACATGTGGAGAAGTATATATATGACAATGTCATTAGCTGTAAGATGCATGATCCTGTGCATGATCTTGCAAGTCTGTTTCAAGTGCTGAAAAAAGATGCCCCACATTGAGCACATCAAATGACGTACCCCAAAATCTGTTGGAAGAAAAGGCAAGAAATCTGCACATGTTGTTCTTGAAATATGATGTTCCTCACCAAGTGTTGCTAGAGTTGTGTTCTTGCGTGTACTAAATCTGGAGGATGCAGATTTTCTCAAGGAACTGCCCTCCAAAATCAACAAGCTAACACATTTAAGATACCTTACTATGTCAGGAACTCATATTAAGGTTCTGCCAAACCCGATTTGCAAGCTGTATAATGTGGTAATTCTGAGGGCCCTCCATCTATTTGGTTCTATTAATAAGTTTCTGCAAAACTTTCAAAATTTGATCAGCTCAAGACACCTTTATTTTTAATTTCTTGAAAGATTTCTGTTAAAGTGGCTTTGTCTCACATCGCCTTTTGTACAAGGGAGCTTTCCCTTAGTTGCCTATAAATATAATTGGCCTGTGATGGGATTCGATGCACTAAACCAAAAGAGCTTTAGTGGGCTATTTGGACCTTTGGATCATTAAGCCTTTTTTGTTTAGTAAAATATTTTGGACTCTCTTGTGTTTTAAGTATTAGGTGTTTTAGGCCTAGGAACACTTTCCTAAAACATATTTGTACTCTCTTTTTTATAGTAAAATATTGCTCCTCCTCTGCCCGTGGACATAGATCAATTTGACCAAACCACATAAATTCCTATATTCCTGTTTTATTTATTTTTTTACTTTGTTATTTGTCTTTTAGGGTTGTCAAAAATCCTTTCATCAATTTTCTGGGGCCAGACCTAATAAACTGGTATCAGAGGTTCTTCGGAGGCTTTAGGTTTTGTGGCAATAATGGTAATAACAAAAACTATTGTCGAGAAATTTGATAAGAATGTCAACTTCAGGATGTGGCAGCTCAAGATGGAGGCCATTTTGATTCAAGATGGAGTTGATTTAGCAATACAGGGAATTGAGGAAAAGCCAGAGAGTTTGACAGATGCAAATTTTGTTGAGATGGATAAGAAGGCAAAATCCAGTATTATTTTAAATCTCTTTGATGAGGTTTTGCGAGAGGTAGCCACTGAGATTTTGGCAAAGGCCATGTGGGATAAGTTTAAGGCTTTGTATATGAAGAAGACAGTTGAGAATTGGTTTTATTTAAAGCAAAGTCTGTATATGCTTCGCATGATTGAAGATACATCTACACTCTCACATCTTGATAAATTTGATTCCATTATTATGGATTTGGAGAGTATATATTCGAAAATTGATGATGAGGATTAGACCCTATTACTTTTGTGTTCCCTTTTCCAATCCTTTAAACATTTTCATGATAATATGATTTATGAAAAAGAAACAATTTCGTATCGAAAAATTAAATCTGCATTAAAATCTAAGGAGCAAATAGACAGGGATATTACTGGCAAATTTAGTGGGAATTAGGTGGAAGGTCTAGTTGTTAGGGGCAGAATCGAAAAAAGAGAATTTGACGGTAATAGATCTAAATCTAAATCTAAATCCAAACTAGGACTAGTAACGACTTGAGCTGCTCGCGGCGCGAGATTGGTCAATACCGAGCTCGAGCCATTCATTAATACAAACGATTCGATCTCGAGCCTCCATTTCTTAGGTTCGATAGCTCGACAAGCCGCTCGAAAAGCTCGAGTAAATGTGAAATTACTAAGATGCCTCTACATCAATTGGAATTTACAAGAAGCCCTGTTTCTCTAATTAGGTTCCCAAATTCCCATTTCCCTTATCCGAAACTTCAAATTTTCTTCTGTCCCAAATTCCTAATTCCCACTTCCGCTATCGCTATGTCCGCCAGCTCCATCTCCACCACCTCCGAGCTTTTCTTCCACTGCAACCCACTAAGCCCACCTCTACCAGGACCACCGCTCCCCAGCTTGTCTAACATCCCCAGATCATCGGCGGCATTTGTGCTGTTGGTGCTGCTGAGCTTGACTGCTACTGCTGCTGAGTTGATTGAGCTTGAGAAAACCTTTGAGTAAAACCAAGCTAAGTGAAACAGAGCAAGCCCACTACCACCTCCAACTCCACCTCCCCCTCGACCTCCATCAAGGTAGCTTTCGTAGTTGCAGCCAGAGAACTTGGATTTGAGTTTTGCGAGAGGTCTCAAACAAGCATCTCAATCTATGAGTTAGATCCATCTCAATCTGGTTGGCTGCAACTAACCACTGCTTCTATAGTTGAAACTCTAGCAAGCCCTTCAACAACCTTGTCTTCCTTTGGCATCTGTTCCTGAAAACTGCTAGTTGCATCAACAGTTTCTGCTTCTTTGAACTAGTATGAATTTTATCAAATGTTAGCATTACAAAGTAATTTGTTACCAAAGGGAATGATGAAATTGTTAGTTATTATTTTTTGACCTTTGTGCTTTTGCTTGCATAATGTGTCTCAGATACTTCATCTGCTTTGACTCCTAATTCTACCTTCAGCTTTAATTCATCTATGGTAGCTTTATCCTTGGCATTCTTTTCCTCTCCCTCATCTGCATGGTGATAATTTACTATTTTGTCTATAGTTGATACATGGTGAAGCCCTTCAACGACCTTGTCTTTACTTGTTATCTGTTGTTCAATACTCTGAGCAGCATCAATTGGCTCAGGTTCTTGAAACTGGCATGAATTTTTTATTTGCAGCTGTATGATATTGAGCTATCATGAAAAGGAATACTCAAATTATTGGTACTTTTAACTTTTTTGACCTTGACACTTCCACTTGCATTCATCATGGCCCTAGATGCATTATCTGCCTTTATTCCTGGAGCTACTTCTGGCTGTAATTCATCTTCAATTGCTACATCTGTCACATTCCTTTCCTTCTTTCCTTCTCCTGGGATATCATTTACTTGTTCCTTTGCAGTTGATACTTGGAAAGGTTGTTCAGCAACTTTGTCTGTACTTGTGATCTCCTTCTCTAAACTTTGGTTTGTATCAATCATACTGTATTCTTCAAGCTGTAATAAAGTTATGCAACATCAGCATTGTGGAGCTGAGTTGTTACCAAAATAGAACAATAATTTCTTAATATTTTTCTTTGGCCTTTGTACTTTGACTTGCATTTAATGTGGTCTTAGTGTTTTTTTTTTAACATATTCCGGTTGGTGACTCATCACCAGTCACATTGTCAATACTCTTGTCCTTTATTTCTTTGCTACACCTTCCAATAACCTTGGCAATTGAAACTTGGATAGACCTTTCAGAAATCTTGTCTTCTCTTGGCATCTGTGTGTTCACTCCCTTAGTTGCTTCAATGTTCTCAGGTAGTTCAAACAGGTATAAATTTTATGAAACTGTAATATTAGGAAGCTGATTTTACATAAATAAGGATGAACTTTAGTTAGTCTGGTCTTATACCTTTATAGTTTTACTTGTACTATTTGTGCTCTCAGATATTTCATCTTCCTCTATTTTGTGATCTGCTTCCGGGTTGAAGTCATCTCTGTTTGTTGTCTGGCCTTTGTAATTTGACTTACATTGTCTATTGTTGGAGATATTTCTCCTGGATCTAGTTCAAGTTTTAACTTATCATTGATGATACCAGTTACATTAGATGGAAATTTAACATATTAATTTCATGGGAAATGTTTTCTTATTTCCAGCCAGGAATCCTACCCACTTAACTCTAAGTTTAGCTCAGACTTGAGAAATTCATTGGTATTCTAGTTACTAGAAACGTTGTTAACACTTAGCTAAGCCTATCAATGTGTTTTATTGTTTTTGTTCCCTGTTAATAGTTAAAAGAATGCTGCTCATATCTTTTTTTTTTCTCTATGTATAGTTAAAAGAAATTGAGACTGTAAGATGGATACATCCAACCAAGAGCAATCTTCACCAATTATTAGATCAGTTGGTGATTTTGCCAATCCTATGAATATCACTGACAAAGATATTGCTGTTAACGTTGATGAAGAGCTGGAATTCTCTCTTGGAGATGAAGAATTAGGGAGTGAAGATGAGGCATTAGAAGGTGATACACATATAACCGTTGAAACAACCAATGAAGAGGCTACTATAGATGATGGCTTGGATGCTTTTAGGAAAAAAAAGACGGCCAGAAAATCAGTGGCATGGGATGACTTCAAAGATGTTGAAGTTGGCCCTTAAAAATTTCTCATGTCGGAGTGTATACATTGCCATGCAAAATTCAAGAAGATGAAAACTAGTATAACTTCAAGTTTGCTAAGGCAGAGGAAGTCATGTGCTATCCGATTGTAAAAACTAAACAACGCAGTACAACAAACAAAGATAAATTTTCCACCTGCTGATTCTGCCGAAGTTTCTCAGGCTTACCTTCATACTGAGACATTTGATATGGCAGCCATGAGAGAAGCTACTGCGGAATGGGTGCTTATGAATGAGCATCCATTTTCAATAGTAGAGGAAGATGGTTTCAACTTGATGCAAAAAAGAGGGATGCACGAATGGCAAAGAATTAGTCGGACTATGAACAAAAATCACTGCATGTCAGTTTATGAAAGAGAGAAGACAAAATTGAAGAACCAATTAAAGAAAGTCAAGAAAATCAGCTTAACTACAGATCTTTGGAAGCCCAAAAAAAAATGAGTATATGGTCGTAACCGGACATTGGATTGATAGTCACTGGATATTATAGAAACGAGTCCTCAATTTGCACATCCCTCCTCCACATCGGGGCATCCAAATTGCGGATGCTATTTTCAATGTTTAATAGATTAGGGGATTGAGAGCAAGGTTTATACAGTCTCAGTCGATAATGCCTCAAATAATGATAGTGCACTGAGATGTTTGAAGGACACTTTCTCCAGAAACAAGTGTCTATTAGCAAAAGAAAAACTGTTTCATGTGAGATGTTGTGCTCATATATTGAATTTGATGGTTCAAGACGGGCTCAGTCAAATCAAAGAAATAGTTGACACAATTAGAGATAGTATGGAGTTTATCAACAAGACAGATGGAAGATGCTTGCAATTTGCTGAACTTGTATGCCAGCTGCAGTTGTCAGGAAAAGTGCTAATTGATGACTGCAAGACAATGTGAAATTCTACTTATGAGATGCTGACTTGTGCACTGAAGTTTCAAGACATTTTTCCAAGACACAGAGATAGAGAGCCAAATTATAATTTTTGTCCGACCATAGAAGATTGGAAAAAAGGTTGAAAAAGCGTGCAAAATTTTACAAGTGTTTTGGACAGCAACTCATGTGATATCTGGTAGTGATTATCTAACGGCAAATTTATATCTAAATGAAATTTGTCAAATAAAAGTACTGGTAGATAGTAAGGTTGATATTGAAGATGACTTTGTTCGGTCAATGATGCAAAAGATGAAACTGAAATTTGATAAGTACTGGGGTAAATGTAACTTCTTAATGTCTATAGTAGCTATTTTGGATCCCAAATGTAAGATGAGAGTCATAAACTATTGCTTTCCATTACTTTATCCTCCACATGAAGTGCAACATAATATAGGCAAAATTCGACAAGCCTTGTATGACCTATATGATGAATATTTGGAGATACATATTTTAGGACAAAGTGGGTCATCTTCTCAACTATTAACTGGCAATGATCACCCAACTAAGAGCAGTAGTAGTGCATTTTCATCAGTGACCCATGTTTCGGGTATAAGTGAATTTTGACCCATATTGCTACCGTTGAAAGCATTCAACCCACCAAGAATGAGTTGGATACCTACTTTGAAGATGGTCTCCTTACAACTGCAGATGATTCAACGGTAGATATTGTGAATTTGGATGCCTTGAAATGGTGAAAAGACACAACAAAATACAAGATTCTTTTCAAGATGGCGGCTAATATTTTAGCCATTTCTATAAGCACTGTAGCTTCAGAAGATACATTTAGTGTTGGAACCAGAGTAATCAATTCATAGCGTGTTTCTTTGGCTCCAAAAACTATAGAAATGTTAATCTGTACTAGAGATTGGTATCGTAAGCTATACACGATGAAAAAA
Organism: Coffea eugenioides; assembly: GCF_003713205.1. NCBI lineage: Eukaryota > Viridiplantae > Streptophyta > Magnoliopsida > Gentianales > Rubiaceae > Coffea > Coffea eugenioides. The sequence continues at coordinate 40,804,195 of NC_040037.1, forward strand.
GAGAAAAGGCAACTAAAAAGCAAAATTATCACACATAATATTTAAAATATCTCTTACTATTTCTTGATTTCTTTTATTTTAATTTTTTATTTTTACAGAAATTGAAGAATACACAAGAGATTATGTTGCCTATTTCTTGACTTCGGAGATGTTCGAGGTAATTTTTCTTTAATTTCCTATTGAGAATTTTGTCCAATTGTAACTCATGATATTAAGACCTCAATGCCTTTAATGTAGAAGTTTCTTGGCTATTTTTTTGTCTTTTCCTTGGCTAGTTTGTAATTGCATTTAAGGTTTATTTTTGTTGATTTTTTGAGCTATTTCTTAATGACTTTTTGTGCTGGATTTCTCTCAACTACTACACTGAAATTGTGAGATTTTTTTAGCAACTAAGTTTATGATTTTTTGCTGCTTAATAGACTGGCAACGTTGAAGATGTCTTGTTTGTCTTGTTGTTATTTCATTGTCTTTGTTGATATGGACAGTTTTTTGTGGTTGTTTGGTCCCTTTTCTTGGCTACTTTTAGCTGTGTTTCAAGCTATTTTTCCTAATTTTTTGGACTAATTTTTGTTGGTTTCTCGTGTTACAATTTCTAAAGCTGGGCTGATTCTTTCACTTTTTTAGCTGTTATTTTGCTTTTTTCTTTTTGGCAGCTCACTTGCTGGTTTCTTTTGCTTTTTAATATAGTTAATGTTGAAGAGCTTATGCATCGGAACCCAACTTATTGATGAAGTGTTAAAGACACCATTTATATTTGAAACTTGTTGGTGACTTCTTGTAGTTTGTTTCCTTGTGTGACAATGACATTTCAAGTGTTGGACTTTTAGATTTTTATGTCTTATATGTTTATGATTGTATTAGTGGATTTGTAGGCCTCAGGATCAAGAATATGTGAAAATTGTTGTTATCATGCTCAAATTTTATCAAAATATGCGGGCAAAAATGTTGTTTCTTGCCTAAATTTCCAGAAACCTGATTTCGAGCTCGAGCTCCTAACGAGCTAGAAATCGAGCTAAATTTGAGCTAACATCGAACTTCACGCGAGCCAACAAAATGAGCAAAACTCGAGCTACTCGCGAGCCAAAAATCGAGCTAGGTTTGCGAGTCAAAGCAAGTCGATCTCGAATTTGCCTTTTCCTAAGTCGAGCCAAGCTCGAGTTTCTAACGAGCTAGAAATCGAGCTAAATTTGAGCTGACATCGAACTTCACACAAGCCAACAAAACGAGCAAAATTCAAGCTACTCGCGAGCCAAAAATCGAGCTAGGTTCACGAGTCAAAGCAAGTCGATCTCGAATTTGCTTTTTCCTAAGTTGAGCCAAGCTCGAGCTTTATTTTCCGAGTTCGACGGGCTCGAGCTCGAACTCGAACTCACATATAAATAAATCTAACTCGACTTGATATGTTTAACACTCTATTCGACTTAACTCGTTTGCAACCCTAATCCAGACATAAAAATTTAGAATGCAATTATTATCATAAATTGGGGCACATTAAGGCCAATTATTTTAAATTGAAAAAATAGATTAAAATAAAAGGGGAAATCTGATGAGAAAAATATTGAGATTGCCGAAACTGGTGTTGCAGCTGATGAGAATGAAGGAAATATTTTCTTTGTGACTAATGGCAGGACAATGTATAAAAATGAATGAATTTTAGATTCAGAATGCTCTTATCACACGTACTTCAATAGGGATTTATTTTTCACTTATGAATCTATAATGGAGGAATTGTTTTGATGGGCAATAATGCAATTCGTAATGTTGTTGGTAAGGGTACAATCCGAATTAAAATGCATGATAGTGTTGTGAGGGCTCTCACTAATGTTAGACATTTTTCTGATTTGAAAGAGAATCCCATCTCTTTGGGCACTTTAGAGACTCTTGGGTGCAAATACATAGCTAAAAATAGAATTATGAAGGTTTCTAAAGGTGCTATCATTGTAATAAAAACTTGCAGGATTGGTAGTTTATATGTGTTACGGGGAACTACTGTCACAGGTTCGGTTGCAATTTCATCATCATCATCTTTATCAGCTTCTGACATCATCAAATTATGGTATATGTGTTAGGGACATATGAGCGAGAAAGGTTTGGACATACTAAGCAAAAGGGGACTTCTTTGCAATCAGAGTATTGGGTCATTGGAATTCTATAAACACTGTGTCTTTCAGAAGCAAAAAAAAGTTAGTTTTAGTTCTCCAGCAATTCATAAGATGAAAGGTATTCTTGAATATATTCTTTCTGATTTATGGGGTCCATCTCGTGTTCCGTCTAAGGGTGGTATCAGGTATATGTTGACTTTTATTGATGATTATTCAAGGAAAGTTTGGATTTATTTTCTTAAACACAAAAATGATGTTTATCTTACTTTCAAGCAATGGAAAGTTTTGATTAAGAAACAGACAGGTAAACAGATTAAGCAACTTAGAACAGAAAATGGCATGAAATTATGTGAAAAGGAATTAATGAATTTTGCAAGAATGAAGGAATTATTCGGCATTGCACTGTCAGAATGACGCTTCAGTAAAATGGTGTAGCTGAACTTATAAACAAAACACTTTTAGAGAAAACGAGGTGCATGATTTCTAATATAGGGTTGACAAAAGACTTTTGGATAGAGGCGATTTCTATGGCCTGCTATATTGTCAACCGTGCTTCTTCTACTGCTCTTAATTTCAAAATTCCTGAGAAACTTTGATCAGGTACTCCTAGTGATTATTCTGATTTTAAAATTTTTAGGTGTCCAGCATACATGCAGGTAAATGATGGAAAATTAAAATCTCAAGTTAAAAAGTGTATTTTCTTTGAGTATGCTTTTGGGGTGAAAGGGTATAGATTATGGTATCCTAATCTCAAATTTCTAAAATTTATAATTAGTAGATATGTTACTTTTGATAAATTATATTATCTTTCAAAAACAATCTTTTAATTCTTGTCAAGTAGATGACAGTATGCAGAAGCAGGTGGAGTTTGAGATTGGTAGTTTTGGTTATTCTATTCAACAAGTGCCAGTAGATACGTCTGAATTTACTGATGAAAATAATTCAGAAGAGGAAGAAATTTTTATTGCCAGAGATAGACCAAGGAGGGATATTCGACCACCACAAAGATATGCAAATTTGGTTGCATATGCTTTATCTATTGCAGAAGAAACCGATGTAATTGGTGAGCCCGCTACCTATTCAGATGTAATTTCTTGTGATGATTCTGCTAAATAGTTGATTTCGATGAATGAAGAAATTGAGTCTCTCCATTGAAATGGAATTTGTATTCTTGTGAAGCCGCCTCCAGATAAGAAAATTGTTGGGTGTAAATGGGTCTTCAAGAAAAAAGAAGATTTTTCAGGGGTTGAAAATGCAAGATATAAAATGCAATTGGTTGTAAAGAGTTATAGTCAGGTACAAGGTGTTTATTTTAATGAAATATTTTCGCTTATTGTTAAGGATAGCTCTATTCGTGTTTTGCTTGTTTTAGTTGTCATGTATGATATGGAGTTGGAGTAGTTTGATGTTAAAACAGTTTTCTTGCATGATAAACTTGAAGAGAAAATTTATATAAAATAACCTCAGGGATTTGAAGTTGAAGGAAATGAAGACCATATTTGTTTGCTAAAGAAATCCTTATATGGATTGAAGAAGTCTCCAAGATAATGATATAAGAGGTTTTACACTTTTATGTTGGGTCATGATTATTCAAGAAATATTTATGATAGTTGTATTTATTTCGAAAAGTTAGATGATGCTTCTTTCATTTATTTGCTGCTTTATGTTGATAACATGCTCATTGATAGGGTATTAATTGTTAGCAATTTTATTACTAATTTTTCTTTTGTTCCTACAAAATATTATTTTAATTGTTAATATCTACTTATATTTGGTATTTGGACTTAATTTCAGGAAATGGAGTAGAAAACTACAAAAAAGGAGGGACTTTCTGAAGCAAATTACTTCACACGTGGGAGTCTTCTACAAAGCCCCATCAACGTGGCCCACAAGAGGGGACCAAAGCTGATTTCCTTTTCCTTTTTTGGGTGGATGAAGAGATGGCTGGTACGGAGGAGTCCTACTAGCAATAGGAAACAAGAGTCAATTCGAGATAGCCCGACTTTTCTTGGACTTTTGCTCAATTCGGTAGGGACCGACGGACTAGAGGGCATGAAACATTTTTTTGGCTTTGAAAGGAAAAAGCGTACAGCGGCTGGGCAGTTACAATTTTTAGCATAGCTTTAGTTATAGTTTTTCCTTCTTTTTCCTTTTCATGCGCACGAGGTGCTCGACAATATTTTCCAACGGGAAAAACATCTTTTACAGCGGCTTTCTAGTGAAAAACATGATACTTTTGCAATCAATTAATTTGCATGGAGATTTATTTATGCGGCGTGGCTAAGTCTTTTATCTAGTCAAGGATCAACTCGACGGTGCAGTCCCGAATATCTATGAGATCTAATTAGTTTTCACGCGTTCCTTAATTTGTTAATATTTGCACGTTGTCTATTTGAATTTTCGTGGGATTATTTTGTTAATTGGATGTCAAGGGCCCGATGTTCAATACAATTTATTAATCTCTTGCCAAATTAGTCAATTAAATCCGTAATTATTTGATTGATTAATAGTAGTGGCAACTGGCGTGTTTACACACTAGGGAAATGTGCAATCCAATTTAAGTAACCCTTGTAGCGTGTTATTGATTGGGGTTAGGTTTTTCTAGTTCTTAATGCAATTGAAAAATTAATTCCTATGATCGTACCTAGGAATATTTTCTGGTTAGGGGTAATCAATGACCGTACCTTGGTTATCAATAAATTAAGGAAAAATTGGTCGTTAGAGTTCGTCGGCGACTATAACTAGCCTATTAATAAATTAAGTGAACCTCCCTTGTATCAATGATCGGGTGAGTGGACTGTGCCCGAATAGTTGTATCCTTAACTAAAATTTATCTATTCTTGATTCAATTCCTGCCTATATTCGTGCTAGTTAATTATTTATTTTTAGTGAATTGCTTAACTGTTTTAATTTTAGTCTGACAAAATCCCCCTTTACCAATTGGAATCTCAAAGAGACAAATATTCCCAGTCCCTAAGGAGACGACCCTACTTGTCACTGTCTACTATTTAGTAAATTTTGTCAACTAGTTAATTCTGGTATATCGGATTAATCAAACTCTTCGGGAACAGGATGAATCAAGTAACCCATTGCACACCTAGAGTCCCTACTCCAGTACCTAGGATTAATTATTGCCTGCGTTTAGTGGTAGTTAGGTTTTTATTATTATTGCACAGGTTCAGCACCTGTCACTCATTGCTACCAAGAATTTATCAAAAATTCACACTTTGAAATTGTAATTAAGTATTGAATTTGAAATGAAGTATTTAGGAGCAATTAAGAAAATTTTTGGCATAAAGATCCAGAGAGACCGAGGAGTTGAAAAGTTATTTTTTATCCAAGAAAATTACCTTGAGAAAGTCTTAAAAAAGTTTGGCATGGAAGATGCTAAACCTGTGATTACTCCTCTTGCTAGTCATTGTCGACTATCTGCTACTCAGTCATCACAGTCAGTTGAAAAGAAAGAGTATATGGCACGGGTTCTTTATTCCAGTGCAGTTGACAGCATTATGTATGCAATGATTTATACTCGTCTAGATATTGTACAAGCAGTCGGTGTAGTTAGCAGATATATGTTTTGTCTTGGAAAAGCATATTGGCAGGCTGTGAAGTGGATTCTCGGATACTTTCGAGAGATTTCAAACTATTGTTTGGAATTTGAGAGAAATAATAACGCTTTGGTTGGTTTTATAGACTCTGACTATGCCGGGGATCTTGATAGAAGAAAATCACTTTCAGGTTATGTATTCTACATCAGCGATTATGCAGTTAGTTGGAAAGTTACTTTGCAACTTGTTATAACTTTATCTACTACTGAGGCAGAATATATGGTCAGGACCGAGACAATCAAAGAAACCTTATGGTTGAAGAGTTTGTTTGGTGAACTCAGTCTACATAAGGTGTTACTGCTATTTATTATGACAGTCAAAGTACCATTCATTTGACTAAAAATCAAATGTATCATGAGAGGACGAAACATATTGATATGAAATTTTATTTCATTCGAGATACTATTATTAAGGGAAAAATCCTTGTTCATAAAATTAGTATCAAGTAGAATCATGCTGACATGTTCATAAAACCTCATCTAGTTTATAAATTCAAGCAATACTTGGACTTGATTGGTATTCGTTGTTGGTGATTTAGACCCATTGGGACTTATGTGGAGAAGGTGGAGCAGATTTATTATTGTCGATGTTGGAGACACATCAAAGTGAAAATTTGTTAAAGTGGATTTGTCCCACATCGTCTTTTGTACAAGAGAGTCTTTCTCTTAGTTACCTATAAATATAGTGGACCTGTGATGGGATTCGTTATACCAAACCAAGAGAGGTTTAGTGGGCTATTCGGGCATTTGGGTCATTAAACTTTTTTTTGTTTAGTAAAATATTTTGGACCCTCTTGTGTTTTAAGTATTAAGTATTTTAGGTCTAATAACACTTTCCTATAGCATTTTTATACTCTCTTTTTCATAGTAAAAAATTGTCCCTCCTTCACCTGTGGACTTAGGTCAATTTGACCGAACCACATAAATTCCTGTATTCTTGTTTCATTTATTTTTTACTTTGTTATTTGTCTTTGAGAGTTGTCAAAAATCCTTTCGTCAATTTCCTGAGGTTAAACTTAGCAATTTCAAATACCATTTGGGATAGGAAAACTGATTGATCTTCAAACATTGTCACCCTTTAATGTAGATCAAGAGAAGGGCAGTAGAATTAGCGAGCTGGGATGCTTGAGTAACCTTGAATGTGAATGAAGATGCGCAATCTAGAACTGCTAAATGATGCACAAGAAGCTAGAAGTGCAAATTTATCTGGAAAGCCAAATATCTACAAATTCGATAGCGATATTATTGGGGAAGGAATAGACAAGGTGACAACCACGACGAAAATGTACTGGAAGGCCTCTGACATCACCCAAATATAGAAAGCTTGAAGATGGAGAAATTCATGGGCAATGAGTGTCCTTTGTGGACTATCAAAATGACTATCAAAACTGAGAATGTATGGTTATTAATTGAGAATTTGGTGGAGATAGAACTAGTCCAGTGTGAAAAAAGTAAAGAAATTCCAATGCTCGGACAACTACCATTTCTCCAGCATCTTAAATTGGAAGGGCTTACTAATGTAAGAATTATAGCTCCTTCATCTTATGGAACTGATTATTACATTGGATCAAGCTGCAGTAGTCTAGGTAGAGCCATATGTTTTTCCAGCACTTGAAAATCTCATTCTTGAGGATATGACGAGCTTGGTAGAATGGATTGGTGTTCCTGATATGCCATCTTCAAATACAACATGTTAGGACTGGCTCAAAAATAAACAAACTAAAATTAGAATAAAATAGGCGGTATAACCGACCATATAATGCTTAGACGATATAACCGACCATATAATGTTTAGGCGGTAAAACTGATCATATAAAAGGGTTGTGGCAACCCAATAAAGACAAATAACAAAGCAAAATAAAAGACACAGAGATTTACGTGGTTCGGTCAAATTGACCTACGTCCACGGACGGAGGAGGAGCAAAACTTCCACGATAAAGAAGATATACAAAAGCTTTAGAAAAGTAGTTTCTAAACCCAAAAGACACCTAATACTAAAACACAAGAGAGCCAAAGTATTTCTACTACAAAAGGCTTAATGACCCAAAAGCCCAAATAGCCACTAATGCTCTCTTGGTTTGGTGCAATTAAAACCTTCAATAGGCTCCCTTATTCATAGGAAGCAAACGAAAGGTTTCCTTTGGCTTTCGTCGATGTGGGACAAAGTCACATATTAACAAATCTTCACCTTGGCATGTCCCCAACATCAACAATAGCAATACTGCTCCACCTTCTCCACATAAACCCCAATGGGCTTAAATCACCAATCAACGAATACCAATCAAGTCCAAACACTGCTTGAACTTGTAAACTGGAAGAGACTTTGTAAACATGTCAGCAGGATTCTCTTTGGTATTGATTTTTCGAACAAGGATTTTTCCTTCAGCAATGATATCCCGGATAAAATGATATTTTATATCAATGTGTTTTGTTCTCTCATGATACATCTGGTCTTTAGTCAAGTGTATAGCACTTTCACTATCATAGTGAATAACCGTAACATCCTGATGTAGATTAAACTCGCCAAATAATCCCTTCAACCACAAGGCTTCTTTGATTGACTCAGTCAATGCCATGTATTCTGCCTCCATAGTAGATAGAGCCACAATGGATTGTAAAGTAGTTTTCCAACTAACTGCATAACCCCCAATGCAGAATACGTAGCCTGAAAATGATCTTCTTTTGTCAAGATCCCCGGTGTAATCTGAATCTACAAAACCAATCATAGTGGTTTTATTTCTTCCAAACTCCAAACAAGCGTTTGAAGTCCCTTACAAGTATCTGAGAATCCACTTCACAGCCTGTCAATATTCTTTACCTGGACAAGACATATATCTACTAACAACACTGACTGCTTGTGAAATATCCAGACAACTACAAACCATTGCATGCATAACACTGCCGACTGCACTGAAATAAGGAACCCATGCCATATAATCTTTCTCTTCATTTGATTGTGGTGATTGAGTAGCAGATAGCCGAAAATAGCTAGCAAGAGGAGTACTTACAAGTTTTGCATCTTTCATACCAAAACGCTCTAGGACTTTCTTCAGGTAATTTTTTTGGGTTAAGAACAACTTCTCTGCTCCTCGATCTCGCTTAATATCCATGCCAAGTATTTTCTTAGTTGCTCCCAAATCTTTCATTTCAAATTCACTATTTAACTACAGTTTCAAAGTGTAAATTTTCGACAAATTCTTGGCAGCAATGAGCATATCATCAACTTAAAGTAGCAAATAAATGAAAGAACCATTATTTAATTTTCAAAAATAAACACTACTATCATACATGCTCCTCAAATAACATGACCCAATATAAAGGAATCAAACCTCTTATATCACTGTCTTGAAAACTGTTTCAATCCATATAAGAATTTTTTCAACAAGCAAACATGGTCTTCCTTACCTTCAATCTCAAAATTCTGGGGTTGTTTCATATAAATTTGTTCTTCAAGTTCGCCATGTAAGAAAGTTGTCTTAACGTCGAATTGTTCTAACTCCAAATTATACATGACAACTAAAACAAGCAAAACATGAATAAAACTATGTTTAATAACAGGTGAAAACACATCATTTAAATCAACACCTTGTACCTGACTATAGTTCTTTGCAACCAATCGTGCTTTATACCTTGCATCTTCAACCCCTGGATACCTTCTTTCTTCTTAAAGACCCATTTGCATCCAACAATTTTCTTATCTGAAGGCGGCTTTACAAGAACCCAAGTTTCATTCTGATGAAGTGATTCAATTTCTTCATTCATCGCAATCAACCACTTTGCAGAATCATCACAAGAAACTGCTTCTGAATAGGTAGAAGGCTCACCAACTGCATCAGTTTCTTCTACAATAGACAAAGCATATGCAACTAAATTTGCATATCTTTGTGGTGATCGAATGTCTCTCCTTGTTCTATTTCTGGTTATGGAATACTCCTCTTCTTCTGAATTATCTTCAACAGTAGATTCAGGTGCATCTATTGGCTCTTGCTGAATAGAAGATTTGGACTGAGAAGGATCGGAATAGCCAATATCAAGCTCCACCTGCTTCTGTGTACTATCAGTAGTACAAGGATCAGAAGACTCTTTCTTGGAAGATAATATAGATAATTCATCAAAAGTAATATCTCTACTGATTACAAATTTTGGGGATTTGGGATCAGGACACCATAATTTGTATCCTTTCACCCTAGAAGCATACCCAAGAAAAATGCACTTTTTAGCTCTAAACTCCAATTTTTCATCATTCACATATATGTATGCTGGACACTCAAAAACTTTTAAATTAGAGTAATTAGCAGGAGTATCTGACCAAATTTCCTCAAGAGTTTTGAAATCTAGAGATGCAGAAGGAGAACGGTTGACAATATAACAGGTCATATTGATTGCCTCTGTCCAAAAGTCATTTGTCAACCCTACATTGGAGATCATACATCTTACTCTCTCCAAAAGCGTTCTGTTAATACTTTCAGCCACACCATTTTGTTGAGCCGTCATCCTGACAGTGTGATGCCGAACAATTCCTTCATTCTTACAAAATTCATTAAATTCACCTTCACAAAATTTCATGCCATTATCTGTTCTCAACCGCTTAACATGTTTTCCTGTTTGTTTCTCAATCAAAACTTTTCATTGTTTGAAAGTTAGGAAAACATCATTTTTATGTTTAAGAAAATATACCCAAACTTTCCTTGAATAGTCATTAATGAAAGTCAACATGTACCCGACACCTCCTTTAGAAGAAGCACGAGAAGGTCCCCAGAGGTCTGAATGAATGTAGTCCAAAGTTCCTTTTGTCCTGTGAACTGTCGGCAACTAGATGCTAACTCTCTTCTGCTTTCCAAAAATGCAATGTTCCCAGAATCCCATCTTTCCAATACTTTAACTATCAAGAAGACCTCGTGTAGACACCAAATTTTGAATAATTTATATGTGGCATCTACTTCATGATTTTTATTTTAGATTGCTTGCATTTTAGTTCGTTATTGTGTGTTATGATATTTTAGTTTTATTCATTTTCGCCCTTTTAGTTGACCTATTTCACTTGCTATTTATTCTTGTTCACTTTTAGTTTTAGTTTTCAGTTTTAGCTTTTAAGTTTAAAATTAGCATAGAATTAAGAGAAAATCATGAAAAGAAAGAAAAATAGAGTTTTTGTTTTATTTTGGCTTTATTCATCTATTTTAGTCATTTCTACTTAATTTATCTTTTATTTGGTTCATTTCGGGAAAAAAGAGAAAAAGTGAAAAATGAGAAAAATGAAAAAAAGAAGAAGAAAATGGGAAGTTGCATTTTGTTTTTATTTTATCCAGTGTTAATTAAGTTGTTTTGTAAGTTGTTTTGTTGTTGTTTTGTTATTTTTATTATTACCAATTTTTGTTTGATTAAGTAACTAGTTGTTAAGTTAAAAAAAAAAAAAAAAAAAAAAAAAGAACACCACGGTACGCAAGCTGCGTTTTGGTCGCAGCTTGCAAGAGGACTTTGGGGACGGCTCCTGAAGCTGCAAAATACGAAAAAGGACAGAGGTTCTTAGGGTTGATTCACCATATAAAAACAAGAGAAAGGATCAGCCGCAAGGGGGGGTTTCATTGGAGAGCTAACGGAACAAAAGAAAACAGCAAGAAAGAGAGCTGAGGGATAAGGAGGAGAAACCAGAAAAATAGAAAAGAAGGTGGGGCTAGAGAGAAAAAGGGCTGGTAGTGGAGCTTGTGAGGAGGAGAGTTTAAAGGGAAAAGCTTCGGTGAGCAAGGAAAAAGACAAAGACTTTCCTCAGTAAAACCAGTAAAAAGGCTGATCTTTCAGCCTGCTTTCACGAGTATTGTCTTCCCCGACCCAGCCTTACTGGTGAAGCCATCAATTTCTGCTCCATCTACGAAGGGAAAGGAGTAGTTTTTATTCAGATACCTTGAAGAAAGGACAACTGCAAGATTGCTGAATCTGTTCGTGAAAGAGCTGCCTTGCCTTCACCACTCCAATTTCGATTCCGTACGAAAGCGTAGCAGAAGATCTTGTTTCGGCCCCAGCAATTTAGGTAATCAGTTTTGCCATTTCCCTTACGTTTGTTTTGTTTTCTGTTTCCCTTTGTCCTTTGTGTTTTGGGCATGAGTTACGAAATAAAAATGAGAGGGGGAGAAGAGTTTGTGGTTTGAATCCAGCATATGGTTAGATTTCAGCTTTCACCTGTGTTACGGCAATGATTTATAGGATTATGTGTTTGGGCAATGATTGATAGTTTGTGCTGGGTATTTTTTGAAAGAAAACACAAAAATCACAGCACCAGAAATCAGCAAGTAATCGAATAAGTTCCTTGAGAACTACATAGCTTGTTACGAATCTCATTGTGCAAAAAGCTGTCAGGATTTTCTGGTCATATTCTTTGTTCTTTCTCACTTTCTTTGCCTAGATTAGTCTAGTTGATTAAGGAATGAGGATTACGTGAGTTTGAAGGTGGTGAGAGTGTAAGTCTGATTAGATTCCTACATGGATACAATTGCATGTATGATCTGCAAAAATTGCGGCAAGAATTTGGGATTGTAACTTCTTATCTGTTTTGATTTTTTTTTTTTTTTGAGCATGAGTAACCGCTGTATGACATGTCTGTCCGATGGATGCTAATCAATTTTGAGCTGGGATTTTTGTTGTGGCTGTTTGGGTAATTGATGGGAGGTTTTGGGCAGAAATCTAGCAACTAGAAATGGAGAAGGTTTCATTGGTTCATTGCTGATTGGAACATGTGTGTTTCGGCCAATTTCTTTGCTGCATTTTGCCGTCTTAGTCTTTTGATTTCTTGGTTTAATTTCTTGCTATATGTTTGTTTGAACATCTAATTCATGTGTCTTAACGCTTAGTTCAAAAATTTGGAGGTTTGGTTTAGAAGTTGTGATCAAACTTTGATGTTAAAACTGAAATTGAAACAGATTTTCCTAGTTGAAGAAAGCTTCTTTGATCAAATTTTTGCGTGAAGGTTTTGTTATTTTGCATGATTTCCTCCTATGATTTGGTTTGATTCGGATGGCAAGTCCATGTTATGTGTTGTTTAATTTGAAATTGGATATTGGATCAAGAATGCTTTGGGTTAAAGTATGTGATCAAATCTAATTTGATGTTGGAAAGTGGAATAAAAGTGCGGCAGTTCACTTGTTTCTTTTGTTGCAGAAGGTTGAACCGTAACTTTGCATGAATTTGCATGAAATAATCTTTGCCAAATTTCACTTTGACCCCTCAATCCTCCCTTTATTGTATTACGGCCCAACCAATTGGATAATCTCCTCAATTTGGTCCTTGATGATTTTAATTCTTGCAACTTCATTGCTTGTTTTGCTTCAATTAATTACCGTGCTTTGTCAATTGCATTTAAGTTATGACTTTAGGGACTTTATGACTAAGTGAGCCTTGTTTTGCCCATTTCTTTTAATTTTTCTTAAATAAAGTGGTGCCTTGACCTTTTTATTATTTTGGAGGGTAATTGGATAATTTCACTTCATTGGGGCGTCAATTCAAGGGAGGTACACCCTATCCCTCATTTGCACTACATTTGACCTTACGTGCTCCTACGTGTTATGTGAATATGCCTGTCTACTTCGCTTTCCTTATCTCCTTGCGTGCATTTACTTGCTTTTACTTTTATTTAAGTTTTATGGGGTATGTGTACACCTCTTGGCTTGTAATAGATAGGGCTCGGAGAGCATCTTGTCCATTTCCCTTTCCCCTTTTATGCTTTTATGGGGTATGTGTACACCTCTTGGCTTGTAATAGATAGGGCTCGGAGAGCATCTGGTCCATTTCCCCTTCCCTTTGGTTGCTTGTGTTTGTTGCTACGTGTTTAATCGCTTTATTAGGCTCTTGCATCTAGTCGAGCATGCTAAATGCTATGTGCTATGTGTTTACGAGTATTTTGGCATGTCTACTTGCTTTCATAGCCATGAATGAATGGAATGGATGAATGTACGTTTCCGCTAGTCCAACGCTAGTCGGAATTCATAGGATGGGCTAGTCCAACGCTAGACCCTTAGGGATTTCCCCTCGTTAGCACATCATTTGCTTGTTCACCACATATCATGCATTTTTCTTAGTTTTATCACTTGGCATGCTCCTCGAACCCCCCCCTTTCCTTCATTTTAGGATTTTTTGCATTTCATGCTAGTTACAGGGTTCATTTGCTTGAGAATCCCCTTAAATATGGGATATAGACGAGTGTGGCTTTTTCTAAAGCCTTAGCACGCTTATATCCTCTCTATAAAAGGGCAAATTGAGTCACGATTTAGGTCTCCCCGTCCCACTTTGCATGAATTCCCTAGGCTCATGCATTCTAAGTCCACTCCATCATTACACTTTCACTTTCCCTCTCATTTGCACACGTACACCTTTTTATCCTTTCACTTGCACATGAACACTTTTCCTCCCATTTTTGCACACGTGCACCTTTGAGTTTCTTCACTTGCACACGAACACTTTTATCATTACTTGCACACATGCACTTCATATTATCATTTCACATACCGTACATTGCCCACTCACGTGCACACTTTCATTTACATATTTATTTTCTTTTATTACTTTTTCAAACTCATGTCCTCACATTACACACATGCATTCCATTCATTTGCATCCCACTTGCATTATTCGTGACTTCTTCAAAGGATTGATATTGGGCTTCACAATTAATGTGATTGGCACCACTCAACCTTTGAAGGGAAATTTCCCCCAATTCCCCTAGGTCTAGGGTTTGCATTCATGTAGGGCACTCAAATGTAATAAATTCTTTGGTTAAAACAAGAAAATCTTTGATTAAATCAACGCAACTAGCCTTTGGCTAGGTCAAAGGGGTGCCTTGGATTCTATCCTTGCCTTCCCCTTTGTCAAACGTGACTCCCGAACCTTTTTCTTTGGTTTACGTAGACTAGGAGTCGTTTTAAAAAGGGTTTATTACTACTTGACTTTAAAACTCATTTTTGGGTGACTTGGTACACCTTAAACCATTACCAAGTGGCGACTCCAAACTTTTCATTTCAAAACCCTTTTTAAAACTATTTTTTGGCCAAATCGTCGCTTTCCAAAGTCCCATGGCCTTTACTTTTACTTTGCACACGTTCACACACCACACTTCACACATCATACATTCGACGATCGAAAAGTGGGGCGCGACAGTTGGCGACTCCACTGGGGACATTCGAGAGTCCGAGCAAATTTGATTTAATCAACCTTTTCCTTCTTTTAACCTTTTCATATATTACATTTGGGTGTTTTAGGGTTGCATTTTTTTTCCTTTTTAGGATTTTGCATCACTCGCGTCTCAAACCAATCCCTCGACTCATGAATGTATGTTTGGATGTATGTTTACTTATTTATCTCGCGCTTGCATTGCACTTGGGAGGGGGTGTGTCACCTTTAGAGCCTCGCGTGGTTCTCAACCCCTTCCCTCAAAATAGGGGAACACTTCATACGTGCATATTTACTTGCTTTATCCCATTTTATTTTGTTTTTCGTGGGCGCCATCCCACACCGCCTTGTAGGACTAGGATCGATTGCCTTGGGTAGGCGGATGGTGTGCTCTGCGCCCATAGCGCTACCTAAGGGATCACTCGAGCCACCGATCAAAGGCCCTGGGAGTGATGACCCTTCGCCTTTAGGTCTGAAGGCTTGGGAGCCGAAGCTTTATCGAGTCTAGGCATTAGTGAACCCCAGCCTCATGCATCCATATTAGAATTTTCCTAGGGTAGAGTCAGCCTCACCCTTTTAAGCACATTAGGCACGAGGGAAGGGGTTCCACCCCTTTTACTTGTTTTTATTGTATTTCTTTTTCTTAATTGCTCCCAATGTGTTATGTGTACTATCAATTGCACTAACCATTTCTTTGTTTTCTTGGCCTGCATTCATGTGCCATAGCAATAAGAGGCCTTTTTGGCACTCTTTTAGTGATTTACCCACTAGATAACTCACATGTTTAAATTTCAGTCATTACACTTAATTTTCGATAAGTACATTTCATTTTAGACCTTTTTCCCCTCGATGCATTATTTATGTCCTTTAGGTCATATTTGTCACATATTTACATCGCTTTAATAAACTGGCATCATGCATAAACCATAGAAAGGGAATGCCACATAGGGAATCCCGTGTTTAGGAATAAACCACCTTGTGTCTCGGATACTTAATCCAAATGAGACTTGCACGTTTACTTTTGTACCATCCAAAGGGGTAGTGCACAAGGTAAGGTAGGATCCGATCATTTTCATAGAGTGATCTTTGGAATATGAGCATCTAATAATCACTTTTTGGCCATTTTATCAAAAATTGGTAAAAATCCCTTGCGTGAAGGACATTAATTTGAAGAAATTCACAAATGATTCCTCCTATTGAGACGATAAATAAATTGAGGCCAAAATTTGATTTTTAGAAGGTCATAGACCAATGCACCTCAATAATTTTGAAGTAGCCAATGGCCGGACAATTCAACCAATCCATTTTGCCAATTCATTCAATAAATCATCAATTCATTTGACCAACTTACCCTTTTTAGGGTCACCTGGTCGATTTTCAATAAACCATCAATTCATTTGACCAATTTACTCTTTTTAGGGTCACTTGGTTGATTTTCAATAAATCACCAATTCATTTGACCAATTTACCCTTTTTAGGGTCACTCGGCAGATTTTTGAATAAATCACTAATTCAATTTCATTCATTTGACCAATTTACCCTTTTAGGGCGATCTGGTCAATTTTGAATAAATTCTCGATTTCATTCAATTCATTTGATCAAGTTCCTTTTTAGGATGATCCGATCCATTTTTGAATAAAATTTTCAATTTCATTCGATCAAGTTCCTTTTTAGGGATGGTTCGGTCAATTTTGAGTAAGTTTTTAAATTTTACTCAATTCATTTGACCCGTTTCCCTTTTTAGGGTAATGCGGTCGATTATAAATTTCATTCAACCCATTTGACTAATTAGGATTTCAATGTCAAATTTCAAAATGGAAAACCTAGTCGATTTTGAGAAAAGCATCCATTGCATCCAGCCATTTGATCAGTTGAAGCTTTGACCCGTGCGTCATTGAGAAAAGTTGTCAAAACGAATTCCAATCTCTTCGATAGGAAGTTCGTCAAGGTCAAACCCGTGCATTTTTGCAAGTTCTTGTTTCGATCAAAAGTGATCAATCCCTTCGGACGAGGTCCTCATTTTGACCAACGTCTCTTCTCATTCCAATGGGCCAAATTTTTTCAAATTATTTTTCACTCCATGAGTTGATCGGATCCATCAGGTATTGTATAGTGCCTATTCTAGCGGATTGCATTTTCATGCTAGTCCTACCCTTGGCACAAAAAGGGTTCCCCCATAGGACATGCATACCGATTTTGCAGTTTTGCCTACTAACTCGGGGTATTTTTCTTTTGTTTCCCCCTCCCCTGCATTCATAAAAATGTTTCAATAAGATGAAAATATTCTTCTATATCTGATGATAATTTTAATCCAGTAAAGTTTGAAGAGTACAAGTGTTATTTGATTCTTGGGCAGATCCTACGATGAAAACATAAATGATCTATCTGGAAGCCCTATGCTAAAGCCTCTGAGAGGTGTTGTAATTGTTTTCCAAAGGAAAATTTTCTATATTTGATTTATCAATACATTTTGTTCCAAAAAGAAAAGGAGACAAAAAGTGTATATGTGGAGCTCTTTACAAGTTTCTCTCTTCTCATTTGTATCGTAATTGAATGTGAAATTTTGTTTCAAACTTTTTCAGCAATAAAATTTTTGGACAATCGTTGTTTTGTGTATATTTATGTACATTTCATTCTTTATTCTTACTCATTGGAGATTTCATGATGAATTTTGACAAATAAGACCAAATTAAGATTTTTCAACCTCCAACCTGAAAATTCACAAGTGTACGCTTTCAAAAATCCTTGTGTACACTAGATTGCTGATCCGAGTTACACAATAAGAGTGCTCAAAAAATTAATTAAAAGAGGTCATTCAGAAGGCCCATGAGATACCTTTCTCCTTCATTTAATCCCGAAATAAAGTCAGTCACATTGACTGATAAATTGGGGCAACTTTTGCTTGAAAATGTTCAAGGCGTCTAATCTGGTTCAATCACATCTAAGTGAAAGCAAAAATGTGCATTATTCTTATTTGTTTGGAAAATTTGGAATGATACTTCAAGCATTCGTTTCATTACCTATACAGATTTTTATCATTTGCTCTCCCATTTGAGCTTCTAAAAGAATAATTTCGTTTCAAATAAGGGTCTTAATGATCACTACCCTTCATCGAAAAATTTTCAAATATCAAAAGAAGAATGGATTTTCAATGACCATTTCGCTACTTCGGTTGTCATGAGGTATAAGAATGATACTTTTGGCCGTCATTTCTACAATCTAAACACTGATCATCCCTTGCATCCTCATTTGAGCTAAAAATTGGTGGTTCTTTTCGAGTGCACATATGATCGCACCCCACATTGGGGAAGGAGATTGGGGAATTTTGAAAAAAGAGAAAAGCAAAAATGCTAGAATAAGGAGGGAACCGCAAATTGGGGAAATTTGATTCCACTTGGGTTCCAAGTTTGAAAAAAGAAAAAGAAGGGTTTTGTCCATGTGGATCGCCTATGTTTCACATATGGATGAACAAGGGTCTTCCTCAATCAGTTAATTCAGATACATGCAAGAAATTTCGCATTAATGAAAGTTTCCTTTCAGAGTTATTGTAAGGAACAGAATACAAGTCAGGCCATCTTCTTTTCCAATCGAACACTTTATCCCTAGTTATCCCTTTTTGAGCCTTCAGAATGAATTATTTCGTTTGGCAACCCCTGAGAATCGCAAACCCCACACTGGGGCAAGTTGGGTTGAAAAGAAAATTTCAAGAAGTGAAAAGTGAAAAGTCTCAAAATCAAAAGGCAAAGGAAGAAAAGAGAACCTCAGTTCAAAAATGAACTGGGGCACAATTTTGTGAAAGTTCAAAAATGGCCAAAAGCCGAAAAATCAAAAAAGAAAGAAAATGAAAGAGAAAAAGCCTCAATTGAGCAAAAACTGGGGCAAATTCTGATTTAACCCTAAAATAGGGTAGACGCAACAATGCGATCTCAGATTCTTCAAACCACTCTTGAAATCTGCCTTCAAGCCTTAACTTTTCTAAGCACCCCACCTAACCCCATTACAAAAGCCGAAAGTCCTGACTTCTGTTCTTTGCAATGGCCCTGTCAAGAAAATTTCTGATGCCGGAAAATTTTAGCTGTATTTCTGAATTGCTTGAGTATGAGTTTGACGCTACTCACCATGTGAAAACCCATCAGCTCGAGGGAAAGGGAAAAGAGGCAAAAAGCAAAGAAAGAAAAGTAAATGCAAGAAAATGCAGAAAATTCGACGCTGAAGTCTCTGGTGAGTGATGAGAAAAATGCAAACAAAGTCTGAGATCTTTTGATTTCAAAATAGGGGCAATTTTGGAAAAATGCGATCTATGGTGCAATATCCTTGAAAGTCTTAAACTATCGTTTTCAAGCCAAATTACAAACTAATAAAGTCCATCGTTGACTTATTCTTTCATGACAATCCAAAGTGAGGATCATGCTCATAAGAAATTCATCAAATCATTTGTGATCATAAGGGCATAACCCGTTTCCACATGTTTAGCTATCACTTCTGTCCATACGTTACAAGCCTAGAAAGCTTGTATGATGACTAAGTTTTCTTGAAAATAAGGGTAACAAACTCTTTGCTTTCACTAAGATGTGACATTAAATGGATTACATACAACTGGGGCACAAAAATGAGACAGATTCTTATCTCCCATTTCCTTAGCCAGTTCAAAAATAGAGTCATGTGATTGGTCCTGAAAAGATGAGTCAACCAGAAGTGGTGACCCGTTACCCTAAGCACCAATGCTAAAAGTAAGGAAGAAATCTTCTTCTTAAATTTGGTGTTATTTCGAGGAATTCATCATGAAATTTCTGCATGAGTTCAAACTTGACGATTAAAGTTTCTTCACATTGTTGTATGTGCACTCTTTTCTAAATTTTGGAAAGTGCGGTTTTTCTTTGTTCAAGTAAATGGGAAGTCATCTAAACCAATTTTTGCAATCAAATAGGCCCAAACTGGGGCAAAATTTTTATTTGCAAAATTTCGCAAATAAGCCCACACAGGGGCAAATATTTTTGTAGTCCAATTGAGGATTTCGTCCAAGAATCAAATAATGCATTTTTCAAATCAGTCACGCTCATTTGAGTGCACGTAAGCCCTGTGCAGGTATTCACAGTTGAAATCGACGAAAAGCGTCTGGTGATATGGAAGGCCGATGCCGAAGAAAGAGAGGAGAAAGAAGGGAGAAGGGCCCCTACACTGGGGCAAATTATTTTTGGGAAAAAGATTCTCTCGAAAATCAGAAAAATTCAAAAAATCAAAAAAACAAGTTCAAAATTTTGTTTCTTGGAAAATCAAATTTAATTTCTTGTATTTTGACGAATCAAATTCAATTTCTTCACCAATTGGATGGCAGGATTGGGTCTTATCCCACTGACCATTCCAAAAATCACGTTGGGCCTGGATTTCGTGCCGCCAACATTCCAAAAATCACGTTGGGCCTGGATTTCGTGCCGCCAACATTCCAAAAATCACGTTGGGCCTGGATTTCGTGCCGCCAACATTTCAAAATCACGTTGGGCCTGAGTTTCGTGCCGCCAACATTTCAAAATCACGTTGGGCCTGAGTTTCGTGCCGCCAACATTCCAAAAGTCAAGTTGGGCCTGGACTTGGTGCCGCCAACACCGCTTTAATCACGTTGGGACCGGGTTTCATCCCGCCAATGAACGGCAGGACCGGGTATAATCCCGCTGACCGCTTTTTATCAAATTGGGACCGGGTTTCATCCCGCCAATCTCGCAGGACCGGGTATAATCCCGCTGACCGCTTTTTATCAAATTGGGACCGGGTTTCATCCGCCAATCTCGGCAGGACCGGGTATAATCCCGCTGACCTTTTTATCAAATTGGGACCGGGTTTCATCCCGCAATCACGGCAGGGGATCCCGGTCAAATCTCTGACCGCTTTTTATCAATTTGGGACCGGTTTCATCCGCCAATCACGGCAGGACCGGGTTTAATCCCGCTGACCGCTCTTATCAAATTGGGACCGGGTTTCATCCCGCCAATCACGGCAGGACCGGGTTTTATCCCGCTGACCGCTTACCACGGCAGGACCGGGTTTTATCCCGCTGACCGCTTATTTCGGCAGGACCGGGTTCTATCCCGCTGACCGTTTATCTACGGCAGGACCGGGTTTTATCCCGCTGACCGCTTATTTCGGCAGGACCGGGTTCTATCCCGCTGACCGTCCACACCCCGTCAGGCTCAGATGTTATCCCACCGACCAATTCATCACACTGGGGCAAATTTTTAGATAATTTTTTCAAACAAGTCTTATACAGTTCTTCATTTTACATTTTTCTATCTGGGTCTATCCCATTTTACATTTTCTGTTCGGGTCTATCCCGTGGGTCTATCCCATTTTACATTTTCTATCTGGGTCTATCCCATTTTATTTTTCCTGTTCGGGTCAGTCCCGTTTAATTTCTGTTCGGGTCAGTCCCGTTTAATTTCTGTTCGGGTCAGTCCCGTTTTAAATTCTGTTCGGGTCAAGTCCCGTTTTTTAATTTTCATGTTCGGGTCAGTCCCGTGTTAGAATTCCTGTTCGTTGGAATCTTTTGCAGCCCAATAACACAGGTAAGTATTTGGTGTCTACTTCTTTGTCTCAAGTTTTTTCAAAACTCAGACAAAGAGGGGCAAACTGTAGACACCAAATTTTGAATAATTTATATGTGGCATCTACTTCATGATTTTTATTTTAGATTGCTTGCATTTTAGTTCGTTATTGTGTGTTATGATATTTTAGTTTTATTCATTTTCGCCCTTTTAGTTGACCTATTTCACTTGCTATTTATTCTTGTTCACTTTTAGTTTTAGTTTTCAGTTTTAGCTTTTAAGTTTAAAATTAGCATAGAATTAAGAGAAAATCATGAAAAGAAAGAAAAATAGAGTTTTTGTTTTATTTTGGCTTTATTCATCTATTTTAGTCATTTCTACTTAATTTATCTTTTATTTGGTTCATTTCGGGAAAAAAGAGAAAAAGTGAAAAATGAGAAAAATGAAAAAAAGAAGAAGAAAATGGGAAGTTGCATTTTGTTTTTATTTTATCCAGTGTTAATTAAGTTGTTTTGTAAGTTGTTTTGTTGTTGTTTTGTTATTTTTATTATTACCAATTTTTGTTTGATTAAGTAACTAGTTGTTAAGTTAAAAAAAAAAAAAAAAAAAAAAAAAGAACACCACGGTACGCAAGCTGCGTTTTGGTCGCAGCTTGCAAGAGGACTTTGGGGACGGCTCCTGAAGCTGCAAAATACGAAAAAGGACAGAGGTTCTTAGGGTTGATTCACCATATAAAAACAAGAGAAAGGATCAGCCGCAAGGGGGGGTTTCATTGGAGAGCTAACGGAACAAAAGAAAACAGCAAGAAAGAGAGCTGAGGGATAAGGAGGAGAAACCAGAAAAATAGAAAAGAAGGTGGGGCTAGAGAGAAAAAGGGCTGGTAGTGGAGCTTGTGAGGAGGAGAGTTTAAAGGGAAAAGCTTCGGTGAGCAAGGAAAAAGACAAAGACTTTCCTCAGTAAAACCAGTAAAAAGGCTGATCTTTCAGCCTGCTTTCACGAGTATTGTCTTCCCCGACCCAGCCTTACTGGTGAAGCCATCAATTTCTGCTCCATCTACGAAGGGAAAGGAGTAGTTTTTATTCAGATACCTTGAAGAAAGGACAACTGCAAGATTGCTGAATCTGTTCGTGAAAGAGCTGCCTTGCCTTCACCACTCCAATTTCGATTCCGTACGAAAGCGTAGCAGAAGATCTTGTTTCGGCCCCAGCAATTTAGGTAATCAGTTTTGCCATTTCCCTTACGTTTGTTTTGTTTTCTGTTTCCCTTTGTCCTTTGTGTTTTGGGCATGAGTTACGAAATAAAAATGAGAGGGGGAGAAGAGTTTGTGGTTTGAATCCAGCATATGGTTAGATTTCAGCTTTCACCTGTGTTACGGCAATGATTTATAGGATTATGTGTTTGGGCAATGATTGATAGTTTGTGCTGGGTATTTTTTGAAAGAAAACACAAAAATCACAGCACCAGAAATCAGCAAGTAATCGAATAAGTTCCTTGAGAACTACATAGCTTGTTACGAATCTCATTGTGCAAAAAGCTGTCAGGATTTTCTGGTCATATTCTTTGTTCTTTCTCACTTTCTTTGCCTAGATTAGTCTAGTTGATTAAGGAATGAGGATTACGTGAGTTTGAAGGTGGTGAGAGTGTAAGTCTGATTAGATTCCTACATGGATACAATTGCATGTATGATCTGCAAAAATTGCGGCAAGAATTTGGGATTGTAACTTCTTATCTGTTTTGATTTTTTTTTTTTTTTGAGCATGAGTAACCGCTGTATGACATGTCTGTCCGATGGATGCTAATCAATTTTGAGCTGGGATTTTTGTTGTGGCTGTTTGGGTAATTGATGGGAGGTTTTGGGCAGAAATCTAGCAACTAGAAATGGAGAAGGTTTCATTGGTTCATTGCTGATTGGAACATGTGTGTTTCGGCCAATTTCTTTGCTGCATTTTGCCGTCTTAGTCTTTTGATTTCTTGGTTTAATTTCTTGCTATATGTTTGTTTGAACATCTAATTCATGTGTCTTAACGCTTAGTTCAAAAATTTGGAGGTTTGGTTTAGAAGTTGTGATCAAACTTTGATGTTAAAACTGAAATTGAAACAGATTTTCCTAGTTGAAGAAAGCTTCTTTGATCAAATTTTTGCGTGAAGGTTTTGTTATTTTGCATGATTTCCTCCTATGATTTGGTTTGATTCGGATGGCAAGTCCATGTTATGTGTTGTTTAATTTGAAATTGGATATTGGATCAAGAATGCTTTGGGTTAAAGTATGTGATCAAATCTAATTTGATGTTGGAAAGTGGAATAAAAGTGCGGCAGTTCACTTGTTTCTTTTGTTGCAGAAGGTTGAACCGTAACTTTGCATGAATTTGCATGAAATAATCTTTGCCAAATTTCACTTTGACCCCTCAATCCTCCCTTTATTGTATTACGGCCCAACCAATTGGATAATCTCCTCAATTTGGTCCTTGATGATTTTAATTCTTGCAACTTCATTGCTTGTTTTGCTTCAATTAATTACCGTGCTTTGTCAATTGCATTTAAGTTATGACTTTAGGGACTTTATGACTAAGTGAGCCTTGTTTTGCCCATTTCTTTTAATTTTTCTTAAATAAAGTGGTGCCTTGACCTTTTTATTATTTTGGAGGGTAATTGGATAATTTCACTTCATTGGGGCGTCAATTCAAGGGAGGTACACCCTATCCCTCATTTGCACTACATTTGACCTTACGTGCTCCTACGTGTTATGTGAATATGCCTGTCTACTTCGCTTTCCTTATCTCCTTGCGTGCATTTACTTGCTTTTACTTTTATTTAAGTTTTATGGGGTATGTGTACACCTCTTGGCTTGTAATAGATAGGGCTCGGAGAGCATCTTGTCCATTTCCCTTTCCCCTTTTATGCTTTTATGGGGTATGTGTACACCTCTTGGCTTGTAATAGATAGGGCTCGGAGAGCATCTGGTCCATTTCCCCTTCCCTTTGGTTGCTTGTGTTTGTTGCTACGTGTTTAATCGCTTTATTAGGCTCTTGCATCTAGTCGAGCATGCTAAATGCTATGTGCTATGTGTTTACGAGTATTTTGGCATGTCTACTTGCTTTCATAGCCATGAATGAATGGAATGGATGAATGTACGTTTCCGCTAGTCCAACGCTAGTCGGAATTCATAGGATGGGCTAGTCCAACGCTAGACCCTTAGGGATTTCCCCTCGTTAGCACATCATTTGCTTGTTCACCACATATCATGCATTTTTCTTAGTTTTATCACTTGGCATGCTCCTCGAACCCCCCCCCTTTCCTTCATTTTAGGATTTTTTGCATTTCATGCTAGTTACAGGGTTCATTTGCTTGAGAATCCCCTTAAATATGGGATATAGACGAGTGTGGCTTTTTCTAAAGCCTTAGCACGCTTATATCCTCTCTATAAAAGGGCAAATTGAGTCACGATTTAGGTCTCCCCGTCCCACTTTGCATGAATTCCCTAGGCTCATGCATTCCAAGTCCACTCCATCATTACACTTTCACTTTCCCTCTCATTTGCACACGTACACCTTTTTATCCTTTCACTTGCACATGAACACTTTTCCTCCCATTTTTGCACACGTGCACCTTTGAGTTTCTTCACTTGCACACGAACACTTTTATCATTACTTGCACACATGCACTTCATATTATCATTTCACATACCGTACATTGCCCACTCACGTGCACACTTTCATTTACATATTTATTTTCTTTTATTACTTTTTCAAACTCATGTCCTCACATTACACACATGCATTCCATTCATTTGCATCCCACTTGCATTATTCGTGACTTCTTCAAAGGATTGATATTGGGCTTCACAATTAATGTGATTGGCACCACTCAACCTTTGAAGGGAAATTTCCCCCAATTCCCCTAGGTCTAGGGTTTGCATTCATGTAGGGCACTCAAATGTAATAAATTCTTTGGTTAAAACAAGAAAATCTTTGATTAAATCAACGCAACTAGCCTTGGCTAGGTCAAAGGGGTGCCTTGGATTCTATCCTTGCCTTCCCCTTTGTCAAACGTGACTCCCGAACCTTTTTCTTTGGTTTACGTAGACTAGGAGTCGTTTTAAAAAGGGTTTATTACTACTTGACTTTAAAACTCATTTTTGGGTGACTTGGTACACCTTAAACCATTACCAAGTGGCGACTCCAAACTTTTCATTTCAAAACCCTTTTTAAAACTATTTTTTGGCCAAATCGTCGCTTTCCAAAGTCCCATGGCCTTTACTTTTACTTTGCACACGTTCACACACCACACTTCACACATCATACATTCGACGATCGAAAAGTGGGGCGCGACACCTCGTTTGCATAAAATAGATAAGCATTTCCCGCTCATGTGCCCCAATCTCATGTGCCATAATTGGATAAATTCAGAATCAGATAAAGTTGATGTAGAAACAACAATAGCACCTGTAACAGTAAATTCCTACAAAATATACAAAGTACCAGATCTGTGTGCTTTCATAACAACAAGAGCATCTCGACTGATTTTGAGAACTCTACCTCCAGATGAATACCTGCACCCAATAGACTCAAGAGTGCCCAAAGAGATGAGATTTTTCTTCAAATCTGGATTGCCAACAACTTTACATGCAGCGTTGTTACCCATTAAAATAACCCTACCTTCAGTTGATTCATATGTTGAAAACCAATTCCTATTGGGACACATATGCTATGAACAACTTGAATCTAAAATTCACTTATTGTTAGACCTAAAAATAATATCCGTTGCACAGAAAATGGTTCCATCATTCTCATCAACTGCTACACTAGTTTCAGTGGATTCAATACTTTTCTCAACAAATTTTTCTTTTTGTTTTTCTTTATTTTTCAATTTAAAGCAATCGGAGATAACATGACCCTTCTTTTTACAATAGTTGCACATCACATTTTTATGTCTGGACTTGGATCTACTTCTATTTTCTGTATTTCTCTTTTCAGACTACCCCGAATAAACAAGCCATCGGCTTGACTCCTACTTGTTTCCCTAGTAATATCCCTATCAATCTGCTCTTTAGATTTTAATGCAGATTTAATTTTTCGATATGAAATTATTTTCTTTCTATAAATCATAGTATCATGAAAATGCTTCAAGGACTGAGGAAGGGAACACAAAAGTAATAGAGCCTGATCTTCATCATCAATTTTCGAATCTATATTCCCTAAATCCATAATAATGGAATCAAATTTATCAAGATGGGAGAGTATAGATGTACCTTCAGACATCCGAAACATATACAGGCTCTGCTTCAAACATAGCCGATTTTCAACTGTTTTCTTTATATACAAGGCCTTAAACTTGTCCCACATAGCCTTTGTCGAAATCTCAGTGGCTACCTCCTGCAAAACCTCGTCAAAGAGATTTAGGATAATACTGGACCTTGCCTTCTTATCCATCTCAGCAAAATTTGCATCTGTCATATCTTCTGACTTTTTCTCGATTCCGCGTATTGCTAGATCAACTCCGTCTTGAACCAAAATGGCCTCCATCTTGAGTTGCCACATGCCGAAGTTGACATTCCTGTTGAATTTCTCGACAACCATCTTTGTTATCGTCATTGTTGCCACAAAAATCTGTAACCTGAAGTTTGTCTCAAAAACTGGTCAAACAAATATGCAAGTCTCGTGAGCGAGTCCCAAGGAATGAATGGTGAGTGAGCCCTCAAAGATAAATGGACCCCACGGGTGAGTGGGCCCTACGAGACGAACGGGCCCCACAGGTGAATGGGCCCCACAAGTTGAACGGGCCCCACGGGATGAACGGGTCCCACAAAATGAACCTGTCTTACAAAATATAACAACCAACTCTGATACCAGTTTGTTAGGACTGGCTCAGAAATAAACAAAGTAAAGTTAGAACAAAATCGGCGGTATAACCGACCATATAATGTTTAGGCGGTATAACATACCATATAATGCTTAGGCGGTAAAATCGACCATATAAAAGGGTTGTGGCAACCCAATAAAGACAAATAACAAAGCAAAATAAAAGACACAGAAATTTACGTGGTTTGGTCAAATTGACCTACGTCCACGGGCGGAGGAGGAGCAAAACTTCCACTATGAAGAAGATATACAAAAGTTTTAGAAAAATGGTTCCTAATCCCAAAAGGCACCTAATACTAAAATACAAGAGAGCCAAAGCATTTCTACTACAAAAGGCTTAATGACCCAAAGGCCCAAATAGCCACTAATGCTCTCTTGGTTTGGTGCAATTAAAACCTTCAATAGGCTCCCTTATTTATAGAAAGCAAACGAAAGGTTTCCTTAGGCTTTTGTCAATGTGGGACAAAGCCACATTCTAACACAACAGCATCAAGTGAAAGCTTTTTTCCTCACCTCCAAGACTTGATCATTAGGGATTGCCCGAATTTAAGGACCCTTCCAAAAAAATTATGTTGTCTCACTGGTTTAAGCATAGCGGGTGATAGCAACATCTTGCCATTATCAAGCATATGCAGTACTGTTTTCACTCTTGAAAAACTAAGCATATTTGGCCTGTCAGATCAAACATGTCTTCCAGATTATTTATTTCAAAACAATCCAAAACTTGCACATTTTAGCATGGCCTATTGCTCAAACCTGACAAATATTGCTTCAAACTTGTCAGGCTGTGCCAATTCTCTTAAGATATTGGAGATTGAGTACTGCAACAGTGACATGCCACAAAGATTACACACCCTCCAGTTACTTGAGAGACTAACAATAAATGGATGTGGCAGTCTCAGATCCATACCAGCGCCAGAAGGCTAGGGCCAGGGCCTTACTTCTCTTGGTAACTGCGAGTTTGTTGGCTGTTATGGATTGACCAACATCCTAGGAGAAGCATTGCAGTTTTGCACCTTGCTGGAGTCTCTGTCAGTAAAAAAATAATGTAGAAAAATAGTTCAACAACTTGCTCTAATTGTTAAAATTCCACCAAAGAGCATATCATAGCAACTCTATTTCATCTGGCATTAATACAAATTGACAAGCATTTCCAATTTTTTAAAAGAAAAAACAACCAAAACAATGTCCGTAAGGATCACTAACTTCAGCCGAGAGAAGAAAATCTTTAGTATTACATGCAAAAGAAAATGAAAGATTGAAAATAAAAAATTTTAAAAAGAGACGTTACCAATATGATTGTTCCCAACAATTTGTTTAGAAACCACAATAATCAGTTCAAAGTTGTGGAAACCTTGAAATTAAGCTAAGCTTCATTGTTTACATGATAAGATGAGTGGCATACAAATTCTTAATCTGATATAAAAAATTCTAAACCTCTGGGAAATCTTAATGGTTGCAAACAGGGTAATAGTTGAAATGGATATTGAACTTCTTAGAGCACTATTGCATTTTCCCATTAGTGCAGATTTTTTTTAAGGAAACTGCTACAGGTAGTTGATTTTAAATGTTAAGAGTTAGAGTTGGAGTTACAAAAAATTATCGACCAAATGCACTAAAATAATATATAATACTTAATAAGTGATTAATTTACGTTATATTTGAATGACATTTTATGTTATTTTTAGTCACTTTGGTTATATTATTGGAAGAAAATGGATCATTTTGGCTATAATTGGTGTAAAATGCTCTTAAGTGATTAAATGAGGTTCTTATCACTTTTTACTTGCATTTTGTCCATAATTTGTATAGGAGTTGAAAATATACTTCATTTGGATGAAAAGAAAAGTAGATAGTTTTGACACATCTTTGTATTTCAGCTATAGTTTGAGCTATAATAATTGGATTGAGATGATTCTTGAACTAATTTGAAGACAAGAGATAGTTCTACAAGTCTTATGAAGACATCAAAATCCAGTTTGAAGGTTTTTAAGGTCAAAAAACTGAATTACAATAGCCAATTTCTATTGGTCGAAACTGAAACAGGGCATTGAGCAGTCAAGGGTAGTTTAGTCATTTCTCAGCCTACACAAGTACAAATGAGGTGATTCTTCATGCATTGGAAAGCTAACTCAAAGGGATACAAGTTTTATGTTTTGGTCATGGGTTAATTCAGCTTCTATCATCAAGAAAAGTTCTGTTGAAATTGAGGCAAAATCGGAGCAACGTTGAAGATTGAACAGAAATTGCACAAAAAGTCAAGGGAGCAATCCGGTAGGATTTATGGCCTGATTTATGGCTGGATTGCGATCAGAAAATGCTGCTCTCTACGCGGACAATTTGTTTCCACCTCCAGTAAGTCACAGCTATTGATAGACATGTGACAACAACTTAGCAACTGTAAAAGGGAGGTATCAAGCCTCATTTCTTGACTACATTTATTTTTATATAGCCATAAACTTGCAAGATTCAAGGAACCAGAGGAGAGCTTGGAAAGTGCAGAAATACTATCAAAATGTAGTTCTTACATTTTCTTAGTATTAGGTTAGATTAGTTAGAGTAGTATAGTTCATCTACTGTTGCATATTGACTAGATTAGGATGAAGAAGGAGGAACTAAAACTTATGTGACAAGAGTTATCTTTTCTCCATCTCTTTATCTTTTGTATTGGATTCTTGAGTATAATTAATATACAAGTTTTGGATTTTATGTTTATTATGTGTGTTTAAAGTTTATGCCTTGGGTTTGGTTGAATTTCCTATGATTGTTAGTGTGTATTATTTGGCTATTTAATGTTATTATTTGAGCAAGTTATTTAGCACTTTGGCTCTTTAAATCATGATTAACTTGGTTCCATTAATTATGATTATCTAAAATGTTATTTCTTCAACGAAAATTGAGATTTAACACTAGTTCAAGAAGTGCTAAACCTAGAGAGTACTCTCACAAGAGTAGAGGTGCACCTATGTGGCTTTAGTGATTCATTTCATATAATTTAATAGAAAAAATGAACTTCTAACTAATTTCATAACCACGAGAGTAGGTATGAATTAGTTATAATTATAGATGATTCACTACGAAAGTAAGTTTAACATGTATAAGGAAATTACGCCATAACTAACCAAGATAGTAGTATTCAATAATTCAAAAATAGCACTTGCATGAGTAGATAGGGATACCATAATCTAAGGAACTTTCATCTATTATTATTTTGCATAAGTTTAGCATAGTTTTATTTCTTTTAAGTCATTGATCATCTAAATAATAGAGAAATTTTAGTAGTGTCGGTAATTGTTCAATTTTCCTCGTGGGATAGACCCGATATATGCCCTAAACTACCAGTTGACCTGTATACTTGCAGTGAAACGGGTATATTTTAGAATTAAACTTGCACTTATATCAAAATCCCGTCAATACTTAAGCTACTGTTTGGTTTTACAGTTCCTCTTTTTCAAATGAGAGAATTGTGAGATTTAAGAAGCAAGAAGGAAGGATGAGGGATTTGAATCCAACATTTGTAACATTTCAGGTAGTTTTATGGATCATTAAGATATAGTCTTCTAATAAGATGTTGGAATGCTATTAATTTCCCAAGCTCAGTATACCATATAGAAGGCGGCATGGGAAATAGGTAGTTTTACATCTATTATTAACATTCGATAACGTACAAGCTCTAATCCAATTTTGGGATGGAATACTATATTCAAAATCTAATTAACTTTCAACTATATTAAGAAACAAAGTAAAATATCTAACTTTTTTCTTTGTTGGGCAAATACTAAAAGCAAATTAAGCATGTTACCACAAAAGGCAAAAACCAAAAATCAAATCTTCTAAGGGTTTCTAAGAAGTTGCAGACTTGATGCCTGCAGAGTTGCCGAGGCTGCTGCCTCCTAGACGTGCCGTGGAGCACAGAATTGAGTTGGTGCCAGGAGCCCAACCCCCTGCCCAAGCTCCTTATCGCATGTCCCCAATGGAGTTGGCGGAGCTAAGACGCCAACTGAACGAGTTGCTAGAGGGCCAGGCGCTGAGGCCGTCGAAGGCTCCGTACGGTGCCCCAGCGCTGTTCCAGAAGAAGGCAGATGGAACACTTAGATTTTGCGTGGATTATCGTGCCCTGAACAAGATCACGATCAGGAACAGGTACCCGATCCCAAACACCTTCGACTTGTTCGATAGGCTAGCGAGGGGCCGATTCTTCACCAAAATTGACTTGCGGTCGGGATACTGGCAAGTCCGCATAGCCCCAGGAGATGAGGAGAAAACGACGGTGGTGACAAGGTATGGTTCCTTTGAATTTCTTGTCATGCCGTTCGGTTTGACGAATGCACCTGCTACATTTTGTAGGCTGATGAACGATGTCTTGTATGAATACCTTGACAAGTTTGTTATAGTGTACCTAGATGACATTGTTGTGTATTCGGAGTCCCCAGAGGAACATGTAGGGCACTTGAGAGACGTATTCCGCAAGTTGAGGAAATACGAGCTCTATGTAAAGAAAGAGAAGTGTGAGTTTGGCAGGGAGCAGATCACTTTTCTTAGCCATGTGGTGAGCAATGGCCGGATCCAGATGGATCGCAAGAAGGTTCAGGCAATTCTCGACTGGCCCGCACCCCAGAAGGTCGCAGAACTAAGATCCTTCCTTGGCCTGGCAAACTATTACAGGCGCTTCATCCAGGGATACTCCAGGATTGTAGCACCTTTGACAGACTTACTAAAGAAGGATAGACCGTGGATGTGGGATTATGAATGCGAGGATGCATTCAGAATGTTGAAGGAAACAGTCACTTCTGAACCTGTGTTGCAACTTCCGGAGTTCACAAAGACCTTCGAAGTGCACACCGACGCTTCCGACCGTGCAATTGGAGGAGTGCTTATGCAAGATAAGCACCCAATTGCGTTTGAAAGCCGAAAGCTGAAGGAGTGCGAGTAGAGATACAGCACGCACGAGACGGAGATGACGGCCGTAGTGCATTGCCTGGAGATCTGGAAGCACTACCTGTTGGGAACCAAGTTCGTGGTGGTGACCGACAATGTGGCCAATACGTACTTCAAAACGTAGAAAAAGCTGACCCCGAAGCAGGCTCGTTGGCAGGAGTTTCTGGCCGAGTTCGACTTTGACTGGCTGCACAAGCCAGGAAGGGAGAACGCGGTTGCCGACGCGCTTAGCCGAAAGCATGTCGAAGAGTACGTCGCGGCCCTTAGCACTGTGGAAACGGACTTTCGGGACAAGATCAGAACGGAGTCCCTAAACGATCCAGTGTATCAGACTCTGGTCGCCCAAGTCCGTGAAGGCAAAGTTCGTCGTTATTGGCTTGAAAATGACTTATTTTTTGCCAAAGATGGTAGAGCGTATGTCCCGGTAGGAGGGGGACTTAGGCGACAGTTGCTGCGAGAGACCCATGACACTCCTTGGGCTGGTCATCCCGGAGTGGAGCGAATGAGGGCCTTGCTGTCGCGAAGCTTCTACTGGCCAAAGATGGAAGCAGATGTTGAGGCATATGTGAAAACATGTCTTGTGTGCCAACAAGACAAGGTGGAAAGGAAGAAGGAGCCAGGCTTGTTGCAACCTTTGCCGATCCCCGATCGACCGTGGCAATCGGTCTCAATGGACTTCATTTCGGGATTTTCTAAGGTCGATGGTATGGCTTCTGTTTTTGTAATCGTTGATAGATTTTCTAAGTATGCTATCTTTATCGGTGCGCCGAAGGAGTGCCCGGCTGATGTTACCGCTGAGTTGTTTTTCAGAAATATTGTGAAGTACTTCGATTTACCCGAAAACATCATAAGTGACAGGGATACCAGATTCACGGGGAGATTCTGGACCGTGTTGTTCGGATTGCTGGGATCCGAACTTAAGTTCTCTACTGCCGCACATCCTCAGACCGACGGGCAAACGGAGAGGATCAATGCCTTGCTGGAGGAGTACCTAAGGCATTACGTGACGGCAAGTCAGAAGAATTGGGTGGAGTTGCTGGATGCCGCGCAGTTTTGCTACAATCTGCACAAGTCATCCACAACAAAGCTGAATCCGTTCGAGTTGGTAAACGGGCAACAACCTCTGACTCCGCACGAAGTTGCACTTCAAGGAGGGAGTCGTTGCCCAGACGCACACCGGTTTGCTCGTGGCAAGCAGGAACTGGTGAACGAAGCAAGGGATAGCTTGATGGTGGCCCAACAACGCATGAAGAAGTATGCGGACCAACATAGACGGGACTTGGAGTTCCAGGTGGGAGATCAAGTGATGCTGAAATTGACTCCCCAGATTTGGAAGAAAGTGAGCAGCAAAACCGTCCATCGTGGGCTCATTTCGAAGTACGATGGCCCGTTTGAGATAATTAAGAAGGTGGGTCGTGTAGCCTATCGGTTAAAGCTGCCCGATAGACTAAAAATCCACTCCACCTTCCATGTAAGTTTCTTGAAGCCCTTCAACCAGGACGAGATTGATGACGGACGGAGGCAGGCAAAACGTGCTCCGCCGGTGATCCGCAAGCAATTCCAGAAAGAAGTGGAAGCTGTGCTGGACGACAGAACAATAGGGCAGAGCAAAAAGAACAAACGGACAGACTATCTGATCCTGCCTTGACAAGTTTGTTGTAGTGTAAGTAGACACCTTGTAAGAGGATCAGATAGTCTGTCCGTTTGTTCTTTTTGCTCTGCCCCATTGTTCTGTGGTCCAGCACAGCTTCCACTTCTTTCTGGAATTGCTTGCGGATCACCGGCGGAGCACGTTTTGCCTGCCTCCGTCTCTCATCCATCTCGTCCTGGTTGAAGGGCTTCAAGAAGTTTACATGGAAGGTCGGGTGGATCTTTAGTCTATCGGGCAGCTTTAACCGATAGGCTACACGACCCACCTTCTTAATTACCTCAAACGGTCCATTGTACTTCGGAATGAGCCCACGATGGACGGTTTTGCTGCTCACTTTCTTCCAAATCTGGGGAGTCAATTTCAGCATCACTTGATCTCCCACCTGGAACTCCAAGTCCCGTCTATGTTGGTCCGCATACTTCTTCATGCGTTGTTGGGCCACCAGCAAGCTATCCCTTGCTTCGTCCACCAGTTCTTGCTTGCCACGAGCAAACCGGTGTGCGGCTGGGCAACGACTCCCACCTTGAAGTGCAACTTCGTGCGGAGTCAGAGGTTGTTGCCCGTTTACCAACTCGAATGGACTCAGTTTTGTTGCGGATGACTTGTGCAGATTGTAGCAAAACTGCGCGGCATCCAGCAACTCCACCCAATTCTTCTGACTTGCCGTTACGTAATGCCTTAGGTACTCCTCCAGCAAGGCATTGATCCTCTCCGTTTGCCCGTCGGTCTGAGGATGTGCGGCAGTAGAGAACTTAAGTTCGGATCCCAGTAATCCGAACAACACGATCCAGAATCTCCCCGTGAATCTGGTATCCCTGTCACTTATGATGTCTTCGGGTAAACCGAAGTACTTCACAACATTTCTGAAAAACAACTCAGCGGCAACATCAGCCGGGCACGCCTTCGGCGCACCGATAAAGATAACATACTTAGAAAATCTATAAACGATTACAAAAATAGAAGCCATACCATCGACCTTAGGAAATCCCGAAATGAAGTCCATTGAGACCGATTGCCACGGTCGATCAGGGATCGGCAAAGGCTGCAACAAGCCTGGCTCCTTCTTCCTTTCCACCTTGTCTTGTTGGCACACAAGACATGTTTTCACATATGCCTCAATATCTGCTTCCATCTTTGGCCAGTAGAAACTCCACGACAGCAAGGCCCTCATTCGCTCCACTCCGGGATGACCAGACCGAGGAGTGTCATGGGTCTCTCGCATCAACTATCGCCTAAGTCCCCCTCCTACCGGGACATACGCTCTACCATCTTTGGCAAAAAGTAAGTCATCTTCAAGCCAATAACGACGAACTTTGCCTTCACGGACTTGGGCGACCAGAGTCTGATACACTGGATCGTTTAGGGACTCCGTTCTGATCTTGTCCCGAAAGTCCGTTTCCACAGTGCTAAGGGCCGCGACGTACTCTTCGACATGCTTTCGGCTAAGTGCATCGGCAACCGCGTTCTCCCTTCCTGGCTTGTGCAGCCAGTCAAAGTCGAACTCGGCCAGAAACTCCTGCCAACGAGCCTGCTTCGTGGTCAACTTTTTCTGCGTTTTGAAGTACGTATTGGCCACATTATCGGTCACCACCACGAACTTGGTTCCCAACAGGTAGTGCTTCCAGATCTCCAGGCAATGCACTACGGCCGTCATCTCCTTCTCGTGCGTGCTGTATCTCTGCTCGCACTCCTTCAGCTTTCGGTTTTCAAACGCAATTGGGTGCTTATCTTGCATCAGCACTCCTCCAATTGCACGGTCGGAAGCGTCGGTGTGCACTTCGAAGGTCTTTGTAAACTCCGGAAGTTGCAACACAGGTTCAGAAGTGACTGCTTCCTTCAACATTCTGAATGCATCCTCGCATTCATAATCCCACATCCACGGTCTATCCTTCTTTAGTAAGTCTGTCAAAGGTGCTACAATCCTGGAGTATCCCTGGATGAAGCGCCTGTAATAGTTTGCCAGGCCAAGGAAGGATCTTAGTTCTGCGACCTTCTGGGGTGCGGGCCAGTCGAGAATTGCCTCAACCTTCTTGCGATCCATCTGGATCCGGCCATTGCTCACCACATGGCCAAGAAAAGTGATCTGCTCCCTGCCAAATTCACACTTCTCTTTCTTTACATAGAGCTCGTATTCCCTCAACTTGCGGAATACGTCTCTTAAGTGCCCTACATGTTTCTCTAGGGACTCCGAATACACAACAATGTCATCTAGGTACACTACAACAAACTTGTCAAGGTATTCATACAAGACATCGTTCATCAGCCTACAAAATGTAGCAGGTGCATTCGTCAAGCCAAACGGCATGATAAGAAATTCAAAGGAACCATACCTTGTCACCACCGTCGTTTTCTCCTCATCTCCTGGGGCTATGTGGACTTGCCAGTATCCCGACCGCAAGTCAATTTTGGTGAAGAATCGGCCCATCGCTAGCCTATCGAACAAGTCGAAGGTGTTTGGGATCGGGTACCTGTTCCTGATCGTGATCTTGTTCAGGGCACGATAATCCACGCAAAATCTAAGTGTTCCATCTGCCTTCTTCTGGAACAGCGCTGGGGCACCGTACGGAGCCTTCGACGGCCTCAGCGCCTGGCCCTCTAGCAACTTGTTCAGTTGGCGTCTCAGCTCCGCCAACTCCATTGGGGACATGCGATAAGGAGCTTGGGCAGGGGGTTGGGCTCCTGGCACCAACTCAATTATGTGCTCTACGACACGTCTAGGAGCCAGCCGCCTCGGCAACTCCGCAGGCATCAAGTCTGCAAACTCCTCCAGTACATGAGCCACGGCATCAGGTACCTCCTGGTACATGTCGGGCTTCATCTCTACCAACGCAGCAAGATATACCATTTCGCCGCGCCTAAGGCTGGACTCGATCTGTACAGCCGACACCATGTTATTTCGTGGGTTGCCCTTCCGTTTCGGCAACCTTGCTGCAGCAACAAAGCCGGGGGTTTGGTCGTCGTCCACCATGACGCCGTCCAAGTGGGGAATTGGGTAGATCATGTTTGTAACCATGAAATCCTTGCCAAGGATCAAGTCAAAGTCATCCATCTGACTGGCCATGAGGCTGCACCATCCCTTCCACGGCCCTAACTACAATTCGACCGTTGCTACACCCAGCACTGGCTTGGCTTCCGAGTTGACAGCTTTCAACTTGAAGCCCAAGTCCTTCAACTTCAGCCGGAACTGCTTTACCACGCGTTCCATCACACAACTATGGGATGCTCCCGTATCCACCATCGCAAGTATCTGGTTACCATTCAACGTAACCTGCACGTACATCAAACCATTGTAAGCAGTACGATCATTAGTACCTGCGATGGCGTTCACGAACTGCATGGGGTTAACCCGTGCGTCCTGCATCCCGAACTGCTCGCCATCATCTTCCGCTATCAAGGCACTAACATTCTGGTCCTTCTTTTTGTTGGGACAATTGCGGGCCAAGTGTGGTCCTCCGCAATTAAAGCAGCCATCCTTCTTCGGATTTGGTGCCTGCTTTTCCTTAGAAGAAGTAGCACCACCGGCTTCGTTTGTTGTTGCCGATTGCTTCTTTTTCTTGTTCTTCGCGAACGGTCCACCTTTCTGATCCTTGCCCTTCTCCTTCTTCTTGTCGTTGGATCCCGTGGACCTGAAGTCTATCAATTTCTTTGCGGCAGCGAGTGCTTGAGACACGGTCTGAACATTCTGTCTCCGTAACTCCGTCTGCGCCCACGGCTGCAGTCCACGGATGAAAGTGTAGAGCCTGTCCTCCTCGGACATCTCCTTCACATCCAATATCAGGGCCTGGAACTCAGCAACGTACTCATGCACGCTCTTGTTCTACTTCAAGTTCCACAACGCGTCCCGAACTTTTCACGAGACATTCGTGGGAAGGAATTGTTTCTTCAATTCCTCCTTCAGCACGTCCCAAGTCTCAATCTTGGGCCTGGTGGGGTCTGATTGCTTCGTTCTCCACCACAATTTTGCATCCCCGCTAAGGTACATGGATGCAATGGACACCTTTTCTACTTCTGGAACGTCAACAGCCTTGAAGTACTGTTCGACATCCCACAAGAAGTTTTCCAAATCCTTCGAACTCCTACTCCCCTGATACGGTTTCGGCTCAGGGACTTTCACTTTCCCTTTCGAAGATTTCTGAACGGTCTGTGTGTTGGAAGAGCCAACCGCCTTCTTCAACACACCGATCTCCGACTGCAAAGTCGTGATCTCAGCACGGGACGAAGCCACTTCGTTCCTCAATGATTCAACATCCCCAATGGAAGAGACCTTAGCCCGGGTTTCCTCCATCTGCACGGTTAGGGCGTTGAT
The DNA here is from genome assembly GCF_003713205.1 of Coffea eugenioides. Classification (NCBI taxonomy): domain Eukaryota; kingdom Viridiplantae; phylum Streptophyta; class Magnoliopsida; order Gentianales; family Rubiaceae; genus Coffea; species Coffea eugenioides. Next base: position 40,842,349 of record NC_040037.1, read on the forward strand.
CGTTTCTCGGGTCTGCAACAAAGCGTCCACAACATTGAAACCCTCTGGAACGTCTCCCAGACGCTGCATCAAGTCTTCGAACGCGGATTCCTGGCGTTGCAACCGCTCTTGGACAGTGTTTCCGTGTCCAACCATCATTCTCTACAAAACAAACACAACAAAAGCACGGTCTAATGGATCAGAGCCGTGCTCTGATACCACGCTGTTACAAGGTGTCTACTTACACTAGCAAACCACACCCGTAATGGCACCGGTAGCCGCTACCAGTCAGCCCACGCAACTCGGATTGCACACAAGTATTCAGAACCTAGAACACTTAAGCAAAACAAAGGAACACACGCACAAGTTACAGCCAACACGGCCAACCCTGTATTTCACAATAATGATTACAAGGACTTTCTACAAACACTTGGCGTGCAGAACATCTAAAGGTGATTCTCACTATCTGAGATTCTCTGTCTTTAGTCTCTGCCTAGCCCAATATTTATAGGCACGTTTACGGTTGACAAAAGACCCAATCGCTGGTCTTAACTGAAGGTCCACGAAACTAGGAATCGGATAGGAACAAGGCTGAGTTGCTGGTAACCGCCAGCAACTCCCAGCAACCGCCCTCAACGGTTGGCAACTGCCCAACGTTCTTCTTTGGCGCGCACCAGCAACCGTCCAGCAATTCCGCGCGCCCCGTTTCCCGCCATCGGCAACGTTCCGCGCCTAGCTTGCTCCAACACTTAGCAACCTTAGGCACCATGGTTCCTATCCCTTGGAACCACTCAATCAACCCACCGAGCCATAGTCAATCCGTGGCCTTGGCCCCTGGCCCATGGCCTTGACTTTGCTTAGTTACAGTTATCCCTCTATATAGATGTCTTAAGGGAAAACTTCCAACCGTTAGTAGAGGCACCCCTCTGTCCCCAACTAACTCAGAGGCACCTGATGCCCCTGGAACTTTCCCCAACCCATACTTAGGCTAGGAAAACATCATCAACCACTTGTCTACTCATTCCTAACAAGCGTCACCTTCGGCCTTCCCACCTAGGCCATGGCTTGGCCGAACTTGACCACGACCGCACGCGTCCCGTCTGGACCGCGCCCTAAAGGACTAACAAACCACCCCCACTTGAAGAGGTTGACGCCCTCGTCAACTTGGCTTGCTTCCGCACCTTCCTCAGGTACTCAGCAATTTTGTTTTCGAACTGCCACAAGGTCACGTCCCGCTCCCAAGTAGCATCCAACTCGGTCTCGCCCTTCCATTGGATCAGATAGTCTGTCCGTTTGTTCTTTTTGCTCTGCCCCATTGTTCTGTGGTCCAGCACAGCTTCCAGTTCTTTCTGGAATTGCTTGCGGATCACCGGCGGAGCACGTTTTGCCTGCCTCCGTCCCTCATCCATCTCGTCTTGGTTGAAGGGCTTCAAGAAGCTTACATGGATAGTCGGGTGGATCTTTAGTCTATCGGGCAGCTTTAACCGATAGGCTACACGACCCACCTTCTTAATTACCTCAAACGGTCCATCGTACTTCGGAATGAGCCCACGATGGACGGTTTTGCTGCTCACTTTCTTCCAAATCTGGGGAGTCAATTTCAACATCACTTGATCTCCCACCTGAAACTCCAAGTCCCGTCTATGTTGGTCCGCATACATCTTAATGCGTTGTTGGACCACCAGCAAGCTATCCCTTGCTTCGTCCACCAGTTCCTGCTTGCCACGAGCAAACCGGTGTGCGGCTGGGCAACGACTCCCACCTTGAAGTGCAACTTCGTGCGGAGTCAGAAGTTGTTGCCCGTTTACCAACTCGAACGGACTCAGCTTTGTTGCGGATGACTTGTGCAGATTGTAGCAAAACTGCGCGGCATCCAACAACTCCACCCAATTCTTCTGACTTGCCGTCACGTAATGCCTTAGGTACTCCTCCAGCAAGGCATTGATCCTCTCCGTTTGCCCGTCGGTCTGAGGATGTGCGGCAGTAGAGAACTTAAGTTCGGATCCCAGCAATCCGAACAACACGGTCCAGAATCTCCCCGTGAATCTGGAATCCCTGTCACTTATGATGTCTTCGGGTAAACCGAAGTATTTCACAACATTTCTGAAAAACAACTCAGCGGCAACATCAGTCGGGCACGCCTTCGGCGCACCGATAAAGTTACTTTATAAAACACTAGGTTTGATAAGAACAAAAACTTGAATTTACTATTGTTGTTTCGTCACAATAATTGAAGAGCAAAGAACGAAAACGTTCCATGTGATTTTAATCAGCACCATTTCTCCTTTTTTGTAGTAAAACATTTGTCCAACTTGACTGACCACAGGTTCAAGTTTGATCTTCAACCTGTACAGGTAATGTGAAGAAGTAAGCATTTACATCGAGCTAGCCTGTACTCTTCTCCTATTTCATGCCCTAGACTTTTATACTCTACCATGGTTGTTGAGCAAAACAAAGCTTTCATCATACATAACCACTTTCTCAAGAGTAATCTGCCAAATTGTTAATACAAGAATATGCAAGGGATTCATATTGTGGATTGTAAAGTGCCAACCACCTATTAAACATGCTCAAAATTAGGCCGTCACTTGATTCAAGTAAGGGCAAATTACATTTTACCTCTCCATGGTTTAATATTTTTGCACATAACTACCTTATGGTTTCAAAAGCTATGCATAACCCCCTTATGGTTTGAATTAAAATGATATAGTGATGGAAATGATTATTCGTATAATGATAGGTTGCATTTTTGTCATTAATTTTATGATTGTTTTCTTCTTTTATTTTACCAAATATTGTATTAATTGATGTATTCTTCTTATATTTGGTAATTGGTGTTAATTGTAGGGATTTGGAGTAAAAAGGGATTAAAGACGTGATTTTCATTGACTTTTTATGCTCGTCCATGAAGCTTGGGAGTTGAAGCATAATCTCCAGCCATGAGTTGGAGTCTCAAAAGTCAAATTACGGATGTTTCATCAAATGATCGTTGTTGATCTTTGATTTTCGGATAAGATGGATTTGTTAAACTAATTTGATTTGTATTAGTAGTAGTAGGAAACAAAACGATAGGGAGTTTTATCGTTTCTTTATTCCTTCTTTTGGGGAGACTATTTAGTAGTCAGTAGGCAGTTTTTTTCTTCTCAAGAAACAAACAGATGATTTTTTCTTATCTTCTTCTTATTAGATACTTCATCTCATCTTTTGGGGGAGATTGCCACAATAATAAACTCCAATATTTCACGCGTGGCTTTTTCCATGAAGATGAGCTAAACTTCTTATTTTGGTCAAGAAACAACTAAGGACATGATTCATCTAAAATTGTGAGATCGAATTGATTATTTTTATTTCTTTTATTTACTAGTATTCGTATGTTTTCTGATTTAATTTCTTATGATTATTATTTTATTTGAATATCAAGGATACCCGATATTTAATTTAATCTAATAACCTAAAACCAGTTAGATCAGTTAAATCTGTAATTGTTTAATTGCTTTAAATTAGTAGTGACTTGTATGATTGGGTTTGTATTAGGGGAACATATGGACTAACTTAAAATAACCCTCATAGCATATTATTTGGTTAGAACAGGACTTCTCTAATTTTTAAAGCAATTAGAAAATTGAACTCTATGATTATACATAGGGTTATTTTTTGATTAAAACATTGATTAATGGTCGTACTTTGATAACCTACACAGCAATGAGAAATTAATTGTCATCGTGTATTTGGCAGTTATAACTTATTTATCAGTGAATAAATAAAATTATTATTGCATCCATAATCAATTGAGTAAACCATCTCCAAAGTTATTTCTTGGATAGAGTTTATTTATTATTGTTTCATTTTTAGTAAATTATTAGTTAGGCCTTTTTATTTGACTTATTCAATTATTCACATTTTTATAAAAGCCTCCATTACTCTGGGCTCTAGAAGAAACAAATTTTCTCCCATCCCTGTGGATTCGACATTACGTACTTTTATATGTAAAAATTGTATTTTTTTTCTTGAGCAGATATTTATTATTATATAGGATCGACACCTATCAAATTTTTAAGCCATTGCCGGAGACTGGTGCCTGATAAATTTGTTGCTTTTTTTGAGGTCATCTTATTTTTATTTTGCCCTTATTTTTGTTTTGCTAGTTTATGGCTGCTAACATTCCGTATTTTGGTGATAGACTAGATTTTATTCCTAGGAGGGATAATGAGATTCGTGTTGTTTCTAATAATCAATATTTACATACACTAACCTCTTATGCAGAAAAAATGGTTGTTGCAACTTGTGAAATTTGTTATATCTCGGATCATTCAATCAACATGTGCCCTACATTTCAAGATGACCTGAGTGCACTAATTAATAATTTCGGAGATTTTTCACCCCCAATCTCAAACGTGGTATGACCCTTATTCAAACGGGATATGATCAAGGATGGTAGAATAACTCCAACTTTAATTATGTAACAGAACCAATAGGTTTTTAATATCAATATTAACAGCAACAACCATCATCCATGTAAGGTATGTCTCTTAAAGAAATGATGAAATCACTAGTTGCTGACACATATCGATTTCAACAGGAGATAGAAATGAATATTCGTAATATAAAGAATTAATTGTATCTGATGGCATCTAGAGTGACGAAGTGGTTTCTCAAATATGTGAAGAACTGCCCTCACAGACCGTTATCAACCTTGAGAAAGATAAGAGTACAATTATCTTGACATATGACAAAGAGCTGCAAGAGTCCCAAAGAGAAGGATCTATAGATGCGGTTGAAAAGGAAGTTGAGAATGAAAAAATGAGACCCCAATCTCAAATCGTTCAAGTGAATGAATCCATTGAACAATTTATCAAATGTGGTGATACCTCCTCCATGCTCTAATTAATATTATCCTGACTCTTATTCTATAATTTCTGCTAGTGCGATTGATTTTGTTATACCAAAAATTTTTGAGTCTCATGGCAGGAATAAGTAAGGAATTGCTATGGTCAAATATCTTGAGCCAGTAAGTACTTGTAATGGAGAAGTAAGTGAAGAATTTAGGACATTACTTAATTTTTTCGCACCATCAACTGGTCAATGGAAAAAAATAACTCGTGTGCTTAAGGATCACTATACTGATGAAGGTTATTATGATTACATAGAGGATGAAACACTGAAATAAGCTACATAATTTTATCCTCTGTGAACAAATATAGCAATGTCTAGCCAAAGACATTAAAGAAAAACGCTGCTTGGGAGGCAACCCAAAATTTTTTAATTTTCAATTTTAGTCATTTCGTGTTTCTTGTTTAATGTTTAAGTACAATAAAAGTGATTTTGTTTCTTTGTATAAGAAAGTAGTTCACTAGAAGATGTGCTCAAATCAGAATTGAATGTTGACTATTGTTGCGTCCATCACAATTTTCCAAAAGACTTCAGGGGCAAATCATGCGCCCGTGCTAGTAGGGCACGCTTCACTTCGAGATATCGAAAAATGTTGGTCAGAAGACTCCCAGCCTTTATGATGTGTCCACGCCTTCTAGTCATGTGCTACGAAGAAATTTTCCAAAATCATGATCAGAAGACTCTTCCACTTTATGACGTATCCGCGTCTTCTCCTAGTGGGAAGGGTTCAAAAAAATTAATCTGAAATATTCCACTAGTTGAATATTTTATGTTCTTAAATTAGTTAGTCAAGAATTAGAAGAGCCCATGGTTTTAAAACTAACGGAGAAATATTTCTTGGGACTTAACCACTAATACTTGACGAGTGCTTTAATGCATCTTGGTAATAGATGATTTGAATAATAGCCATTGTTTGAACTCGATTGTTTGATTTGTTGTTTTCATGTTTGAGGAAAAGCATGGTTTATATAATTTGTAAACTCTAAGGGCCCTCCATCTACATGGCTCTATCAATCATGGTTCACCGTCGCGGGTAGCGGTCACGTCACAGTTTTGGTTGTTCCACATCCGTCACGGCATATCGGTTGAATATCAGATTATACGCACATTATAGCACATGAAATTTTCCAAAAATTTTGAAAAATTTACTTAAATTAGAAAATATAAAAAATGCACAATTTAAAAAAATATTCGAGTCGACTCTGAGTGGACTCGGATATATCGGCCGATATCATGCATCATGAATTCAAATCAGCCAATATTGGCCGTGTCAGAGCGAGTTGTCACGGAAATGGTAGTATCCCTGATTCAGGAATCGATATTGTACCGGTCCCCTCCGTTCCAGTTACGACTCAGCCGATATGTATCGGTATTGGCCGATATTACAAACCATGCTATCAATAAGTTTCCACAAAATTTTCATAACTTGATCAGCTTGAGACACCTTTATTTTTACTTTCCTGAAAGATTTCAAATGCTATATGGGATAGGAAAATTGACTGATCTTCAAACATTGTCATGCTTTAATGTGGATCAAGAGAAGGGCCGTAGAATTACCGAGCTGGGGAGCTTGAATAACCTTGGAGGTGAATTGAAGATACGCAATCTAGAACTGGTGAATGATGCAAAAGAAGCTAGAAGTGCAAATTTATTTGGAAAGCCAAATATCTACAAATTGGAATATTATTGGGGAAGAAATAGACAAGGCGACAACCAAGACAAAAATGTACTGGAAGGGCTCCAACCTCACCCAAATATAAAAAGCTTGAAGATAGAGAACTTTATGGGCAATGAGTTTCCATTGTGGGCTATCAAAATGGCTGTCAAAATCGAGAATGCGTGGTTATTACTTGAGAATTTGGTGGAGATAGAACTAGTCCAGTGTGAAAGATGTAAAGAAATTAAAGCTCCTACAACTAATGGTACTAATTACTACATTGGATCGAGCAGTAGTCTATGTAGAACCATATGGTTTCCATCACTTGAAAATCTCATTCTAGAAAGACTGACGAGCTTAATAGAATGGATTGATTTTCCAGATATGCCATCTTCAAGTACAACAACATCAAGTTAAGTGAGTTTTTTTCCTCGCCTTAAAAACTTAACCATCATAAGTTGCCCCCATTTAAGAACTATTCCAAGAAAATTTTGTTGTCTTACTGGTTTAAACCTAATGGGCGACAACAGCATCTTGCCATTGTCAAGCATATGTAGAAATGTTTTCACTCTTGAAACACTTCGCATATTTGGTCTGTCAGATCTAATGCGCCTTTTAGATTGTCTATTTCAGAAAAATCCGAAGCTTGCACATTTTGCTTTGGCCTATTGTTCAAACCTGACAAATGTTGCTTCAAGATTGTCAGGTAATGCCAGTTCTCTTAAGATTTTGGAGATTGAGTACTGCAATAGTCTAATTGAGTTACCACAAGGTTTTCACACCCTCCAATCACTTGAGAAACTAACAATAAAAGGATGTGAATAATGTGATAGTCTAAGATCCATGCCAGCACTAGAGGGCCAGGGCCAGGGCCTTACTTCTCTTCGTAACTGTGAGTTTGTTGGTTGTTATGGATTGACCAACATCCCAGGAGAAGCATTGTAGTTTGCACCTCTCTGGAGTCTCTGTTAGTAAAGTACTGCGATGAGCTTGTAGATTTCTTGATGGATTTGCAGAAGTTGCCTTCTCTCATGTGTCTGATGATACATCGCTGTCCCAAATTGGACATGGTGCCCAGAGGATTGTGTGGTCTGACTAGGCTGAGCCAATTGGACCTTGGTTATTTCTTGGAGTTTGGCTCATTCCAAATCATTTTCAATGGCATTGAGCAGAATCTTTCGTCCTTCTACAAACTAGAATTGTTTGGGTGCTCTGACTGGGATTCTCTGCCTGATCAACTTCAGTACCTCACATTTTTGAAACAACTGAGCATAAATGATTTTGGAGTTGAAACTTTGCTCAATTGGCTTGGGAATATTTTCTCTCTCGAAACTCTGAGGCTGTTCAATTGCGAGAAACTGCATCAGCTGCCTTCCTTAGAGGCCATGAGAGATATGATCAAACTGAAGGAATTTACAATGACAAATTGTCCTCTGTTACAAGCTAGTTGCATCTAGAGAAGCAACAACAACCCCAACAGCCAGTGGTCCAGGATTTCTCATATTCCTACAATCGTAATGGATTAATTTCTTATTCAGTCCTCATCATAAGCCATGGAAAATATTCAACTCTCCGAAATTTCCGTTATATTTCTATTTGGTTTCACTTCTAAAATTTGGCTATATAATTTGTCATTTAGCAAGCAGGATTCCTTGCATCTTTGGTTCTAAATCGATTGGGATCGATGTATCAAGGGATCAGGGATTTTTTGTGCTGAAAAATAATCTATTTCAGGTGATTTCTTAGACATTGCTTTTATGACTACAAATCTGTTAAGGAATAGGAACCACCAATTTATCGCCCCTTGCTTTTGCTGATTCTTATTTTCCATCCATTGCATGTCCTGTTTACCAAGGTAAATTATGACCAAAATCTTGTAAAGATAACTTGGCTTGTTCCTATTTAGCTTATGGTGAAACTCATAAATCTGGATCAAAAATCACTCCAACACATAAAGTCAATATCTGTTCTTGATAGTTCAAACCATAGCAATATGAATCCTAAAAAGATACGCAGCAACTAAGAAATTCTGAAGACAGACACCACAACCAAAGTAAAAATAATAAAACCACAGTTGAAGTTGAGCAGAATCTATCAGTTGAGTTATTAAAAGTTTAATTATTTCCCCAGTTCATTGAGAAATTTCAAGTTCTTTTTGCTTATGTGTGTGATCATTGTCAATTTACTTTGCTGCAGTGGAATGAATATGTTCACCTTCCAGGGCCCTAAGTCATCACGCCACAGGCTATTGGCATACCACCTATTTCGCTCAAATCTCATGTACAAAATTCAAGATTTGCTTCTTGTAGAATAGCTTTATCATTCTGTTATTTTCAGGCACTTTGTCATGGAGGGGTTCTAAAGTTGAATGCTTCGCTTTGCTATTACTACATGATTTTTGCATCACCTTAATCTCATATGTTCCTTATATTATATGGACTTTACTAGAGCTATATGTGCTTGTAAAGAAATTGTTACCTGAACCTAATTAATTAAAGCTGATTTCCTACTAAATTGGAGGCAAACTCTGAGGTAAATTGATGCAATTATTCTACTCTATATATGCTATTTGATGTCTGATTTTTATGATTAAGATTTTTTCTTAGTTCAAATGTAACCTGAAGAATTAAAATTCTTTGACTAATAAATCTCCCTATAAAATAGAATTTATGAAAAAATTGGAGATGAAGTATGGATAATAACTCAGAGCAAGTTTCATCATTTTGATAACTTGATTAGAATGCAACTGCAAAACCAATGATCATATCTTCGAAATACCAGACAAAACCCTCAATTACATAAGGGCAAAAAATTTCAGCGGCCATTAAACTATTGGCAGGATCATGTTTGGGTATCAAACTATTTTTCGTCAATAATTGACCACTAAACAATTTAATCAGTAAACCCGTGACCATTTCGTCATTAATTGCTCTTAATTTCTGAAATTAGCATTACACATGGCAAAGTCCAGGGGCAATTTCATCCAAAAATTTACTGACCATTTACTCACATAACCCATTGACTAAAAAAAAAAAAGAAGTGCAAGGCCACTAAGCTAACTTTCATTCTTAAAATCGTTGCAAATAACCTAGGAGCTCAAGCTTAGGGTTTTGAAGATCGAAGAGAAGGGAAAATCGTGGTGAATCTATGGATTGGGTTATCAGGAGAAGAGAAGTCGACATTGGTCCATATGAAATTTACGATAAGTTTTTATTTTTGTGAAAAATCATGTAAATGAACTGAAATTATAGTTTAACCTAAATATAATGGGTGTATTACTCAAGTTTGTCTCTGAAATCGAACGTGCTTACTTGTGGGTTTTGAATATGTAGCAGTATTATGGGGTTTAAATGTTAGGGTTTTCATCCAAGTGCCAGTTGTAAAAGTGACAAATTTTTGAACTATATTACATCAACAAGTGTTTTTTTCAGTCTTGTTTTTTTAGATGAAGTGATCCCTTTTTTTTTCCATTTCATTGTAGTGCCTAATTCTGAACTATTCAGTATTAGAATGTTTCACGGTGGTAGATTTAGTGGGCATCAGTATAAAACATATGTTGGTAGTAAAATAGATTATGTTGATGTGTGTGATGCAGAGAGAATAGCTATCCATGAGATAAATGCCATGGTTGAGAAATTAGGACATCATGGTTCAATGCTCTATTATTATTTAGAACTTGGGAGTGATTTGAATAAGGGATTAAGAAAATTACAAGGAGATACAGATATAAATGCAATGTGCAAATGGGTGTATAAGTACAAATTGATAGATGTTTACTGTGACCATAAGCCTTTACATGAAATTCTTGAAATGCAGTCAAATTCCTCACTATTAGGTAGTACAAAAAAAATAGGGGTTGTTATTGAAGAAATTGATGAATATGGCAATGTAGTTGTAGATGAAATGGCAATGGAGTTGTAGAACCTGGTCAACAATTGGTCGTCAAAAAGAATCTTTTTGGTAGCTCTTTTGTTAATGCAAATATGACTGCCCCTGGACCAACAATGGGAGGTATAAGTAGAGGTGAAGGTGTAAGAGTAACTATTATCATTGAGGCAGAAGCTAGTAGGACTGTTGTAAAGAGTGGGAGTAGAGAGGATGAAACTGATGTGAATGCAAGGGAAGTTGATGAAGATGATAAAGAGGACAGCAGCTCGAAAGGGGAGCATTTCACTGATGACGAAGAGTTTTGCAAAAATGATCAAATGCTTGGAAGTGAGAAACCAACTCCCACAGTTGAAATTCCCTCTCCTATTGCGAGGAGAACTATTGAATCTATACTCCATAAGAGCCAGGATGTAAATGACTTGGAAAGTGGTACACATGGGGGTGGTCAACATGATGCCTAAGCTGAAAAAAAAAATCACAGGCAACTGATGGAGCATCTAGTGGCAGCAAGAGAGCCAAGAAAAAGTATACTAGAAAAATAGCAAGAGGGAAAAGAAAGTGGTCAGCAAGAGGGGAGAAGACATCATCAGCACAAGCTAACCAGAACACATCATCACAGGCTATTCAGAATACATCACAGGCAGCTGCTAAAGAAATGGAAGAAGTTGATGATGAAGATGTGTTGCATGACAACACGATGGAGGATGATCTGCACGAGGCTGATGGCTCTTCTGCTGAAGACGATGAAGTGCAGAAAGGAATCAAATACATTGACTTCAATGCTAAAAGGGACATGAGAAATCCACATTTTCAGGTTGGGATGCAATTTACATCATCAACTTCAAGGCTGCAATCCAGAATTATTCTATTGCAAATGGTGGACCTATTTGGTACTACACTAATGAAGAACTCAAAGTAAGGGTAAGGTGCAAGGATCCATGCAACTGGGACTGTTATGCTTTTCAAGAGAAAGCACTTGGGCTGAATGATTTGGTCATTAAGGCCCTTTATGATATACATGAAAACTGTAGTCATGCCTGGAAAAATAAAATGACGACTGCTAAATAGGTTGCTAAGAGACATGAGGATAGAATTAGGGCCAATATGAACATTCCAGTCCATTCTTTGAGGCAGACAATGCATGAGGAGTACAAGATACAAATATCAAAAACAATACCTAGAAATGCAAGCGGTATAGTTGTTGACGAAATCAAAACTGCATAAGCATAAATGGGAATATTGTGAGGAGATTAAGAAAACCCATACTAATTCTACCATGGTAGTTGAGTTCACTTCATTTAGAGATATGGGTTCCAATCCTAAGTTTGTGAGGCTGTACTGTTGTTTGGGTGCATTAAAAGAAGGATTCAAAATGTGCAGACCTATGATTGGACTTGATGGCTGCCATACAAAAGGCCCTTACCCTGGTCAACTTTTATCAGCAATGGTAGTTGATCCCAACAATGGCTGGTGGCCTATTGCTTGGGCTATAGTAGAGAAGGAAGCTACAGTCCAGTGGAAATGGTTCTTACAACTTCTCGAAACAGATCTTGAAATAGATGATCAGTGTCTTCATCTCTGACCAACGAAAGGTAAGGATCTTATTATCCATCATTTGGTGTGAGGCTTGTGGCTACTTGAAGCAATAATTCATTTCTCTTTGGTGCAGGGATTGGACAGAGCATTATCTGAGATGCTACCCAACTCTGAGCATAGATATTGTGTGCACCACATGTATCGGAATTTCAAGAAGAAACATCCTGGAAAGGCACTTAAAGGGATGCTATGGGCAATAGCTAGGAGCAACACAATTGAGATGTAGAAGAAAGCTACTGAGGACTTGAAAGAGAATGATAGTGACGCATACAAGTAGGTGCAGAAGACTCCTCGTCCGATGCATTGGTGTAAGGCTTACTTTTCTCCTCACACTAAACGTGACATGATTGTGAATAATCTATACGAGTCTTTCAATTCACATATACTATAGACTAGGGATAGACCAATTATGTCTTTATTGGAGAATGTTAGAGAACTTATGATGGAAAGAATTCAAAAAAGAAAGGCTGCCATGACTAGATATCCATACTCAACTGGTCCTTTGATTAGAAAAATTATTGAGGACAGAATTAAGAGTCTTTCCAATGGTTCCCACAGTTCAATAGGATTGATGGTTATCAGGTAAAGGCCCAAGGAATACCCAGTTTGCTATGAATTTGAAAAAGAAGAGTTGCAGTTGTCGAATTTGGAATTATCTGGTTTACCGTGTACCCATGCCATTGCAGCAATTAAGCAAACTGAGGATGGTCCACATTAAATGATTGCAGAGTGTTACTACAAAAGCTTATTTTTTACAGGTTTATAATAATGTCTTGCAACCCATCAGTAGCCAACTACTTTGGCATGAGTCCAGCAATCTTCAACTTGATCCTCCAATTTCCAACCTAGGAGGCCAAAAAAGCCAAGAAGAAGAGATGAGATAGAGGGGGAAAACCATGGAAGAAAGCTTAGAAAAATGTCACTATGCATTGCAGAAAATGTGGAAAAACAAGGCACAATGCAATAACATGCAAAGAGGTGACTCAGCACCAAGAATTTGGTCAGCAAAGAAGAACAAACAACCTGTGAGTATATATACAGCTTGTATTCTAAATGTAGTCTCCAATCAACTTCCATTTGTAAAAGGTTTCAAGAAGAAGAAAACGGCAAGCAAAAGTAGTCTTAGCAATAGCAAACTCCATCAGCTAACCAACCAAGCCAACCAATTGCACTGCGACTCAGCAATCAAATCTAATGTCCCAACACCCAATTCCACCACTTCAGCAGCCAATACCAGTAGTCAATAACAGTAGCCACCCATTTCAACAGCCGATACTAGTAGTTCATCAACTAGATCCAATAGCTACAAGTTCTACATCTAGCATGAAATTCAACAAAAATGGTAAACAGCCCTTGACTGATGCTGACAAAGAGATGATTAATGCTAATTATGCCTATTTGGGAAAGGAACCACCCTTCAAGGTTGGTAGGTGGAAGGGTAGAAGAGGTGCAAATTTTGGTAGATCTAGATCTACAGGAGGCAGAGGTGCAGTTGCAAGTTAGATGGGATTGAATAGAGTTTTAGATGTTGATGATGTTGATTGATATGTAAATGACTTAACTTTTGACTTATAATAGTTTATTTAAGTGGGGCTATTAAAATAGATGTAATAAAGTTTAGGGGACCCACTTCACGTTATTAGTGGATGGCTTTTGTTGATGGATGCCTTTTGTTTTTCATCCATTGTCTTTTTGCATCCTCAAAAGAAAGTTTTGTACTTCTGTAAATTGGAAACTTTTGTAGTTGGTTTTATCCAATGAAGATGCTTCTTTTGTCTAATTTACTGTGTTATAATGCCGCATTCATAAGAAACTACAAAAAACTTGTATCCATTCATTCAGTAAAAACCAAAACAATTACAGTAGGGATTCCATTACAGAACAAAACAAACCAATGAAAATTTCACTACAAAATACAGCATAGGAATCTTTTTGGCCTGCTATTGCTACAGACACTACCACCAAAAGCTGCATCCACTCAACCTTACTACTCCCATTTTTCCACAATCACCTAACAACATTAACTATCGATCCCTTGATGGCCAACATATGGCCACTCTCAATAACAGTCTTCAAATAGCAACAGAGACAATACAACAATACAACAATACAAAAATCTATGTACCGAGAAGAGTTCTTAGGAGATACTGCTCTTTGGTCTTGTGCTTTTCCACTTCACCCTCTAATTTTGAAACTTTAAGTTTCAATTTTTGAGCTTTACTTTCCTATCTTCGTGTTGAAGTTTCTAGTTCCTCCATACTACTTTCCATTCTATTCATTCTTCGCAGCAAACCAGGAATCACTTGAGTTGATCTTTCACACATTGTTGGATCATACCATTCCCAAAAGCCACATCCCTCATCCTGCAATTTGCAAATTTACGTTTTCCAATACTAAATCCTCTTGTTATAATATCTCAATTACAAATCTAACATCTTACCTCTCCTAAAGTGCAGACCACATATCTTCTTGCTGGGTTCCAATTTGTCCATGAGGTCTTTATCATTGCTGTTAATCCGCAAGAGCATCTAGGTATGGGTTTAGGAGAGCATCTCGACATTCTTTGGCTTGTTCGATTTCTGATTGATGATTTAGGGCTCCCAATTAAGTCCTTATTGTTTACTCCACAAAAGACCAGACACCTTCTCTTCAATCTACAAAAATTTTCTCTTCCCTTCTCTTCAATGATTTAATAAAAACTAAGTTATACGGTCAGTAAATTGTTGGACAAAATTACCCCTAGACTTTGCCACATGTGATGCTAATTTCAGAAATTAAGAGTAATTAATGACGAAATGGTCACGGGTTTATTGATTAAATTGTTTAGTGGCCAATTATTGACGAAAAATAGTTCGATGGCCAAAACATGATTCCGCCAATAGTTTAATAGCCGCTGGGATTTTTTGCCTATTACATAATTTTCTACACTTACTAAAGTGAGCATGTAATGACAGGCTTATTGGGCAGCATCGTAAGCTGAAATTTCCCAACTGCCAAATGTATTAAAAAAAGTATCTTTCTAAAAGATAAGGACAAATTACACTTTATCCCCTATGGTTTAGTAGTTTTCTACATAACCCCCTATGGTTTTAAAAACTACACATAATCTCTTCGTGGTTTGGATTAAAGTGTCAAAATGACGAAAATCATCATTCATAACCGAGTCATCTAAAATATCAAAAATACCCTTATATAAAGTTAAAAATTATTTATTAACCAAGGAGGGGTTATATATATATTTTGAAAATTATAAGAGAGTTATATGGTAAAATATTAAAACATAAGGTGATTATATGGTAAAACATAAAATCATATGGGGTTAGTGTATCATGTATTTATAAGGGTAATTTTGATATTTTTTAAAGGTTCAGTTACGAATGTTGATTGCTATCACTTTGACACTTTAATCCAAACCATGAAAGGGTAATGTCTAGCTTTTGAAACCATGAGGGGTTATGTTAAAAAATATTAAACCATAAGGAGGTAAACTATAATTTGCCCAAAAGATAATGTGAAAAAAAGCTCAACAACTTGTCGGTTAAAATTCCATCGAACAGCATATCAAAACAACTCTATTTCATCTGGCATTGATACAAATCGACAAGCATTTCCATTTTTTTTTTTTGTAAAAACCAAAACAATGTCCGTAAGGATTACTAACTTCAGTCAAGAAAAGAAAAGCTTTACTTAACTAAACTTCTATGTACAAAATTTTCTAGTTAACTAGGCACAATGCCTTGAATTTCTGTATGAAGTAAACAAACAACTGGTCATTCTGCCCCAAAATCCTTATCACAAGGAAATGAAAGCAATCACAAATTAAGAACTATTACATGCTACAGAAAATGAAAGATTGAAAATAAATTTTTTTTTGAAAAAAGAGAGGTTACCATATATATATATATATATAACACATTAATTGCTTGATATAGGTTCTGTTGGCTAGGATTTTAAAATACATGCAGCAAGAAAACCTAAAGCCAAAAAAAAAAGAAAAAAGAAAAAGATATTCAATAACGGTCATATAAGTTCTACAGAATTTAAAAGAAAATAAAAAAGAACAATTTTTTCCAAAAAAAATAAGAGAACTGACATATGAGGATTGAGAAAAACAAAATCCACCTACTGAGTTTCCTGGCGATTAGAAATGACCATTTTATCTCTTCCAGCAATAGAACTCCAAAATTGTATGTATAAAATTTTTCATATAACAATAAAAACAATGTCTTTCCTTAGAATCTACTTGTATATCCATTCATTTGCAAGGCCTCCAGACTCATCCATCGCCATAAAAATGCTAATAGCCCGTAACAAATAGAGAAAACAGAATTCCACATGATTGTGCCTAACAATTTGCCTAGAAACCACGATCATCAGTTCAAAGTTGTGGAAACCTTGAAATAAAGCTAAGCTTCATTGTTTGCATGATAAGATGACTGGCAAAAGAATTCTTTATCTGATATAAAAATTTATAGACTTGTGGGAAATCTTAATGGTTGCAAACAGGGAAATAGTTTAAATGGATATTGAATTTCTTAATGTTGGATATTTTAATAAAAAAATATCACATATTTATTTTGAATTCAAATAAAATAAATTACAAATTCTTTAAATAAATTTTCAGTTACAAATTGAAACATTTAAATGTGTAACTTATGGGATTTATGTCTTGCTTTTGTAACTTATGTAATGATTAGGTTTTATGAAATCATGTTAATTTTTTTTACCGTAATACAATGAATCTAAACTTTTCAATTTGTAACTGAAATATGAGGTGTTAATTCCTATTAATGTTGGTATTTTAATATTCCTAATTTCTTAACCTATATATAAGGCATCTATCAACCAAACCAAATATATACTTTGCTATCTCTATACTACCTTATATTTTTCCTCCACTACTATAAGAGTTTATAGGGCAAAGACAGTGTTAGTGTGAGGTTTCTGTCTTGCTCCAATAGTGTAGATTGGAGTAGACTACAGTGTGCAAAAGGCTGGGCTGTTGTATCCTGGAGGCAACGTGCTGAGACCTACTACACCGGAGGATACTCCGTAGGGGCGTAAATCGTCTTAAAGAGAGCGATCTAGTCCGCGCCTCAACCCATGCCAAATCAACATTTTTATGGTACAAATTATTTGCATTTTTAAGGTATGAATTTTTTGTTAATTTATTTGTTAAATTTTATTAGAGAAATTATTGTGACTTATATGATTTATTTTGGTCT
This sequence comes from Coffea eugenioides, assembly GCF_003713205.1. Lineage (NCBI taxonomy): Eukaryota > Viridiplantae > Streptophyta > Magnoliopsida > Gentianales > Rubiaceae > Coffea > Coffea eugenioides. The sequence goes on from NC_040037.1 coordinate 40,859,584, forward strand.
AGAACCAACAATTAAAACAATACTGCATTTTCCCATTAGTACAAAAAAAATTTTTTGTTTTAAAGGAAACTGCTATAGGTAGTTGATTTTAAATGTTAGATTTAGAGATAGAGTAACAAAAAATTAATGATCAAATGCTCTAAAATAATACTCTATATAAAACTCAACTTACTTTTTGGTTTTACAGTTCCTTTTTTTCAAGCAGGAGAATTGTGCGATTTAAGAAGCGAAAAAGGAGAATAAGAGATTTGAATCCAAGATTTCTAACTTTTCGGGTAGTTTTATGGATCATTAAGATGTTGGAATGCTATTAATTCTCCAAGCTCAGTACACCATATAGAAGGCGGCATGGGAAATTCTTCAAGATTTCTAACTTTTCGGGTAGTTTTATAAGCAGAATAAGATGTTGGAATGCTATTAATTCTCCAAGATTTCTAACTTTTCGGGTAGTTTTATAGTCTTCTAATAAGATGTTGGAATGCTATTAATTCTCCAAGCTCAGTACACTATATAGAAGGCGGCATGGGAAATAGGCAGTTTTACATCTACTATTAACATTGGATGACGAACAAGCTTTAATCCAATTTTGAGATCGAATACTATATTCAAAATCACATTAACTTTCAACTGTAGTAAAATATCTAACTATTTTCTTTGCTGGACAAATACTACAAGCAAATTAAGTGTGTTACCACAAAAGGCAAAATAAAAAATCATATCTTCTAGGGGTTTCTAAGGAGTTAATTTATAGAACACTAGGTTTGACAAAACAAAAAATTGCATTTACTGTTGTCGTCTCGTCACAATAATGAAGAGCAAAGAACGAAAACCTTCCATGTGATTTTAACCCCTAGAGTTAATTACACAACTTAATCAGCACCATTTCTCCCTTTCTGTAGTAAAACATTTGTCCAACTTGACCCCAGATTCAAGTTTGATCTTCAACATGTAAAGGTATTGTGAAGCAGTAAACATTTACACCTAGCTAACCTCTACTCTTCTCCCGTTTCATGCCCTAGACTTTTATACTCTGCCATGACTGTTGAGCAAAACTAAGCTTTCATCATACGTAACGACTTTCTCAGAGTAATCTTCCAAATTGTTAATACCAAAATATGAAAGGGATTCATTTTTCGGATTGTAAAGTGCCAACCACCTCCTCAAAATTAGGCCGTCCCTTGATTCAAATAATGGTATGTAGTAATGCGGGATCGTAAGACAATCCGGTAACCAAAATCACCTTTGTCCAAGTTCCTTCCACATATTCCTTCATAATCCAAAGATGTGTATAGTGACAAAACACAGAAAGGCATCCTCCTATAAACAATAATGTCTAGTCACATTTTTTGACTGTTCCATCTCTCCTTAGATCTCATTCGTCAAATCAAGGCTAGCAATCTTCCCCATTATGAGAAATATTTCCCATTTTTTCCTATGGAGCTTCCAAGTAACATAATAAATCTCCCCAACAGGATGACCGCCCCAAGAATCCTCAATAGTCTTCCAAGAACTCGTGTTTCCGCTGTAAGCATCAAGCCTAGTTTGCCCCTTCAAGATGTTACCATAATGACGAGTTTGGAACACTTAATAATCATCCTTGGGTTCATCATTACCCAAACCCATACACAAGATTTGTGTCAGGATGTTCGAAATTAGGTAATTTTTGAGACTTTCAAACTGGTGATTCCACAAAAAAAATCTTTGTCTACTACAACATGAATCAACCCGTTACAAGCAAAATCCAGAAGAGATCATACCTGCTTAATAAAGTTTCACAGTTTTAATCTTAGTACGACCAATAATTAATTAACCGGAAGGTATAGCTCCTGCCAGACAACGATAAAAATACGACCTATCAATTTCAACTTTACTGCATCACCATTTGCTATTTAATAGGAAAAGTCAAGGCATAAGCAATATCTGATATTTACATTGTTCAGCAAAGCTTTGCTAGTGATGTTGAAGTCATGTAGATTAGTTTACCAAGAAGCACCTATTTTAAGTCCTTTTTCCTTCTGCAATCCTGCGTCACAAAATTTGTGCAAAAAATAATCCCATGACGATGACACCTGCAATTACTTACGAGTGATATCAAACAAACTTGCAAGCTTGGTACCTAGTTCTTTGTTTTTTTAACGGCAGGAAGGGGAGTCTAAAGAAGTTGTGTTGATAGAGCTGTTATTTGGCGCATTTTGCACTGTTATTTTGTCCTAATTTTGGCTATTCACGGTGCTAAAAATTGGAATTTCACTCATATTCGATATTTACGTGAATTGTAGGTGGTCGGCATAAAAAATGAGCTCGCGGGGCAAATTTTCAGAAGACCTTTTGTTTCAGAGCGTGGCCACGCCAGAAAAGGTAGACGCTACCGAAAAGACGGACCGTGGTCCACGTGAACCCAAAGCGTGGGATCAGAACTCTGTAGACAACACTTTTGCTCCAGGTTTTGCACCAGACGTTTTCTTCTTTGACTTCTCTTGGACGGCGGCTATAAAAAGGGAGGAAAAAGCCAGATGCAGGGGATCACTACTTTTAGCTTTAGTTTCTTTCTCTACTTTTTGGTCAGACGCCGTCTTTTGTTTCGTTTTCCTACTTCGGCAGGAATTACATTAGAAATTAGGAAGACATTAGCTTTCGTCTTGTCTCTTTTCTGTCAGACGCTTTTGGGTTTTTCTTTTCTCTCTAGCCGCAATTAGGGAAAAAGATTCCCCTTGTGCGAGCGGCTCCATTGTGGACGCAAAATACGAAGAAACTGTTCCTTCATTGTTTCACCCTTCCAACTCTCCGACAATTAATTGAATGAACTCAATTAAACCACGCGGGATTGACACGATGAGGAGCGGCTAATCCCCCCCTCTACCCAAAGGTTGACGCGAAGGCGCGGTCCATAATATCTGTGAGATCTAATCGAATCTTCATTATTTCTCTCAATTTATTGCTATTCGTGCATTTCCTGAATTAATTGTTCATGGGTATTTTATTAAATGAATATCAACGGCCGGGTATTTTATTTAATTTAATAGCCTACTGCCACGTTAATTAAATAGAATCCGTAATTGTTCATTTAGTTAACACTTCGTGGCAACCACCAAAATTGATTTTATGATGGGGAAACGCAAGATCTAGCTTAAATAAACCCTCTTAGCGTATTTATTGGTTAGGGTTGGGTTCTTCTAGCTTTAATGCAATTGGGTAATTAAATTCCTATGGTCATACCTAGGGTTGTTATCTGGTTAGGGAAGCAGACAATGGTCGTACCTTGGCTGTCGAAAAGGTAAGGAAGAACTGGTTGTCAGAACTTATTGGTAACTATAACCAATCTAGTGATGAATGGATGAAATATCTTTGCATCGATGATCATTTAATTGGACCGTGCCTGAGCAGTTGATCCTTTGGGTAGAACTTTTATTAATTGCTATTTTTATTGAATTGTGCTTTGTGAGTTAGTTCTGAATTTAGTTCGCTTTATTTTTATTCTTATTTTTATTTATTTGCCTCCCATTAAAAATCCCCCAATTTCGTTCTACTAATTTGGAAAGAAATAATTTCCTACCCGCTCCCTGTGGAATCGACCCTACTTGCCATTGTACGCAAAATTAATATTTTTTTTATAGACAAATCTGGTATATCGGATCAAGCAAACTCTTCGAGAATAGGGTGAATCAAGTAACCCATTACACACCTAGGGTCCCTGCTCCAGTACTTGGATTTGTTCTATAATTAATTTTGGTGGTAATTAGGACTTTTTAGTAATTATTATTGCACAGGTTCGGCACCTGTCAATTTTTGACGCCGTTGCCGAGGAGCTGGCATTTGGATTACTTGTTTCTTTTCAAATTCAGTTTTTATTTTATTTTTATTTTCTTCTATTCTTCTTGGTATTTTTGCTAGTTTATGCCCCGTTCTTCTCGCACAGGTGAATTGGTATACGATTCTGAGGTTGAGAAGGCAACGCGTAGGCGGAGGCAAGAGACCAGGAGACAAAAAAGAGGGCACTTATTTGCTGCGAACGAGTCAGTAGAAGACGAAGTAAGCATGGCCAACACCCAAACATTAAGGGAGCTGGCTGCTCCGGAGCTGACTCACCAACCATTATGCATCACATTCCCCACTTTGGCTGAGAATACTGCTTTTGAACTGAAGTCGGGGCTGATTCATCTCTTACCTTCTTTCTATGGTCTCTCTGGCGAAAAATCCCACAAGCACGTTAAGGAGTTCGAGATGATTTGCTCTAGTATGAAACCTCCTGGGGTCACTGAAGAGCAAATTAGACTGAGAGCTTTTTCGTTCTCTCTCAAGGATGCGGCTAAAGATTGGCTATACTACCTACCAGCAGGTAGTATTACCACATGAGTACAGTTGAAAAAGAAGTTTCACGAAAAATTCTTCCCTGCATCCCGGGCTGCGAGTTTGAGAAAGGAAATCTGCAGCATTAAACAGTATCCCGGGGAGTCCTTGTATGAATATTGGGAAAGGTTTAACAAGTTGTGCACTAGATACCCGCAGCATCAAATTAGTGAACAACTGTTAATCCAATACTTCTATGAGGGACTCCAATCAACTGATAGGAGTATCATTGACGCTTCGAGTGGGGGGAGCACTGGCAAACAAGACACCGAGGGAAGCATGGGAGCTTATTGAAGTTATGGCAGAGAATTCTCAACAGTTTGGCTTCCGTGAGAGTAACCCTACCCGCAGGGTTAATGAGGTGGAGTCAACATCTATTTAGCAACAGTTGTCGGAGCTCACATCCGTTGTTCGACAATTAGCTATGGGGAATGTGCCCTAAGTAAAGGCCTGTGGAATCTGTACAAATATGGGCCACCATACTGACTCATGCCCTATGTTGCAAGAAGATGGGGTTGAACAAGTGAACATGGCTGGAGGCGTGCCCGCGCCTCGTAGACCGTACGACCCATACTCCAACACGTACAATCCGGGTTGGAGAGATCACCCGAATTTTAGCTATGGTAATAGGCCACAAAATGCATTCTCCAATCGTCCACCAGGATTTCAGCAATCTTGGCAACAGAAGTCTCAGCCCTCGCCCTCTAGCTCAGGAAGTTCTTTGGAGGAAATTGTCAAGAGTTTGGCCACGACCACCACTCAACTCCAGCAGGAGACTAGGACATTAGTCACAACCACTGCTCAACTCCAGCAAGAGACTAGGTCCTTAGCCGCGAGCACCACCCAGTTCCAATAGGATACCAAGGCAGGCATGAAAGACATGGAGACTCGCATGAGTCAAATGACAACTACCATAAATCGCCTGGAGTCTCACGTTTATGAAAAATTGATATCGCAACCTGAGGTAAATCCTAGAAATATAAGTGCCATGACATTAAGGAGTGGCAAGGAAGTGGAGGGACCAAAGGTCACGAACTTAAAGAGTAAAAGTGAAGACGAGATCGAGAAGGAGATAGAGGAAGAAGGACACATTCGTGGAGGTCCTGAGGTAACTCTTACACTATCAATACCCGTTAAATCTAATTTACCTCCTTTTCCATGCAGGCTGGCAAAGACGAAGAAGGCAGAGAAGGAAAAAGAGATCCTGGACGTGTTCAAAAAGGTGGAGATCAACATCCCCTTGTTGGAAGCAATTAAGCAAGTGCCGAAATACGCAAAATTTCTCAAGGACTTGTGCACTCATAAGAGAAAATTGAGAGGGGATAAAAGAGTAGCGGTGGGAGAGAATGTGTCAGCCATGCTCCAAAGGAAGCTCCCACCCAAGTGTGGAGATCCAGGTATGTTCACAATCCCATGCAAGATAGGAAATACACCAATTAGAAAAGCAATGTTAGATTTAGGGGCGTCAATCAATGTGATGCCAAAGACCATTTTTGCTTCTCTAAATCTTGGGCCACTTAAAGAAATAGCCATCATAATCCAACTAGCTGATCGCACAAATGTATATCCAGAGGAGCTAGTTGACGATGTCTTGGTTCAGATAAATGAATTGGTCTTTCCTGCAGATTTTTATATCTTGGACATGGAAGATGAAAAATCATTAAACCCGTCACCTATCTTGTTAGGTAGACTGTTTCTTAGTACTGCCAGGACTAAAATAGATGTGAATGAGGGTACTTTGGCAATGGAATTGGATGGTGAAACTGTGAATTTCAATATTTTTGAGGCGATGAAGTATCCAGAAGAATCTAACTCGGTCTTTGGTTTGAGCGTTGTTGAGCCTTTTGTGCAGGAAATTTTCGAATTAGATGGCAAAGACGCATTGGAAGTGGCTCTAATGAAGCATTTGGAGTTGGGTGTAACTCTTGGTGTGGATTTAAGGGAAGAGTTGCTCCATGCTGTTGAGGCCTTACATTCACTACCCACCGTATCCCCAAGGTATGAACTTACTTCTCTTTTTGTGCCAGAAACTCAGACGAAGTTGCTTCCTTCAGTTGTGCAGGCACCGGAATTAGAACTAAAGCCTCTCCCGAAGCATCTAAAGTACGCATTCCTAGGAGATCGGGAGATACTCCCAGTGATCATCTCTGTACATCTATCTCCAAGTCAAGAGGACAGACTGGTGCGAATCCTTAGGGAGCATAAGGAAGCAATTGGGTGGAGTATAGCTGATATTAAAGGGATCAGCCCGTCCTTGTGCATGCACCGGATAAGGCTCGAGGATGATGCAAAGCCGGTGAGGCAAGCACAGCGAAGATTAAACCCCCTGATGATGAAAGTTGTGAAAAAGGAGATAGTCAAACTCCTAGAGGTGGGGATCATTTCTGCTATCTCGGATAGCCCATGGGTGAGCCCTGTCCAGGTGGTCCCGAAGAAGGCGGGAGTGACCGTGGAGGAGAACTAGGAGGGTGATATGGTCCCGGTCAGGAAAGCTACTGGATGGCGTCAGTGCATCGACTACCGGAGGCTAAACTCTGTGACTAAAAAGGACCATTTCCCCCTCCCTTTTATTGATCAGATGGTAGAACGATTGGCAGATCGTGTTTACTATTGTTTCTTGGATGGCTTTTCAGGTTATTTTCAGATCGCGATAGCACCAAAAGACCAGGAAAAGACTACATTCACATGCCCGTTCGGTACATTCGCTTATCGCCGAATGCCTTTCGATCTCTGCAATGCTCCGACAACTTTCCAAATGTGCATGGTAAGTATTTTCTCCGAATATGTGGAAAAAATAATTGAGGTGTTCATGGATGATTTCAGTGTGTACGGGGACAGTTTTGATGAATGCCTTGAGAATCTGGCTCTAATTTTGAAAAGATGCATAGAGACGAATTTGGTTCTTAATTGGGAGAAATGTCACTTTATGGTAGATCATGGCATTGTCTTAGGGCACGTTGTGTCGGCTAAGGGAATAGAGGTAGATAAAGCTAAAATAGACCTTATTTCTGCTCTACCTTACCCCGTATGTGTACGGGAAGTGCGTTCATTTTTTAGCCATGCAGGCTTTTACAGGAGATTTATCAAACACTTTTCAAAAATAGGAGCACCCCTGTTCAAGTTACTGCAGAAGGACGTGCCATTTGATTTTACAGATGAATGTAAGGAGGCTTTTGATAAATTGAAGGAGTCGTTGACATCGCCGCCTGTCATTCAACCCCTAGATTGGAGCATTCCGTTTGAAATCATGTGCGATGCGAGAGACTATGCCGTGGGGGCTGTGTTGGAACAAAGAATTGGAAAAGCGCCCCATGCGATCTACTATGCGTCAAGAGTATTAAGTGGAGCCCAACTTAATTACTCCACGACAGAGAAAGAATTACTGGCTGTTGTTTTTGCACTAGAGAAATTTAGATCATATTTATTGGGTGCAAAAATAATTATTTTCTCTGACCATGCAGCCTTGTGGTACCTGTTGGCGAAAAAGGATGCAAAACCGAGGCTTATACGGTGGATCTTGCTCCTGCAGGAGTTCGACCTAGAAATCAGAAATAAGAGCAGAGCTGAGAATTTGGTGGCTGATCATTTGAGCCGGTTGCTCACAAATCAAGAGGATCTACCGTTGAGAGAATCATTTCCTGAGGAACAATTATTAGTCATGGATTCGTCGGCACCATGGTATGCCGATATTGTAAATTTTTTGGTAACGAATCAATTACCTGCAGGTTGGTCGAAAGCTAAAAGATATAAGCTAAAGAGTGATGCCAAACATTACCTTTGGGATGACCCGTACCTGTGGAAGCAATGCTCGGACCAAGTGATAAGAAGGTGTGTAAGTGCAGGTGAGTTTTATTCTATTTTGACTTTCTGTCATTCATTTGCATGTGGAGGGCATTTTGGTCCAAAGCGGACGGCTCGTAAAGTGCTAGAAAGTGGTTTTTATTGGCCTACTCTCTTTAAAGATGCATATTTGTTCTGCAAATCTTGTGATAAGTGTCAAATGGTGGGGAATATTTCTCGTAGAGACCAAATGAGTCAAACCCCTATATTATTTGTTGAGATTTTTGATATCTGGGGTATAGATTTCATGGGTCCATTCCCCTCGTCTTTTGATTTCTTGTACATTATACTTGCTGTTGACTATGTTTTCAAATGGGTGGAGGCAAAAGCCACCCGGACTAATGACTCTAGAGTGGTTGCAGATTTTATAAGATCTAACATTTTTATCCGTTTTGGAATGCCGAGAGCTATAGTGAGTGACAGGGGCACCCATTTCTGTAATAAGACAATCACTGCATTGTTTTGTAAGTATGGTGTGCTGCATAAAGTGTCTACTCCATATCATCCACAGACGAATGGGCAGGCCGAAGTGTCGAATAGGGAAGTTAAGTCCATCTTGGAGAAGATGGTGCAGCCTGATAGGAAAGACTGGAGTCTAAAGTTGGAAGATGCTCTCTGGGCGTACCACACTGCATATAAAACACCGATTGGGATGTCCCCTTACAGGTTAGTTTTTGAGAAACCGTGCCACCTCCCGATGGAATTTGAACACAGAGCATTCTGGGCACTTAAGCGATGTAATATGGACCTTATAGAGGCCGGAGGAAATAGAAAGCTTCAATTACAAGAGTTGGCGGAGCTAAGGAATGAAGCCTATGAGAACGCTGCAATATATAAGGAGAAGAGCAAAATTTTTCATGACCAACAAGTGTCGAGGAAGTCATTTGTCATAGGGTAGAAAGTCCTACTTTATCATTCGAGACTTAAGCTTTTTCCTGGTAAGTTACGCTCCCGTTGGATTGGTCCATTCGTTGTTACTAATATTTCTCATTATGGTGCAGTGAAACTCCAAAGTTTTAAGACGGAGAAAAGGTTCGTAGTCAATGGTCACCGTCTAAAGCCTTATTATGAAGGGTTTAATAGTGAGCAAGTGGAGGTTCTATTCCTTGATAATCCAAGTAGTGAAGTCTAAATAGATGAAGGCCATGTCTAGCCAAAGACGTTAAAGAAATGCGCTACTTGGGAGGCAACCCAAGGATTACAATATTAGTTGTGATCATTTTTCATTACTCTGCGATTTTTCAGTTTTATTTTAATGTTTTGATTGTTTTTGTGATGTTGGACAGAAGAATAGGGGTTTCAAGGCGTGCCCATGCTTTGGAAGGGGTACGCTAGGTGCCCTGAGCAAATTGGAGACTAGCAGTTCCAGAGCGTGCCCACGCCTTGACGGAATTTCGTTTGGACATCATTTAGATGCCGTGGTCAGAAGACCATGTCCTCCAAGGCGTGCCCACGCCTTCCAACCCTTCTGATGGCGAAAGTAAAAAAAAAAAAAAAACCCTTGACCAAGACCCTACTTTTTCATACTTCTTCCCTGACTGGTCTAATCCAGTCTTCTCCCAATTTCTTTTGTCTGCGATTCACCTTCTTCTTCCTTTCTTCTTGTTGGTCTGTCCGTCACCGCCCCCCTCGCACCGCCGTCTCCGCCGCCTTCCACCAGCAGTCTGCCACCGCCCGTGAGGTCCAGCAGCACCGCAGTGAGCAGCCGTGCACGCCGCAGCCAGCACGGCGTCAGATTCGCGCCGGCAGCAGATCCGCAGCCTCCGCACTATGCGCGACAGGAGCGCACGTGCAAGCTTCGCCCAGCAGCGCTCCTGTGCGCCAAACCCCCTGCGCCCCTGCTGCCTCTCTTCTGCTGCGCCACCCTGAGCCCAGTGACGCCCGCCTGCCGCGCGCGACCAGAGCGTGCGACCTCCAGCGCGTAACCCTCGCTAGTGCGGACAGCAACTGAGCCCAGCGCACCGCGCGCTCCACAGCGCCTCACCAGTCGCACTTACCAAATCAGCGCAGCCCGCCGCCGCCGCCATCGCGTGACCCCGAAGGCTGCAGCCTCAACGCACGACCTACCTGCGCGGCCTTCCTCCGCCCTTCGACACGAGCGACCAAATCCGAGCGCACCAAGCAGCGAGGCGAGCAAGCCGCGCGCCTGCCTCGCGTGACCCCAACGCGACAACTTCCTTCAGCACCAGCCCGAGCTAGCTGCAGTGCGCGAGCCCTGCTCCCCTCGCGAGCGACCCCATCTCAGCCCGCGCGCAGCAGACCAACCTTCACCGCCCGCACAGCCGTGCGGCACTGCCCATTCCAATTCAACTTGGCGGAGCACTGAACTTACTAGTGGTACCCCCGTCTCTCTTTTTTGAACTGGCAACTGAGGTCTTGGAGTTTTTATTGCTGAATTTCTACTCGTATTGGGTTGACGTAATTGCTTGTTTTTGGGGGACCATTTAATTGTTGTCTGCAAGTGTGAGTCCGCGTATCTGCCTGGGATTGATTATATACTTGAGACATCTGTGGGCTCTGGTGAATTTATTATTTGTTACACGTGGTCGGTAGCTCGCTGATTGTTGCCTTTTATTGACTGATATCTTGATTTGAGGGGAGTTGGTTCGGTCTTCTTTATTGTTGTCGGCTAATTGACGGCAGTGGGGCATTGGTTGGTGTTTGTTGTCTGGTTGTTATTTGGTGGGGTAATTGTGTCCCCTTTTGCTGTTGAGCTGCTGCCTATTTAGTAATTTCTGTTGACTGTGGTCCCTGAATGCCTCCTAAAAAGGCAACCACTGCTGGGCCGTCTGGCTTCCAACCCCGTAAGAGACGAGCCCCGGTTCAACCCCCCATTCGGTCCCGTTTGGGCCTGAATAAAAGCACCATGTCTCCTGGGGAGTGGGAGGAACCGATCACTAATCTTACAAGGGCCCAACAGGACCGGTTTAACACCTTGGTGCATCGACCTTTTGCTCCTTGCAAGTGCTTCCATACCCCTACCCTTGACCATCTGCGAATTGCACGGGAGGTTGAGCAGTTGTTCTCGGCAATAGACTGGGAGAAGTATCTGATCATTAACTACCCCACGTTTGAGGAGCTTTGTTGTGAATTTTACTCCTCTTTTGAGTTTATCAGGAATGAATACATCACTTTGGATGAGTCGGAGATTATTTAGTTTAGATTAAAAGGCACACAGTATAGTTTCTCCATCAATGAGTTTAATCTGACTTTGGGCTTTGTCAGTGAGGATACCGTTGCATCCGGAGCTTATATCAATAGTGCTTGTGACTACACCAGACCGTTCAAAACTGAGTATATCGATATCTGGAGAAAGTGGTCCACGGATCGGCAAGTTTATAATCCGAGTCAGTCCAAGGCCTCTCAACTGAAGGATCCGGTCTTGAAGGTCATCCACAGGTTCTTGGCTCACAATTTCTCGGGGCGGAAGGATTCCTCCGGCACCCATACCAAAGCAGAATTCTACTTCCTTTGGTGCATGCGCAACAATGTTAAGGTTAATTTTGGATGTTGGGTAGCCACTCAAATGGAATCAGTCATTCAAAAGCGCAATAAACCGATTATTTTGGGCTCACTCATTACCCATTTGGCCATTCGATTGGGATTGCTAGACCTCGACAAGGAGTACAACTTCGCCCTAGCACGAGAGATTGAGCCATTGGATTTGCGCAGTTTGGAGCGGATGGGGGTTATTTTCAAAGTGGGCGATGTCTATCAGTTTACGCCCCCTGGTGAGGGCGGGCCACAGCCTCGGGAGCCCACCACTGCACCCTCCACTGGCTACTCACCCCATCCGGATGAGGCGGGTCCGTCCTCCTCTCATACTCCTCCTGCTGGGGACCCCCGCTACCAGGACCTTCAAGATTCTTTTGATGAGCTCAACACCCAGGTGTCGAGAATAGATGGCTGTCTTATGGCGCTCCAGGTCTTCGCCCGCATTCAGGCAGAGAATCAGGCAGCCTTCTTCGCTCACATTGGATTCACCCCGCCTCACCCCCCTCCGCCTTAGTATCTCATTTTTCATCCCCGGTGGTCAGGGAAGTCTCTCTTCTTTCCTCCTAATACTTTATTTGTCTCTTCTACATTAAGGACAATGTAGGTCTTAGGTGTGGGGGGAGTGGCTTCCATTAGTTCTTTTTCATTAGTTCAAGAAAAAAAAAAGAGAAAAAGAGAAAAAAAACAGGGGATGAATGAAAACAAAAATGAATGAAAAACATTGTAGTTAGTAGGTTTTTTTTTTGTTATTTCTATCCTTGTTAGTGTTGGGGTATGTTGCTGTGATGAATGACACAATCAGAGTGAGTGGGTATGTGGTCGAATATGCTAGCTGTGCATTTTGCTTCCCTTGGCAATGTCGTTGAATGTTGAATATGCTGGAATTGACCCATTCTTGTAACTTTTGGGGAGCTTTTGAGCCTTGCTTGAGCATATTATTCTTGTTTGCTCTATTTTGTTTGATTGAGTGGGTATCGCACATGGTATGAACATTCTAGAACTTGCTATTTTGTACATGTCAAGACCACATCCTGTTGAACTAGATGCATTTGAAATGATAAGGGCATTTAGGATTTGACCTCCTTGAGCTTTCGAAGGAAGTCATGCATTCACCTTGTTTCCCAATAGTGAACCAATTTGAGCTTTATCCTTCGCTTTTGATTGTTATCCGTGTTTGTTAACCCGAGACCTCTTTAAACTTTCTTGTTTATCCCTATGTTGTCAAGAGATGTCTGAAATCCATCATTTGTGCAAAGCAAACAAATTTGGGGTTGCAAGTACTGTCAGATTAGGAGCTGTATGATGTTATCCTTGTAGAAAGGGGGAGAAATTGGAAAAAGGCCACTGATCAGAGAACTTTGGCTTACAGGGCGTGCCCACGCCTTACAGGACTTTCTCCTTAAAAAAAAAAAATCCTGAAGAGACCTCTTGACCAAAGGACTATGGGCTACAAGGCGTGCCCACGCCTTGCGAGCAGTTCTCTCCAAAAAACAAAAAAAAAAAAAGAGAGAAAGTGAAAAAATTGGGGGCACTTGTACAGTGTGTACAGTAAATGAAAACTGCCTTGTTTGTGAAACCCCTCCGGTAAAGCACTGTGGTTATTGGTGAGTTTCGGACATTCTCTTGACACTTTACCCCATATCTACACCTTCTTAACCCGCCTTTCACCCGAAGCCCCATTACAACCCTATTAAAGTCCCTTTGATTTATGTGTTTAGTTCACTTTGAAGTGGTGGAGATGTGATAAATGTGCAAGCCTATGGTAATGGCATTCCTGATGTTGATTTGAGCGTTCCTAGTATTCATATATATATTCTTTGAATTACAACATGTCCGGTGTGTTCTACCTTTGGTGATATTGTCAGGGACCCTAGATGCTTGTGTTAGTATAGACTACTACATGACCTCTACTCTCTTGGTTGTACTTCTGAGTTCCGAAATGCTTGAGGGCAAGCATTGTCTAGGTGTGGGGGGATTTGATAGAGCTGTTATTTGACGCATTTTGCACTGTTATTTTGTCCTAATTTTAGCTATTCACGGTGCTAAGAATTGGAATTTCACTCATATTCGATATTTACGTGAATTGTAGGTGGTCGGCATAAAAAATGAGCTCGCGGGGCAAATTTTCAGAAGACCTTTCATTTCAGAGCGTGGCCACGCCAGAAAAGGTAGACGCTACCGAAAAGACGGACCGTGGTCCACGTGAACCCGAAGCGTGGGATCAGAACTCTGTAGACAACACTTTTGCTCCAGGTTTTGCACCAGACGTTTTCTTCTTTGACTTCTCTTGGACGGCGGCTATAAAAAGGGAGGAAAAAGCCAGATGCAGGGGATCACTACTTTTAACTTTAGTTTCTTTCTCTACTTTTTGGTCAGACGCCGTCTTTTGTTTCGTTTTCCTACTTCGGCAGGAATTACATTAGAAATTAGGAGGACATTAGCTTTCGTCTTGTCTCTTTTCTGTCAGACGCTTTTGGGTTTTTCTTTTCTCTCTAGCCGCAATTAGGGAAAAAGATTCCCCTTGTGCGCGCGGCTCCATTGTGGATGCAAAATACGAAGAAACTGTTCCTTCATTGTTTCACCCTTCCAACTCTCCGACAATTAATTGAATGAACTCAATTAAACCACGCGGGATTGACACGACGAGGAGCAGCTAATCCCCCCCTCTACCCAAAGGTTGACGCGAAGGCGCGGTCCATAATATCTGTGAGATCTAATCGAATCTTCATTATTTCTCTCAATTTATTGCTATTCGTGCGTTTCCTGAATTAATTGTTCATGGGTATTTTATTAAATAAATATCAACGGCCGGGTATTTGATTTAATTTAATAGCCTACTGCCACGTTAATTAAATAGAATCCGTAATTGTTCATTTAGTTAACACCTCGTGGCAACCACCATAATTGGTTTTATGATGGGGAAACGCAAGATCTAGCTTAAATAAACCCTCTTAGCATGTTTATTGGTTAGGGTTGGGTTCTTCTAGCTTTAATGCAATTGGGTAATTAAATTCCTACGGTCGTACCTAGGGTTGTTATTTGGTTAGGGAAGCAGTCAATGGTCGTACCTTGGATGTCGAAAAGGTAAGGAAGAACTGGTTGTCAGAGCTTATTGGTAACTATAACCAATCTAGTGATGAATGGATGAAATATATTTGCATCGATGATCATTTAATTGGACCGTGCCTGAGCAGTTGATCCTTTGGGTAGAACTTTTATTAATTGCTATTTTTTATTGAATTGTGCTTTGTGAGTTAGTTCTGAATTTGGTTCGCTTTATTTTTATTCTTATTTTTATTTATTTGCCTCCCATTGAAAATCCCCCAATTTCGTTCTACTAATTTGGAAAGAAATAATTTTCTACCCGCTCCCTGTGGAATCGACCCTACTTGCCATTGTACGTAAAATTAATATTTTTTTTTAAAGACAAATCTGGTATATCGGATTAAGCAAACTCTTCGGGAACATGGTGAATCAAGTAACCCATTGCACACCTAGGGTCCCTGCTCCAGTATTTGGATTTGTTCTATAATTAATTTTGGTGGTAATTAGGACTTTTTAGTAATTATTATTGCACAGGTTCGGCACCTGTCATGTGTGTATAAGAGGATAGTAGAAATAAGAATCTAATTAGATTAAAAGAATGTTCTGACACCTTTTTTGGATTTTTTTCACTACAAGTGAGATTCGAACCCCCAATCTAGTCTCTCTTTGGTGAAAGCTCAGTGGTTTGGTACCTAGTTCTTGACCAAACAAAATTTTCATGCAATACTCAGAGTTAGTACCAAGAAAGAAATTCATACGCACTCCACGAAATCAGACCTGTGACTCTAATCAAGAGGCAGCTCATTGCCATTCCATTCATCTTCAAGTTGGTTATTCAAGTGCAATACTTCATCATTTTTTCCATGTGTCGGGCATCTTCCTCCAATAACATTTGTGACTTCAAACGTGCTTCAAGCCTCTTTCCACTCTTTAATATTCTCTCATTTAGCTCCAAATTAAGGCTTGATCATTCAACCCTACAAATACGTAAAGAATTTGCAAATAAAATGGCACAATCACAAATACTTCCTACTATCAACTCAATGCGTAAATTCAAGGCAGAATAAGGACTTTAGACCATAGCATTTCACAATTTGACTCAAAAGCAACATGAAACATCTCAAAAATAATCACAAAATAAACACTTATCAAAATAAATCCTCTTCAAAAGAAGGGCAATTGGGACTGGCCAACTATTGCCAGATACAGGTGACAAAGGGGTAGAAACATAAAATATGTTGTCCCTGGGCAGACGTGACATGTCCTTTCTTGACTGATATTTCTTCTATGAAGAGTTTGTTTAGAAGCAAGCTGTAGGAATTTCCTAACTCTTTTATTTGCTTGCAGCTTCCACATCTAAGAGGGATTAACAAATGGATGATTGTCAAACATAATATGGGTTAATTACATCATTTTGTTGTCGACATGATAATTTTTATTCTACACCTACTTTATACTTAGGGAAAGAGGTGTATCCAAAAGAGTCAATATAGAATGTAGAGGAGATTAAATTGCCACCGGACCAAACAAATGGCTATGCACCTATCGGTGAAATTTGCAAAAAAGCTGAATAATAATACAAGTTGAGGGATTTGATCCCTCAATTTACACCCAATAAGAGTTTTGAGTTTCTCCCTGGTAGCTAGATCATCTGATCTACCCCCAAGGGGTAATTGCATCATGGAGAAGTAGGATTTAAATAAAAGGTTCCATCATAATGGCCCTTCCACCTATAAAAATCTTGAGAATTAGATTGATGTTGTTCGGGAATTACTTGAATCTTTTGAACAATCGGGGAAGCAAAACAAAAGATAACCTCTCTAAATTCCAAGAACCCATCTCGCCAAAAGGATGATTGACCAGCAAATCTTCTTCTCTAGATCTAAGTGGCCCTTGTCTTTTGCGTCTCAGGGGTCTACTAGACTAGTCTAGTTATCTAGACAAATTCTCCTCCACATTAACATTCCTTGTAATCCAGCCTGTATCTTTGTTAAGCGAATCCACCCCAATTTTAGGCTTTTTTTTATTAGTAGACCCAACCATCTCCTTTCTCTGGATAGAACCAGCTTTATTGAAGTTTTTGATTTTGAGAAGTTTTACTCAAAGTTGAGATTGGTTCATTTAACTCTCAAGCATGAACCAGCTATGGCTGCTTTATTCATGTCATCAGTATATCTTATACCGAACCTTCCTTCGTCTTTAGCACTAGTCACAGTCTCCCACTCTTCTACATGGAATTTCCTCTTCTGGTCAGTGGAATCCCACAAAAAATATCTTTGGAATTTATTTGTGTCATTACCTTTATCAGTTTATTAACCTATACCAAAAGGAGAAAAATCTTTTTCTCGCAGTTATCTTGTGATGGACATGTACAATTTGTCACTGGTAGCTGTAGTGTACAGGAGTTAAAACAAGAAGTATAGATACTAATATATTTTTCGGCACCACTTTCAACAAGTTAGTAATCTAATATTTATATTAGTTATAATAATGTTTGCAAATATGATTGCCATTGACAATTGTAGAGCTCCTTGATCCGGTGCAAATTAATTTTCTGTAAGATATGCTTTTCTTTGGTTGTATTTTGTCTAAGAGAATATGAATCAAATGTTTGCATAAGATGTGGTTTTGAACAATAGCAAACTTTAAAAAGAAAAAAAAAAGATTTAACTAGTGTCATCAATTGAAGTTTGAGTTAAATCTTAAAATCTTTTTTATGTGTAAATTTTATAACAATTAGATATCTTGTCGAGCTTACGGTCAATTTGTAAACTTGATTAATTATAATTTTTGTTTATGTTTGACTAATAATTGTTGTGCGGCGTACTCTAAATTTGTGGTAGTATTGATCTCAATGTTAGTGTACCTAAAGGTAATAATAATAAAATTTTTGAGCTTACAATCAATTTGTAAAATTAATTAATTCCAATTTTTGTTTATGTTTCAACAATAATATATTGGAAAAAAAAGTCGAATGAGTTGTTTTGAGGTGTACTCTATCCCTGTGGTAGCATTAATCTCAACAGATATAATTATGAGGGTAAATAATAATAAAGTTATACCCACATCGGGTCAGGGGGGTTGGGTTAGTTGGGTAGATAAGTCCTTGGGGTTATACCAAGAGTTGCCGGCTTTTGGTATTAACTCTAGGATTAGGTTTTTTTCATTCGGCAAAAGTCAATTGCTTTGAGTCGAAAAAAAAATAATAATAAAGTTATGAAGCAATACCTAAAAGTTACTTGTAATAGTTCCCTGTAACGTAAAGGGTCATCTGTGGAAGGGTGTCCGGATCAATTCTTACGGGGCCCAATTAATTCTCTGCGATTCAGGCCCGACGCTCCAACCCGGCCCGAATGCGCGGAGCAATTCAGCGTAGCGGAGATTCGAACTTGTGACCTCAAGGGTCACTGGTGAGAGGCGCTATCGCTGGATCATTCACACGGAGCAACGCAAGGGACTAATTGCTATACGCAAATGTACATATTCTTTACTCCCCATCTAGTCTGCCTATTGACATCACATTTGAAGATCCCCAACTGAGGAGGAGGAAGAAGAAGCCCTCTAAAAAGTTCACAAGCTGCAGGCTCCCAGGTACTTTAATATTCTCCCAACCAGTTTGAATTTCTTCTTGATTCATTGATTGCTCAGACATTTATTAATTGTGACGATAAGTATAGGGGGTAAAAAAGCTGACTTTTTTTGAAATGGTAAAGTTTTGTGCGCAACTGTTCTTTAACCTTGAAGTAAATCTTGATTAGCAATTTGGGATTCCATTAATCAGCAGTACGATGGATTGTCTTGGTTTGTTTCAAGTATATAAAAGTTTTATCTTTGAAGATTTGATTGCTAATGTTTTCTTAGCTAATAGGAAGTATTGTTTCTGTAGTTAAGAATGCCAGCTCAAAGAAAACCTGAGGAAATTGTCCCAACACTACTGGATCGTCTGAAAAATGCTAGGGATGCATTAGGACCCATCCATAACAAAGATGAGAAAATAGTTTCGGGATTCAAAGAAATTGAGACTGAACTTGACAAGATGAAAGATTGGGAAGGCGAACTCATAAAACGGTTCAGAACTTTGGTGCAAGACATCGATAAAGAAATTGAGACTGAACTTGAAAAGATGAAAGATTGGGAAGGGGAACTCATGAAACGGTTCAGAACTTTGGTTCACGACATCGATAATGATTTTTGGTTTGATAGATTGAAGCATGGCAACGCCGATGATATTCTTAATGGATTGGAGCTCATCAGAAAGAGGGTTGCATCTGTAAATCAGCTCTTTCCGGCGAAAGAAAGTCAGTCTTTTACTGGGAAGGATCAGCCAATGTCTGAAGAGTGGTCGAGACTTGGTGTGGAGGAAAAAATTTATGATAGCAATATCAAAGCAATATCAGATTTTCGGAAAAGTTTTGACTGTCTGGAGAGCAATCAATTGAAAGTATGCTCCTTGTGCCTTTCAATTTTCCCAGAGAATAGCATCATAAAGAAGAGACCCCTTATTTACTGGTGGATAGGAGAGGGTATGGTCGCTAAAACCTCAGAAAAGACTGCAGAGGAGGTTGGAGAAGATGTCTTTGGACAATTGATAAATGAAAGCTTCATAATCCCCAAAGTTGAGAATCATTCTCCCAATATAAACAGTTTTATCGTGCACCCTTGGATTCGAAGAATGCTGATCTCGGTTGCAAAAGGACTTCACTTTTTTGAATTTAATCCTACAGGGATGCCTAGCAATGATCATCGTCATGCATTCTTATTTGCGGGTCTTGATGCTTCAGCCAGTGAGATGCCTGATGGTATTCTTACGGTTTTCAATGTGAATTGTCAATATCTTAGATTTAAACTTGACTGGCTCTCGAGGTTGAATAGGGTTGAGGTTCTTCAGTTGGGCCGGTGGCAAAACTCTGTCGAACATCATATTGAAGTGGAATACGAACTCTCTTTGAATGGTTTGGGAAGTCAGACATCCCTAAGATATCTAAGCCTCAGAGGCATTTCTAGATTGACTAACCTACCTCGTTCTGTGCTTAAACTAATAAGCCTTGAGATTCTGGATTTACGTGCATGTCACAGTCTAGAGAAACTGCCTTCTGATATATCAGCACTGAGAAATCTTACTCACTTGGACGTGTCAGAGTGTTACCTGCTCGAAAGGATGCCAGATGGTATTCATAAGCTCTCTGCTCTCCAAGTACTAAAGGGTTTTGTGATAGGAAGTGTTGGAAGAAATCCGTGCAAGCTAAGTCAACTTGCTCAGTTAAAAAGGTTAAGGAAATTGAGTATACGAATTGGGAATGAAGCTGTAGGAGAAGGGGAGTTTTCAAACTTGGAGAACTTTGAAGCCCTGGAAATTCTGGTAATATCATGTGGAGCAGTTACAGAAGTTACAAAAGATGCTCTAAAGACCATCTCAGTCCCACCAAAACTTAAGAAATTGGACCTCTGGTGCATCCCTTTCCAAGATATGCCCAATTGGCTAAAGCCTGGTGTATTGCAATATTTGGAAAAATTATACATCACGGGAGGTGAACTCAAAAGCTTAAAGAACCAAGGTGAACAAACCTGGAAAGTAAAAATTTTACGTTTGAAGTATCTGAAGAACTTGAAAATTAACGAGCAAGAATTACAAACAATGTTTCCTGAGGTGGAGTACTTGGAGGTCAAATGCAACAAGGAGATTGATCGAGATGAATATGATCTAGATATCACACGGAACAAAAGGCAGCATGAGAAGCAATTGTAGCAACTACTTGAGTGAGTTTTGCTGCTACTTTTTTGTTTACTATTCATTTTTAATTGCTCCTGATTTCTCCTATATTCCTCCAGCTCCTGTTTTTAAAGCAAGTTATATTACTCAATTTCTAAGAATCGATTGCTTATGTTGTTTCCGACCATGATTGAGTGTTCTAGAGTCGGTAATATGTGAATCTCTTTTTATAACCTACCTCCTTCAGTGCTTAACCTAATAAGCCTTGAGATCCTTGATTTACGTGCATGTCACAATCTGGAGAAACTGCCTTCTGATATATCAGCACTGAGGAACCTTACCCATTTGGATTTATCAGAATGTTACCTGCTCAAAAGCATGCCAAAGGGTATTCATAAGCTCTCTGCTCTCCAAGTACTAAAGGGTTTTGTGATAGGAAGTGTTAGAAGAAATCCGTGCAAGCTAAGTCAACTTGCTCAGTTAGAAAGGTTAAGGAAATTGAGCATACGAATTGGGAATGAAGCTGTAGGAAAAGGGGAGTTTTCAAAGTTGAAGGACTTTAAAGCCCTTGAAATTCTGGTAATATCATGTGGAGCACATACAGAAGCTTCTTTAGAGACCTTCTCAGCCCCACTGACTCTTAAGAAATTGGACCTTCGGTGCATCCCTTTGGAACAAATGCCTGATTGGCTAGAGCCTGGTGTATTACAAGATTTGAAAAAATTATACATTAGGGGAGGTAAACTCAAAAGCTTAGAGAACATAGGTAAACAAACCTGGAAAGTTAAAATTGTACTTTTGAAGTATCTGAAGTGGTGTACTTGACGAGTCAGAATTAAAACGCAAGTTTCCTGAAGTGGTGTACTTGGAGAAATCAAATGCAACAAGACTGATCAATGTACATATGCTCCAGATATCAAATGGGACAAAATGCCACATGAGAAAGCAATTGTTGCGAATACTTGAATGAGTTTTGCTGCTACTGTTTCGTTTACTATTCATTGTTAATTGCTCCTGATTTCTCCTATATTCCCTCATCTTCCCTTTATAAAGTGAGTTATATTACTTAAATTCTAAGAATCAATTGCTTATGTTGTTTCGGACCATGATCGAGTGTTCTAGTGTTGGTAATACGTGTGTCTCTTTTTATTTTCCCTACAATCCTTGTAAGATTTTTTGTTGTTAATATTTTAAGCATATTATTTCCAGAAGTGTGAAATTTTCTTGTTAGTGCTGAAATCTCGTGTTTTTAGTCTCAATTAAAATTTCTCATCCTAACTTCTCCTGTCAGAGCAAGGTACTTGTTTCAATCTTTAAGTAGACGGCCCTCAAAACTGATGAATAGTGGAAAGACATAATCTGAGGAAAAACCATATGAAATTACTGTTACTCTTATTTTGGCAAGACAAAGTTAATCTAGCCTGCATGGTCCCAGGAGTAGGAGAAAGAGAAAGTGCTGCTTGGATAACTCCTCCTGCTTTAAATTTGTAAGGTGAAAAGAGGATATTTGTGAGGTTTCAGCATGCCTCTTTGATCCAAGCAATTTTGAGTGCAGGTTGAAAGTAAAAACAGGATGAAGTAGAGTGAAACAAAGAACTAATGAATCATTTGATGCTCATGGCTTTGCCGGCGAACGCTTCCAAAGGCGACCCTCTCGAGTTTCCTTCTTTAGCAGCCTCGATTGCAATTGAAATATTTTTTCCTCTGTTGTGGGAAAATTGGATTATTGTCTTATGTATTTAAGGATTGTTTTTCTTGTCCATGAAATCAACATAATGCTGCCTGCTATCCATGTCTTTACATTTTATAGATGCAATATCATGAGATAAGCTCTCCAATGGTGCCTTCCAGCTTATGATGGGCATTTCCATTGTTTTCTTACACTCGCCCCAAACTACAGTAGTATCATTTACAACATATTCTACACCTTTTCCAGTTTCCATTCCTCTTGTGATAGCCAACCGATTGACATTCTCTCCTCTTGATTAGAATAATTAGGAAACTGAACTAAAAGTCTTAATTGAAGAAACAGCAATTGGATCTTTGTTTGGTTGCATAAAGGGGTCAATGGCCAAATTCCCAATGAAGCGAGTCAGTCATCTTCAACAATTATCTTGAATCAGCCCCCAGAAACCTGAGCTATATTCTTCAGAGTGCTGCCAAGCCTGTGAATTTCTTTGGCTACTTAGATCAAAGAGATTTTGGCAGTAATTATTTGCTCGAGTGTCTATAACAAATGCAGTTTTGTCTTCACTACATTACAATGCTGTTTATTTTATTTTTACCGAGTGCCACAACTTTGTGAAAATTAAAATGGAAATTACTAGAGGACCAATAATCTTATAGAACCATATGCAGGCATCTTTTTCAATTCTATGCATTAAATCAGTTGGAGTACTTGGTAAGTAAACTCTGGTAAGAGAATTGTGAATTTGCAACTGGTTATAAAACTATTGACGATCTCCTGTCACAAGATGCAGGATTGGATTTGGTTTGTTGATAGACATGACATACATAATAGGCCAGCCATCTGACATGTCAAAATCCAGGTTCAGCCAGAAAGACAATTTCTTGTATTGTACAAGTCTACCTGCAATGACATCTGACAGGAAGGGAGGGAGAAAAACTAGAGACAAAAAACAGTGAGTGAGCAAACAGTTACACATTGCAAGCGTTTCACCTTCAACAGAAGTCATCATTCATCAAGTGTTTAACCTTTCTTATTAAATATCTTATGCACAACTTATTTGAGTAATTATAGTAGTGTAAGCTAGCAAACACTTAAACCTTGCAATGTAAATTAGCGATATCAGGGATTTACTTCCTCTCAAGATTGCATAGTGTCCAAGTGCTGCATTTGGGATGATGACAGACCTCTGTCCAGCATCACGTTGAAGTAGAAAATGAAGATTTGATAGTTGATTAAGAAGAAAAGGAAGGTGCAATATAAAGTGCATTAAATGATTTTGGGAACTCTGATGTGTCTAAATAAAGCCTCTGAGATGTTTTAGAATAACTACAAATCTTCAGTTCAATTGTTTGAATGGAATATTAATAATCAGTAATTTGATTACCATCCTAAGCATGCTGATATGAAATTGTCACATACTGCACGTTCGTACTATTTCCTTATTCTATGTGCTACCTCTGATAAAGCTTTTGAAGTTGTTAAGGGTACTTCAACAGAATATGGGGATTGTCTGATCTGTGTCCTAATTTGCAGTGTTTTCGGGAGAAGTATGCAGCTGTGTGATAGTCTTTGTATGCCTCTTGGACAGTTGCTTGTGACGTATCGAGGACTTTCAATAACCTCTTCAGGCTGTCTTTTGCTGATTGGAAGGTTATGATAGACTGTCAAGACAATGATCATGTAGACAGACTTCAGCTCGTTAAATGTGTTCTAAATATTCGTTTGTATTGGACTATTGTGTTTGTACTTCTAAAGTAAGTATTTAAGAAATTAGATAGTTTATCAGCAACTTTTTTGGTCTGGTGAGGAAAGAAAGTACTATGGAGCTAAACTTGGTCTGACATCTGTTAACCAGTGAGCAATGTAGCCTGAGACTGAATAAACTTGACCTTTGGATTATAATTTCTCGCCCACGAGCAAGGGGGCTTGGGACTCACTAAACTTGACCTCTGGAAATGGAATATCTGTGCATAAAAGGATTGCTGATTTGATGGGGAATGTTGGTACACTAAATATACAAAATAAAAGCGACCTTTTATAGCTTCTTTTTAGCACCTGTTGATTCTTATCTAATGCTTTGGCTTTTTTGCTGTCAATGATTCCCCATTTTGTGTGTGAGTGAGTGAACGTTTGCCTATGTTGCAGGTCTCAAACTGCTCCAGTCTCTCGATGCGCCAAGTATTTGCATGGTGTAGGGATTGATCTTGTTGATGAGTTGCTCCTAGTGGTGACTCAGATCAAGGGGAAAAGCTTAATGTTTTATGGATCCATTTTCAGGGCTTTTCAACTTTCCTTCTGCATTAGAATTTCTTTACTGTTGCAGGCTCCTGGAAGTTAACCAAATCTAGAAGTGAATGCAATTGCAGCTGCCTAACCTGCCTTGTAGATTGGAATAGGCTATTTATAAAAAACTATGAGGCCTGATGTATGTGTGTATTTGCATTATTTACCTGAGACAATGTGGAATTTGATATTAATCAATCATCTTGGTCAGACTTGGATCACAAACTTTTCGTGACTTTGTCTGATACTCTGATATCTGGACAGCAAAGGCCCTTACGTGGTTAGCGTGACAGCGTCTGGTATAAATGAAGTTGTTGATTGAATTTCCTTTGTTTTCCTACTATTTGTATAGTATTTAATGCAAGAAAACTAAAGAATTAGTCTATATAGAGTACTTTTTGTTATTTAGAAGTTATTAACATAAGAGTTATGCTAATTATATATTAAGAGTAGAGATTCTGATATGAGGAAACAAACTAAGGGTTGATTTGTTAGACACTCTTTCAAAGAGAAATTAAAGGGATAATGAAATAACTTATGATATGCGCAATTGTATAATTTCGATCGAGATCTATAATCCATTCCCTTTGTCCATGAAACAAAGGATTTATGACTCCAATTGATGATGGAGATTGGATGTCATCTTCTAGTTTATGAAGTCATGTCACAGAATTCTTCCCCTTGAGAAGTTCCTTGCTTGTAGATGCGGATAATAGTCTGCTTTGTTTTGAGAATGCCTTTGCTCCCAGGGTGTTCATCTTTTCCGTACAAGGGAGGTTCCAACTCCGTCCTACTAGTTGGGTTGGGCCTATTAGGTACTGTCGTACTGAAACATAGTGCTCTTGATGGGGTTAGGTTAACTTGAACTCGGTTCGTTCAACTTGAAAAGATTTGTTAAATCTAATCTTTTATTGGGTCGAACAAAATTTAGATTCGAATATTACACTTAAATTAAATGTGACTTGAGTTTGGGTCTTGCAAGCCTCAGGCTGATTAAGGTTCTACTCGTTTGTGTCTACATATATGCATGCATGTATGTATGTGTATATAAAATTGTTAAATATGTACTATAGTAATTCATAATTATTGAATATATGTTCTATATAATTATGTGTTTAATTATTAGTTTGGGTTTAGTTCAATTTGAACTCTGAACTCATACAAAAGTGTGAGCTAAGTTTGAACATTTTGATTTGAATTCGACATCTGAAAGTACGAAATCTAATAACGCTATTTAATTTATGAGTCGAGTTTGAACTTATAAAAATTCAACTTATTAAAGCTCGGCTTAGAAAACCTGATTGACGGCAAACTTTGCACGATTTTAATATAATGGAATATAATGGATCTGTTAATTGATGAAACTCCTTTTGCACGATTTTAGACGGCAAACTTTGTGATCCTCATGCTCAAGACAAACCATTTGCTTGTTTTTCACTGTTCGCTTTAGCCTATTCTGATCATTTTGGTGCAAGCGGAAACTAGATGGCTGAATAAATGGGAAAGGGAATTCCTAGCCTATTTGCTAGCTTGCAGTACTGGGCGAATTTTTTCTGCTATTTCCTTTGATACTGGGTTAAATACATACAACCCCTCAGAGTATGACGAATGCACACAAAACCTCCTTATATTTTGAAAACTTACAACGGACTTTCTTGTGCTTTGGAAAAGGTGAAATTGTTACTTTTCTGGGGGTTAATTGTATTTACCTTCCCTGGAATTTGTTTATATTACTAAAAGAACCCTATAGTTTGGTCAAATAATGCTTACCCCCGGTTAATAACTATTGCCAAGCCCTGTTAATAAAAATGTGAAAATGACTGAAAAATCGTAGTGTAAGAGATTTAAAAAATAAATTTTGAGACACACTAAATGAACATTTCTTTTAACAAAAGGAGAAAAAACAGGACCCATTAGATAGAGGCCAATACAACAAAACAAATATTAAAAAAATAATAGTGGAGTAACAAGAATTCAGAAAAAAGAACATAAATAAAACCAACTGTTATGGAGGAAAAAGAAAGAGGGAAAAAAAATGAAGGGAATGGATTTTAAAAAAAAAAAAAAAAGATGGGAAAGAGCAGAGCTATTTGCCTTGATAATCCACAATCATCATTTCGCATCCTTCATCATCATCCCCATCACCCAACATCGCAACGTCACCCTGCGATCCTCTCCTGGACTTGGAGAACGCTTTCGTCAGCAGGGTTCATCCTGCCAAAGCATGGTTCAACGTCGCAGTCGCGGCTTGGACCATTCCACATCGGTCTCGACATATCGGTCGCAGTCTCGGCGAGACACGAATTTTTGAAATATTTAATATTCTAAAAATTATAAAAAATATGATAAATAAAAATAATTAAAAATTAGTAAAAATAATAAAAATTCAAGTTGACTCGGGATGACTCGGTGTGACTCGGCCGTTTCAACCCTTCACGGTGACGTCTCGATCTGTCACGTATCTCGAAAATGGTTCGTCGCGGTTTAGCCCGAGACGGAGACGACTCGGCCGAGACGTCTCGGTCCCGGCCGAGTCTTCAAACCATGTGCCAAAGACATGGCAGGATACTAAATAAATTCACCCAAAAAAAAAAGTTGTTTGCAAAATTGAAAACCATCTATTGCATGAAAGGAGAACAAAAAGAGAAAGAGAGGAAGATAGAGGCAAAAAGATTGAAAGCCCAACCCCTCCTATTTTTGTCAATGTTTATCGACTTAGACAATTATTAGCTCTCCATTTCCACCTGTGCCTTACCACTTCTTTCTCCATTGATTTTTTT
Source organism: Coffea eugenioides (assembly GCF_003713205.1). NCBI lineage: Eukaryota > Viridiplantae > Streptophyta > Magnoliopsida > Gentianales > Rubiaceae > Coffea > Coffea eugenioides. Next base: position 40,886,774 of record NC_040037.1, read on the forward strand.
TTTCTCTTTGATAAAACACAAATGACAGAAAAGAAAAGGTGAGCTTTAATAAAATTTTCTTTGGGGACTTGAATATGGTTTTTTGTCCATAACCAAGTCTTGCTTGTTTTTTTATTCTTATCTGTGCTTAATCCATGTTTGGTTGAATCTCAGGTGTGGCGTTGCCCTTGAATCTGAGTGCTCATTTATTAAACGTGGAGCTTGACAATTTCCTTGTTGTAGAGAATTTGGCTTGAATATAAACACATGTTTTGCTGGATTGGCGTGATTTTGAAGCTAAGTTTCAAAAAAAAAAAAAAAAAGATTTGAGAGAGAGAGACAAATAGATTGGAATTGGCAATTCCAATAGTTATTGGTTTGCTATCGGAAAAGGCTTAGAACTGGCGTTGGGATGGAAGAAGAACGTCCGGTTTTGGTGGGCATTTTAGGGATGTCATAATAGTTTTGTGTCAATAGTACTAACACAGTTGATTGGCCGACACCGGTCAACTAATGGCAAGGGTGTGTTTATTATTAAGTTGTGAGATTTAGGGATCTTTTCGTAGTTTGACTTAACCTGCGGGTTTGATATGTAGTTTGGTCAAACCTCAGGGAAGATAAATGTAATTATCCCACTTTTTTTTTGTTATTTGTAGTAGTCAACACCCAAAAGTCAACCTTAGCACCTAAAAGTCAACCTTTCTTAATGCATTAATCTAGAATTACCTATCTGCCCTGTAAACTCTTCTGTACATGACTTTGAATTGGCCAGCACTTTAGTCTTGGGGTGAAAGTAAAATACTACAAGAATTGGTGGGCAAGCCTTAAAATTTAATTGATTTGTTACAGTTACATGAGTGACGTTCATAAAATACCCCTATTTAGTTGAACAATTAGGAGTCAGATCGATTTTAGGTAGTGGCACCACCCTCAAGCCTTAATTGGAACTGCAAAATAAGTTCGCGTATCAAATTAGTTAGGAATAAAAGTTAGGGACCACATCAGTACTAGTGAAAAAGTTTAGGGGTGAAATTGATCATTTTTCCCACCATTCCCATTGCACTCCGTCAAACCTACAGATTTGTGATCCCCTGCACCTGAATGTCCGAATCAATCCTTATAGAGCCCGACTAATCCCCTGCACCTGGAGTACCCCCAAGGGGTAATTGCATCACGGAAAAGTAAGATTTGAATAAAAGGTTCCATCATAATGGCCCTTCCACCTATAAAAATCTTGAGAATTAGATTGAAGTTGTTCCGGAATTACTTGAATCTTTTGAACAATCGGGGAAGCAAGACAAAAGATAACCTCTCTAAATTCCAAGAACCCGTCTCGCCAAAAGGATGATTGACTACTAAATCTTCTTCTCTAGATCTAAGTGGCCCTTGGATTTTGTGTCTCAGGGGCCTGCTAGACTAGTCTAGTTATCTAGACAAATTCTCCTCCACACTACATTCCTTGTAATCCCGTCTGTATCTTTGTTAAGAGAATCCACCCCAATTTTAGACATTCTTTTATGGGTAAACAACAAAAAAGCCCCCTGTGGTTAAGCAATCATATATAAAAGCCCCATGTAGTTTCATATCATACCAGTCGATACCCCGTGGTTTGAATTAACCTGAAAAGTGGACGGAAATCGTCAAATTTTCGGCATGTGTCTTAAACGAACTGCAAAGGCGCGTGCATATGCGAAAAATAGATTTCCACCACAAACTTTCACCTGATAAACCTACTTTACCCTCCACTCTTTAATAATAAGAGACCAGCTTCCAAGTCTTTCGAGTCTTCATGTTCGGCCAAAATTGAAGATTGAAGGCAGCATTCAAAGCTTGTGCAAGTAATCAATCAAGCAGAGCTTGCAGGCTAGCAAAGGAATTGCAGGAAACAAAGCCTTAATGTAAAAATGTGAACTGTATCTGTATATATTCGGTCTACAAATTCTGAAGGAAAAGTGCAGAAAGTACCCCAAGATGTCTTCCTCAAGCTCTCGACCAACAAGCGGGGGAAATGGAGGCAGAAGTCTTCGATACCAGTCTTGGCTATATAAACTGACCAGTCTTGGCAGAGGTCTTCCCCAAGTGGTCATTGGAGGCAGTCATATATATATGGCCACAGTTGCATGTAAACTCTAGTTCAATTCAAAGCATTGCCTTTTATAATTGCAAAATAAAAAAGATGTCAAAATTGAAAGCAAATATTCCTGGCAATATAAATCGTTTAATGCAAAGCTGATAATTCAACAAATAGCTGACGTTTATTTAATAGATTCTAACATCTTATTCAATATACAAGTTCATTTGCCCTTCTGGCCGCCACGTAAACCCGAGAAATATCCTCGAGGATTTGCCTCAAATCCGGCTCTTGAAATGTATGAGCCACCACCACCAAGCGCTTTCATATATCCACCGCTAGCACCAACACTGCCGCTGCCTTTAGACGAACCACCGCCACCGGAGCTTCCTTTCCCTCCTCCGTTGCCTCCACTGCCTTTGGTTCCTCCTCCAGGACTCCCACCTTGACCCATTTTGAAGTTGCTCTTTAGCTAACAAGTTTGAAACAATTCATATGCCAGTATAGCACTAAGCTGCTCGTGGGTGGATCATTATGCCAAGACTGGTCAGTTTATATAGGCAAAGGCTCTCGACCAACACTCCCATTTTTTCTTTGATATTTTACTGCAAATCTTAACTTCCTTGTATTCTCCGTCGATCTTGATATTTGATTGAAATAACAATCAAAAATTTTGCTGAAAATTGGCTAGAAAAGGGGCTGCTCTATCTCTCTCTAGGGTTTTCTATTTCTTTCTCTCTCTCTTCGTTGGTTTCGGTAGAATGAAAGTGCAAAATTACTTCTACAATTTTCGCTTATATCAAAAGGGTATTTTCGTCTATTCACTCAGCTCCGTCTGTTTTGACGATTTCCGTCCACTTTTCAGGTTAATTCAAACCATGGGGTATCGACTGGTATGATATGAAACCACAGGGGACTTTTATGTATGATTGCTTAACCACAGGGGACTTTTTTGTTGTTTACCCTTCTTTTATTAATAGACCCAACCATCTCCCTTCTCTGGATAGGACCAGCTTTATTGAAGTTTTTGATTTCCAGACTTTTTACTCAAAGTTGAGATTGGCTCTTTTGACTCTCGAGGATGAACCCGCCATGGCTGCTTTATTCATACATTTCTTATACCGAACCTTCCTTGGTCTTTAGCTTTAGTCACAGTCTCCCACCCTACTAGATGGAATTTCCTCTTCTGATCAGTGGAACGATCACAAATTTCTTAGGAATATTTGTGTCATTATCTTTATCAGTTTATTAACCCGTACCAAAAAAGAGAAAAACCTTTTCACGCAGTTATTTTGTGGCAGTTGGGGTATCAGAGGATTATGTACATGTTCAATTGTCACTGGTAATTGCAGCGTACAGGCGTTAAAACAACAAGTATAGATACTAACATAATTTTCGGCACCAATTTCAACAAGTTAGTATTTTAATATTTATATTAGTTATACTAATGTTTCCAAATATAATTGCCATTGACAATTGTAGAGGTCCTTGATCCAGTGCAAGAGAACCTAAAAGAAATTAATTTTCTGTAAGATATGCTTTTCTTTGGTAGTATTTTGTGTAAGAGAATATGAATCAAATGTTGTATAAGATGTGGTTTTGAACCGTAGCAAACTTTTAAAAGAAAAAAAAGATTTAACTACTGTCATCAATTGAAGTTTGAGTTAAATCTTAAAATCCTTTTTATGTGTAAAATTTATATCAATTAGATATCTTGTCGACCTTACAGTCAATTTGTAAAGTTAATTAATTATAATTTTTTTATGTTTCATTAATAATGAATTAAAAAATTTCAAATCAGCAATTGTGGTGTGGTGTACTCTAAATTTGTGGTATTATTGATCTCAATGTTTGTGTACCTAAAGGTAAATACTAATAGATTTTTTGAACTTACAATCTATTTGTAAAATTAATTAATTGCAATTTTTGTTTATGTTTCAACAATAATGAATTGGAAAAAAGTTGAATGAGTTGTTTTGAGGTGTACTCTATCCCTGTGGTAGCAATAATCTCAACATATATAATTATGAGGGTAAATAATAATAAAGTTATGAAGTACTAATACCTAAAAGTCACTTGTAATTGCTCCCTGTAACATAGAGGGTCATATGTGGATCATGTTGTACTCGTACTCATGTTAAGATTTCAAATAACTTGTAATTACGCAAGGGACTAATTACGAAAAATTAGAAGATAATTAAGGAGCTTTTTCTGTTGATTATACATTTTGATCATTTTTTCTTCCTTTTAATGTTCTTTAGTTTTCTATTTAGATTATAAATTTTTTTTTTTAAAAAGCTAAAATTTATGATTTACAAAAAAAAAAAAGCATTTTTTACTGGTTTTGTTTAGTCTCTATAATCACCCTTCATAATCAGATTTTACGAAACACTGAAAGAAGTCCAAAACTACAGGAACTGGTTTTGTCCTTATAAAATAGAGAATATTCCATGCCTCCAGATCCAATCCAAACAAAGTAATAGCATAGTCTATACGGTAAATGTACATATTATTTACTCCCCATCTAGTCCGCCTATTGACATCACATTTGAAGATCCCCAACTGAGGAGGAGGAAGAAGAAGCCCTCTAAAAAGTTCACAAACTGCAGGCTCCCAGGTACTTTAATATTCTCCCAACCAGTCTAAATTTCTTCTTGATTCATTGATTGCTCAGACATTTATTAATTCTGACGATAAGTATATGGGGTAAAAAAGCTGACTTTTTTTGAAATGGTAAAGTTTTGTGCGCAACTGTTCTTTAACCTTGAAGTAAATCTTGATTTGCAATTTGGGATTCCATTAATCAGCAGTACAATGGATTGTCTTGGTTTGTTTCAAGTATATAAAAGTTTTATCTTTGAAGATTTGATTGCTAATGTTTTCTTAGCTAATAGGAAGTATTGTTTCTGTAGTTAAGAATGCCAGCTCAAAGAAAACCTGAGGAAATTGTCCCAACACTACTGGATCGTCTGGAAAAAGCTAGGGATGCATTAGGACCCATCAATAAGAACGATGAGAAAATAGTTTTGGGATTCGAAGAAATTAAGACTGAACTTGACAAGATGAAAGATTGGGAAGGGAAACTCATAAAACGGTTCAGAACTTTGGTGCAAGACATCGATAGTGATGTTTTGTTTGATAGATTGAAGCATGACAACGCTGATGATATCCTTAATGGATTGGAGCTCATCAGAAAGAGTGTTGCATCTGTAAAAAAGCTCTTTCTGGCAGAAGAAAGTCAGGTGACAGAAATAACACGTTCGATGAGTTTTACTGAGAAGGATCAGACAATGTCTGAAGATCAGGCTGTGGGGAAGGATCAGACAATGCCTAAAGAGTGGTTGATACTTGGTGTGGAGGAAAAAATTTATGATGGCAAAGCAATATCAGATTTTCGGAAAAGTTTTGACTGTCTGGAGAGCAATCAATTGAAAGTATGCTCCTTGTGCCTTTCAATTTTCCCAGAGAATAGCATCATAAAGAAGAGACCCCTTATTTACTGGTGGATAGGAGAGGGTATGGTCACTAAAACCTCAGAAAAGACTGCAGAGGAGGTTGGAGAAGATGTCTTTGGACAATTGATAAATGAAAGCTTCATAATCCCCAAAGTTGAGAATCATTCTCCCAATATAAACAGTTTTATCGTGCACCCTTGGATTCGAAGAATGCTGATCTCGGTTGCAAAAGGACTTCACTTTTTTAAATTTACTCCCTCGGGGATGCCTCGCAATGGTCATCGTCGTGCATTCTTATTTGCCCATCTTTGGGATTCATACGATACAATGAGAGACAATCCTCTTACGGTTTTCAATGTGAATTGTGAATATCTTACATTTATACCTGACTGGCTCTCGAGGTTGAATAGGGTTGAGGTTCTTCAGTTGGGCCGGTGGCAACACTCTGTCGAGCATCATATTGAAGTGGAAAATGAAGATTTGACAGTTGAGTCAAAGGAGAAAAAGAAAAAGCAATATGAACTCTCTGTGAATGGTTTGGGAAGTCAGACATCCCTAAGATATCTAAGCCTCAGAGGCGTTTCTAGATTGACTTACCTACCTTGTTCGGTGCTTAAACTAATAAGCCTTGAGATTCTTGATTTACGTGCATGTCAGAGTCTAGAGAAACTGCCTTCTGATATATCAGCACTGAGAAATCTTACTCACTTGGATGTGTCAGAGTGTTACCTGCTCGAAAGCATGCCAGACGGTATTCATATGCTCTCTGCTCTCCAAGTACTAAAGGGTTTTGTGATAGGAAGTGTTGGAAGAAATCCGTGCAAGCTAAGTCAACTTGCCCAGTTAAAAAGGTTAAGGAAATTGAGCATACGAATTGGGAATGAAGCTGTAGAAAACGAGGAGTTTTCAAACTTGGAGAACTTTGAAGCCCTTGAAATTCTGGTAATATCATGTGGAGCACGTACAGAAGCTGCTCTAAAGACCATCTCAGTCCCACCGAAACTTAAAAAATTGGACCTCCGGCGCATCCCTTTGCAAGATATGCCTGATTGGCTAGAGCCTGGTGTATTACAATATTTGGAAAAATTATACATCAGGGGAGGTGAACTCAAATGCTTAAAGAACCAAGGTGAACAAACCTGGAAAGTTAAAATTTTACGTTTGAAGTATCTGAAGAACTTGAAAATTGACGAGCAAGAATTACAAACAATGTTTCCTGAGGTGGAGTACTTGGAGAAAGTCAAATGCAACAAGACTGATCAAGGTACATATGATCCAGCTATCATATGGGACAAAACGCTGCATGAGAAAGCAATTGTAGCAAATACTTGAGTGAGTTTTGCTGCTACTGTTTTGTTTACTATTCATTATTAATTGCTCCTGATTTCTCCTATATTCCCTCATCTTCCCTTTTTAAAGCGAGTTATATTACTCAAATTCTAAGAATCAATTGCTTATGTTGTTTTGGACCATGATTGAGTGTTCTAGTGTCAGTTGGTAATACATGTATCTCTTTTTATTTTCCCTACAATCCTTGTAAGATTTTTTGTTGCTAATATTTTGAGAATATTATTGCCAGAAGAAGTAACTGAAATTCTCTTGTTAGTGCTGAAATCTCGTGTTTGTAGTCTCAATTAAAATTTCTCTTCCTAACTCCACCTGTCAGAGCAAGGTACTTGTTTCAATCTTTAAATAGACTACCCTCAAAACTGATGAATAGTGGAAAGACATAATCTGAGGAAAAACTATATGAATACTCTTATTTTGACAAGACAAAGCTAATCTAACCTGCATGGTCCCAGGAGTAGGAGAAAGAGAAGGTGCTGCTTGGATAACTCCTCCTGCTTTAAATTTGTAAGGTGAAAAGAGGAAATTTGTGAGGTTTCAGCATGTTGTGCAGGTTGAAAGTCAAAACTGGATGAAGTAGAGTGAAACAAAGAACTAATGAATCATTTGATGCTCATGTTTGCAATTGAAATATTTTTTCCTCTGTTGTGGGAAAACTGGATTATTGTCTTATGTATTTAAGGATTGTTTTTCTTGTCCATGAAATCAACATAATGCTGCCTGCTGTCCATGTCTTTACATTTTATAGATGCAATATCATGAGATAAGCTCTGCAATGGTGCCTTCCAGCTTATGATGGGCATTTCCATTCTTTTCTTACACTCGCCCCAAACTACACTAGTATCATTTACAACATATTCTACACCTTTTCCAGTTTCCATTCCTCTCGTGATAGCCAACCAATTGACATTCTCTCCTCTTGATTGGAATAATTAGGAAACTGGACTAAAAGTCTTAATTGAAGAAACAACAATTGGATCTTTGTTTGGTTGCATAAGGGGTCAATGGCCAAATTCCCAATGAAGCGAGTCAGTCATCTTCAACAATTATCTTGAATCAGCCCCCAGAAACCTGAGCTATATTCTTCAGAGTGCTGCCAAGCCTGTGAATTTCTTTGGCTACTTAGATCAAAGAGATTTTGGCAGTAATTATTTGCTCGAGTGTCTATAACAAATGCAGTTTTGTCTTCACTACATTACAATGCTGTTTATTTTATTTTTACCGAGTGCCACAACTTTGTGAAAATTAAAATGGAAATTACTAGAGGACCAATAATCTTATAGAACCATATGCAGGCATCTTTTTCAATTCTATGCATTAAATCAGTTGGAGTACTTGGTAAGTAAACTCTGGCATTAAATAATAATCTCTCTCTTGAAAAGCTATTATTATCACTGTGTACCTAATACAGAGGTGGGAAAAGAGCTGGCTTTATTACATTTGTAACAGTTCTACTACCTGAGCATGAAGAACAGGTAGAAAAAGAGAATTGTGAATTTGCAACTGGTTATAAAACTATTGACGATCTCCTGTCACAAGATGCAGGATTGGATTTGGTTTGTTGATAGACATGACATACATAATAGGCCAGCCATCTGACATGTCAAAATCCAGGTTCAGCCAGAAAGACAATTTCTTGTATTGTACAAGTCTACCTGCAATGACATCTGACAGGAAGGGAGGGAGAAAAACTAGAGACAAAAAACAGTGAGTGAGCAAACAGTTACACATTGCAAGCGTTTCACCTTCAACAGAAGTCATCATTCATCAAGTGTTTAACCTTTCTTATTAAATATCTTATGCACAACTTATTTGAGTAATTATAGTAGTGTAAGCTAGCAAACACTTAAACCTTGCAATGTAAATTAGCGATATCAGGGATTTACTTCCTCTCAAGATTGCATAGTGTCCAAGTGCTGCATTTGGGATGATGACAGACCTCTGTCCAGCATCACGTTGAAGTAGAAAATGAAGATTTGATAGTTGATTAAGAAGAAAAGGAAGGTGCAATATAAAGTGCATTAAATGATTTTGGGAACTCTGATGTGTCTAAATAAAGCCTCTGAGATGTTTTAGAATAACTACAAATCTTCAGTTCAATTGTTTGAATGGAATATTAATAATCAGTAATTTGATTACCATCCTAAGCATGCTGATATGAAATTGTCACATACTGCACGTTCGTACTATTTCCTTATTCTATGTGCTACCTCTGATAAAGCTTTTGAAGTTGTTAAGGGTACTTCAACAGAATATGGGGATTGTCTGATCTGTGTCCTAATTTGCAGTGTTTTCGGGAGAAGTATGCAGCTGTGTGATAGTCTTTGTATGCCTCTTGGACAGTTGCTTGTGACGTATCGAGGACTTTCAATAACCTCTTCAGGCTGTCTTTTGCTGATTGGAAGGTTATGATAGACTGTCAAGACAATGATCATGTAGACAGACTTCAGCTCGTTAAATGTGTTCTAAATATTCGTTTGTATTGGACTATTGTGTTTGTACTTCTAAAGTAAGTATTTAAGAAATTAGATAGTTTATCAGCAACTTTTTTGGTCTGGTGAGGAAAGAAAGTACTATGGAGCTAAACTTGGTCTGACATCTGTTAACCAGTGAGCAATGTAGCCTGAGACTGAATAAACTTGACCTTTGGATTATAATTTCTCGCCCACGAGCAAGGGGGCTTGGGACTCACTAAACTTGACCTCTGGAAATGGAATATCTGTGCATAAAAGGATTGCTGATTTGATGGGGAATGTTGGTACACTAAATATACAAAATAAAAGCGACCTTTTATAGCTTCTTTTTAGCACCTGTTGATTCTTATCTAATGCTTTGGCTTTTTTGCTGTCAATGATTCCCCATTTTGTGTGTGAGTGAGTGAACGTTTGCCTATGTTGCAGGTCTCAAACTGCTCCAGTCTCTCGATGCGCCAAGTATTTGCATGGTGTAGGGATTGATCTTGTTGATGAGTTGCTCCTAGTGGTGACTCAGATCAAGGGGAAAAGCTTAATGTTTTATGGATCCATTTTCAGGGCTTTTCAACTTTCCTTCTGCATTAGAATTTCTTTACTGTTGCAGGCTCCTGGAAGTTAACCAAATCTAGAAGTGAATGCAATTGCAGCTGCCTAACCTGCCTTGTAGATTGGAATAGGCTATTTATAAAAAAGTATGAGGCCTGATGTATCTGTGTATTTGCATTATATACCTGAGACAATGTGGAATTTGATATTAATCAATCATCTTGGTCAGACTTGGATCACAAACTTTTCGTGACTTTGTCTGATACTGTGATATCTGGACAGCAAAGGCCCTTCGTGGTTAGCGTGACAGCGTCTGGTATAAATGAAGTTGTTGATTGAATTTCCTTTGTTTTCCTACTATTTGTATAGTATTTAATGCAAGAAAACTAAAGAATTAGTCTATATAGAGTACTTTTTGTTATTTAGAAGTTATTAACATAAGAGTTATGCTAATTATATATTAAGAGTAGAAATTCTGATATGAGGAAACAAACTAAGGGTTGATTTCTTAGACACTCTTTCAAAGAGAAATTAAAGGGATAATGAAATAACTTATGATATGCGCAATTGTATAATTTCGATCGAGATCTATAATCCATCCCCTTTGTCCATGAAACAAAGGATTTATTACTCCAATTGATGATGGAGATTGGATGTCATCTTCTAGTTTATGATGCCATGTCACAGAATTCTTCCCCTTGAGAAGTTCCTTGCTTGTAGACGCGGATGATAGTCTGCTTTGTTTAGAGAATGCCTATGCCCCCAGGATGTTCATTTCCAACTCCGTCCTACTAGTTGGGTTGGGCCTATTAGGTACTGTCGTACTGAAACATAGTGCTCTTGACGGGGTTAGGTTAACTTGAACTCGGTTCGTTCAACTTGAAAAGATCCGTTAAATCTAATCTTTTATTGGGTCGAACAAAATTTAGATTCGAATATTACACCTAAATTAAATGTGACTTGAGTTTGGGTCTTGCAAGCCTCAGGCCCGATTAAGGTTCTAGTCGTTTGTGTCTACATATATGCATGCATGTATGTATGTGTATATAAAATTGTTAAATATGTACTATAGTAATTCATAATTATTGAATATATGTTCTATATAATTATGTGTTTAATTATTAGTTTGAACTCATACAAAAGTGTGCGCTAAGTTTGAACATTTTGATTTGAATCTGAAATCTGAAAGTACGAAGTCTAATAACCCTATTTAATTTATGAGTCGAGTTTGAACTTATAAAAATTCAACTTATTAAAGCTCGGCTTAGAAAACCTGATTGACGGCAAACTTTGCACGATTTTAATATAATGGAATATAATGGATCTGTTAATTGATGAAACTCCTTTTGCACGATTTTAGACGGCAAACTTTGTGATCCTCATGCTCAAGACAAGCCATTTGCTTGTTTTTCACTGTTCGCTTTAGCCTATTCTGATCATTTTGGTGCAAGCGGAAACTAGATGGCTGAATAAATGGGAAAGGGAATTCCTAGCCTATTTGCTAGCTTGCAGTACTGGGCGAATTTTTTCTGCTATTTCCTTTGATACTGGGTTAAATACATACAACCCCTCAGAGTATGACGAATGCACACAAAACCTCCTTATATTTTGAAAACTTACAACGGACTTTCTTGTGCTTTGGAAAAGGTGAAATTGTTACTTTTCTGGGGGTTAATTGTATTTACCTTCCCTGGAATTTGTTTATATTACTAAAAGAACCCTATAGTTTGGTCAAATAATGCTTACCCCCGGTTAATAACTATTGCCAAGCCCTGTTAATAAATATGTGAAAATGACTAAAAAATGGTAGCGTAAGAGAATTTAAAAATAAAATTTGAAACACACTAAATGAACATTTCTTTTAACAAAAGGAAAAAAAAAAAAAAGATAGATCCCAATACAATAAAACAAATATAAAAAAAATAGTGGAGTAGCAAGAATTAAGAAAAAGTACATAAATAAAACCAAATGTTTTTGGGGGAAAAAGAAAGAGGACAAAAAAAAATGAAGGGAATGGATTTAAAAAAAAAAAAAAAAGAAGAAGAAGAAAAAAAGATGGGGAAGAGCAGAGCTCTTTGCCATGCTAATCCACAATCATCATTTCGCATCCTTCATCATCATCTGCATCACCCAACATCACAGCGTCACCCTGCGATCCTCTCCTGGACTTGGAGAACGCTTTCGTCAGCAGGGTTCATCCTGCCAAAGACATGGCAGGATACTAAATAAATTCACCCAAAAAAAAAAAAATTGTTTGCAAAATTGAAAACCCAACCCCTCCTATTGCATGAAAGGAGAACAAAAAGAGAAGGAGAGGAAGATAGAGGCAAAAAGATTGAAAGCCCAACCCCTCCTATTTTTGTCAATGTTTATCGACTTAGACAATTATTAGTTTTTCATTTCCACCTGTGCCTTACCACTTCTTTCTCCATTCATTTTTTTTTTCTCTTTGATAAAAAACAAATGACAAAAAAGAAAAAGAAAAGAAAGGTGAACTTTAATAAAATTTTCTTTGGGGAATTGAATATGGTTTTTTGTCCATAACCAAATCTTGCTTGTTTTTTATTCTTATCTGTGCTTAATCCATGTTTGGTTGAATCTCAGGTGTGGCGTTGCCCTTGAATCTTTTTTTTTTTTTAAGTAGGAGGATTCGAATCCGAGACTTCTTGTTTACACTCCCTCCCCCGTACCATCCAACCCATCTCTCCCCCCCTCGGCGTTGCCCTTGAATCTGAGTGTTCATTTATTAAACGTGGAGCTTGACAATTTCCTTGTTGTAGAGAATTTGGCTTGAATATAAACACATGTTTTGCTGGATTGGGGTGATTTTGAAGCTAATTTTCAAAAAAAAAAAAGAAAGATTTGAGAGAGACAAATAGATTGGAATTGGCAATTCCAATAGTTATTGGTTTGCTATGGAAAAGGCTTAGAACTGGCGTTGGGATGGAAGAAGAACGTCCGGTTTTGGTGGGCATTTTAGGGATGTCATAATATTTTTGTGTCAATAGTACTAACACAGTTGATTGGCCGACACCGGTCAACTAATGGCAAGGGTGTGTTTATTATTAAGTTGTGAGATTTAGGGATCTTTTCGTAGTTTGACTTAACCTGAGGGTTTGATATGCAGTTTGGTCAAACCTCAGGGAAGATAAATGTAATTAACCCACTTTTTTTTGTTATTTGTAGTAGTCAACACCCAAAAGTCAACCTTCTGAATGCATAAATCTAGAATTACCTATTTGTCCTGTAAACTCTTGCATGACTTCGAATTGGCCAGCACTTTAGTTTTAGGGTGAAGGTAAGATACTACAAGAATTCGTGGGCAAACCTTAAAATTTTTCTTTTTTCCTTTCTTCTCCTATGACCTGTCTCATGGGTCGGCTACCATATGTCATCACGTCTGGATGTCATCACTTCTGGAAAAATAGTCAATTTGGTCTCTAAACTTTTTTACTGGTTTCGATTTAATCACTAATTTTTATTTCTATCCAATTTACTACTTGAACTTACGTTGCAGTTTCAATTGAGGACCTCCGTGGTGGTACCATTACCTATAACTAATTTGGCTTCTAATTAACCAACTAAATAGGGGTATTATGAGAATGTCACTCTTGCGATTATAATAAAACACGTAAATCATATAAAAAATTACCAGATAAAACTTTTAAATCATATAAAAATTCACCACATAAAACTTTTTAAAGTTTAATTTTGTGATTTTTTTTTACAAGATTTACTTGATTTATTACAGTCACATGAGTGACGTTCATAAAATATCCCTATTTAGTTGAACAATTAGGAGTCAGATCGATTTTAGATAGTGGCACCACCCTAAAAGCCCTTAATTGGAACTGCAAAATAAGTTCATGTATCACATTAGTTAGAAATAAAAGTTAGGGACTACATTAGCACTAGTGAAAAAATCTATGGATGAAATTGGCCATTTTCCCCCACCATTCCCATTGCATTCCATCAAACATGCAGATTTATTTAGTTTTAGTTTTATCAAAATGTACAATTACATTGGATCGAAGAACTAAAGAATGGGAAAAAAGAGAAAAAAAGATTGAGTAGTTTTCTTTTTCAGAATCCACAGTCAAAGGCCTTAAGATAGATATTTTGCTCAATGAGCTCAATTTATTATCTATTTTAGGAACCATTTGGAGTTGCGGTAGTTTATTAAAAAGAATTTCTCTTAATACAGCTTTTAATAAATGCACTTATTAAGTGCTCAAGTGTTTTTAGCTATATTATTTTGATACATAGTTCAATAAATACTTATTGTATTGGATAATGAATAATTTAAAATTTAAAATTTTATTTATCTCTTTATTTAGCTTATAATATAGGATAAAAAGATTAAATTTAGGGATAATATCAAAAACCTCTCTTGAGGTTTCTCCTAATATCACTTGGCACCCCTAACAGTTTGAAAATATCACTTACCACCCTTAATAATTGTAAAAAAACTATATTAAGCCTCACATGATACATAATTCGCATATCAAATGAATGGAGTCCAAACAAAAATAAAAAAAAAAACAAAAGTCACTTTGTTCTCTCTCCTTTTTTCAACATTTTCTCTTACTCATTTTTTTCAGATAACTATGCGATTTTTTATCTATAAATTATATTAAATTGAATTTTATTTATCTTCTGCTTTTTTTTATTGTAATATAATAGGATATGGTTTCTTTGTTTATTTTGAGTTGATTTTCATAATGGTCAGTACGATTTAAAGGTTTGGACATGGATTGAAAAGAAGTTGAAAAAAAAAAATTAGATTCAAAAGAAATCGATATTGAGCATATATAGTTAAATTGGTGCTAGTGTATATTTTTACAAATATCTTTTTTATTTTTTTAAATTTATATTTTTATGTATTGTAGTATGGTAATGTGGTACTACTACTAGAGATTGTTTTTTGGGTGATGATTTTCTTGTAATAAATAAAGTGGCTTAGGAGTATTTTTATGTAGCAAGCAAAAGGGTAGTTTAGAGTTTTTCAAAAGGGATAATTTCAGAAACTTGCGTCATGATTTTTGACAATTGCACTTAAATACCCTCTAATATTGGAAATTACATTCCCCCCCCCTCAAATGACATTTTTTATAACTACTTCAACCCTTGTTAATAAAAGCTTCCTTAAAAATTGAGAAAAAGTACTGATGCATAATTTTCTACCAAATTTACCCTCATTGTATGCAGGAGAAAACATGTACCACTTTTTTTTTTTATGAAATTAACAAGAAAAAGGAAAAATATTGGCCCTCCAATGATCCTCTGAAGATAGCAAAGAATGTATATAGAAAAGTTAACTTTTGACTGTTAAAGCCAAGAAGAACCGTTGCACTATCAACTGCAACGACTCTATCCTGACAGCATATAAACTAGAGAAAGTGTGAAAAAAATGCATTCCATTTTCCAGAGAAGGCGTTCTTTTATGAGGGGAGTTGTGATCTTCATCAAATATTAGAAGTACACATGGACTAGTACAATTATTAAAGAACAAGTGTGTCTTCATCAATTTATTGCATAAACTCAATTCATGGAGTAACATCATTAAGGAACAAAAACAAAATTTGTGGTCGCAGATGCAACGCAACAATTAGAATTTCAGAAAGTGAAAGATATCTAGATAGATTACATTTCTATTGTGCCAGATGTGACTATATCAAGCGGTATAATAGCAATGAAGAAGAAAAAGCAAGTAGCAGAAGACAATATTTAGTTTAATTTTTTGCACTAGATAAAGAATCACCAATTTGAGGATGCTCTAGTCTCGAGTCCTCTCTTATCAAAGCTAGTTTTGTTTTTCTGACAATAATGGTACTGTATAATATCTTGACTCCTCAAGTTGTTATACCACCAGCTAATTGGCACCAAGAAGTAGAAAAAAATTATACTTGATGCAATTTCATTTTCTCATGTTTTCAATAGCAGAAAATGCACAAGGTTTTCAGGGCAATTTGGTCATTTGGAAGCTATCAATGGTTACATTTGGTTACATCTGATTGAAAAGGAAGGGCAGTGTAATTTTCAATATTAGAGGATATTTAAGTGTAATTGTCAGAAATCTTGAGGGAGGTTTATGAAATTATAGCTTTTTAAAATTTTGTTACGCAAATAACAAAAATAAGGGAGGTAAATGATATTTTTAAAACCTTAGAGGTGCTAGGTGATATTAAGAGAAACCTCAGGGGAGGTTTCTGACATTATTCCTTAAATTTAATATTTTATTTTTTAAACACAAAAGGTATTATAAAAATACCAAATTTGAACTTCTGCTAAAAGTGCTTCTAACACCAAAAATTCTAACTCATAATTTTATTATCTTGGTTTTTGTGTATATGGATAATTAGAAGATAAAACATTTGCAGTCAAATATAGTCAAGATTTGCATGAAAATTATTTGGAATTGAAAACTTTCATGCTCTTCACAAATATTGTTTAGAACTTAATATTGAAGATCACTTAGAGAATATTAGCCAATACAAGGTGAACTTCGCAGAATTTAATTAAGCAACAAAGAAATTGTTAGATTGGATAAGTATCGATATGAGCCAATAATTTATTTAAAACCGTGAAAGTATGATACTTACTTTGCACAGTAACTCATTTTTAAAAAAATTTGATAAACACATAAAATGCCTTTATGGAAATAAAAAGGTTTTACTTCTACAGTTTTTTTTTTTTTTTTGGGAGGGGAGAACTTATGTTTAGCCACTTGAAAACGTGATTAGGAAATTGTTCAAATATGTCGCGCCCCATTTTTAATAAGAAAATAAATTGTTTAAAAAAAGTGAATTTTGATTTAAAAATGAAGAAAAATATGGGTCTAAATGGGACTTGAAAATGCGACGATTTGACCCAAAATTTAGTTTAAAAAGGGTTTGGTGAATGAAAAATGGAGTCGCCACTTGGTATAGAGTTAAGGTGTACCAAATCACCTAAAATGAAATTTTAAAGAAAGAATGGAAAAACCCTTTTTAAACGACTCCAAAGTCTACGAAAAATCAGAGAAAAAGATTCGGGAGTCACATTTGACGAAGGGGAAGGCAAGGATAAAAATCCAAGGCACCCCTTCGACCTAGCCAAGGCTAGTTGCGTGATTTAATCAAAGATTTTCCTATTTTAACCTAAAGATTTATCACATTTGGATGTACGATATGAATGCAAATCCTAGACCTAAGAGGGTATCGGGGGGCAAAATTTCTCTTCAAAGCTTGAGTGGTGTCAATCACATTAATTGTGATGCCCAATAATGACTCTTTGGAGAGGTCACGAATAATGCAAAAAATATGAGACTCTAAGAAGAGGAAAAGAATAAAATAATTATAGAAATATACATGTCTTAAAGGGATGCATCATGTCGGGTACGGGGAACTAATGTTCGTGACTCCATTTTCCCTTTAATAGAGGGAATACGAGCGTGCTAAGGCTAAGAAAAGCCAAACTCGTCCATATCCCATATCCAAGGGGTTATTCCCTAATCTAATCAAGCAAATGAACTAACCTAGTTCTAATGCCTATATGAAATGCAAGGCTAATGTCATGCTTCATGCAAAAGGAAGAAGTAATATACAATTAAGGGAAAATATAGGAAAAGGGGTGTACATATATAAGAAAAAAGCCACACAATATGGTGAAAGAGGCCCTAAAAAGTAAAGATATGCATGAGATGAAATGATTTATCACACAATCATGATCTAACGCGCGAAGTGCTCCTAAGGGCCTAGCATTGGACTAGCCCATGCCTACAGATTCTCACTAGCATTGGACTAGTGAAAAATCGAAACCAAAAAGGCCACAACTAGCATTGGACTAGTGTGGATTCGAGAAATGGACCACGACTAGAGTTGGACTAGTGTGGTGACGTCACGCATTCATTATAAATCAAATAAATCATGTAAATGCTAATAAAGCAAATAAACACATAAATCACATATAGCACATAACACATAAGCATGGTATCTAGATGCAAAACCCTAAGAAAACAAGTAACACGTAGCACGTAAGCATGCAAACCACACAAGGCAATTAAGGCCCTAACTATTACATTTTTAGGGGGGAAGGCCTACTACAATCTAAAAGGGGAAATAAGAAGGAATAAAACAATTAAATCCCTAACTATTACAATTTTGGCATTCGAGTGCCTCCCAAATGATAAAATTGAGCTAAAATTAAAGCGAAAAACTAAGCAATTAAAGAAATAAATAAGGTAAAAATGAAATAAACATTTAAAATCATGCAATTGCACACATAAGACACATATACGCACGTAGGGTCAAATAAAGTCACCAAATCAAGGATAGAGTGTACCTCCCTCGCAATGGTAAGCAAATGAAGGAAAAATGGCTTCAAAACAATAAAGGGGTCAAGGCACCAATTTAAATAGTAAAGTGTAAACAAAATCACCAAATTCCTCCAATTGTAACTTAAATGAAATCAAATAATGCATAATTTTCAAGGAAAAAGTGAATTACCGATCAAACTTCAAAAATAGAAAATAAAATTACCAAGGATCCAATTGCAAACATTAATCAATCATTCAAACCCAATTAAAACATTTTCGGAACTCTAAAGGTTCAAGAGCAAAGAAAGGGTCAAGTAATGGTTCAAGTCGCAATTACTCTAGGACCTAATTGCAAGAAATTAAAACATAATTGGGCCATGGTAAGACAAGGAGAAACTTTGAGGGATTGGAATGCAACTTTTGGAAATTTTCATGCATGCAAACGCCACGAAATATTTCTGCAACAAAAGAAAGTTGATGCATCTGATGAAGGCTTTCTACAACTCAAAAACATAGCCGCAACTTTCATTTTGGCACGCGGACTTCAACCTCAAACACAATTTTGAACAAAATCTTTTCAACCAAACATCAAAGTCTTAATCTAAAACCAAGCAAACAGCAACATTCATCGTCCAACCATGCAAACTTAAATTGAGACCATGCAAACTCTGGAAAAACTTTCATGCAAGTTTTCGTGCGAAGCTACGAAACAAACTTTGTTTCTTCACTGCTGTTTTTCCTTCTACGATTTCAACATTCAACTGTGATGCCCATACGAAACAAAGCCTACCAATTGACTTAACCAAACCCACAACACAGAACAACATCAGTTTCTAAACTAAAGACTTCCTCCCGGAAACAAGATAAATGCAGCGAACACGCACATGCTTTGTATCATGAAAAGGACAATAGCAATTGAAACCTCGCTTGATGCTACCCAAACCCAAATGTCAAACTTCAATTCATTGTTATTGACATCTCGAATACCATCATCTAACAGATGACTCAACAAAGCAATGTAAAAAGTTTAATGGAAACCTCAAACTCGTGGCTATCAAAACAATGCAAATCCAAACTCATGACTCATGATTTCCTATCAAAAAGAATGCAGCAACCCACATTGTTAAACTCCTCGAAGGTGCTACCATCCATTCCAAGCAGACCCCAAAAGGACATAGTAAGGACATAGTATCATAGCCAATCAGCGAGCAAAACAAACATATCGAACTAGACACTGATTTAGTAAATAAATAAAAGAAAAAGCTGCTGCAACAAGCTGAGACCTTCAAACTTATTGCAGCGCACCCTTCGAGTGGACTCCAAAGACCCTAACAAACCTAGATTGCGCAAATAAGGGCCAAAGATGCCGCCTTTAACTTACCAGATTGGAGAAAGTTAAGATCTTTCGATCAAACAGCAAACACAATATCACACCAAACACTATTTCAGCAACCGAAAGGAAAGAAAGCTAAAAAAAATTACTGAACGTGGTTGTAACAAGTGAAAGGTTCCGTCTTGTTTACAGGGATTTTAACAGAACCATTAATCACTATCGCAAGTGAAGAACGGAACATTGAAACAGAAAATTTATGTCATTTTCCTAATTTTGGCCTGTCAAACATCCGAGAATAACTATAAACATCCAACAAAGACCTAATGGGTTCATTATAGACTGTGCTGAGAACATCAAAATCATAGGCATGGCATGGCTACAACATCATCATCAAACAGATAGAGAAGAAGTAATATACCTGGACAGCAAAAATGGAAGCGGATTGGAAAGATCTTCAGCAGACAGCTTCACCTTCCCATGATGATGGAAACCGACGATGGAGGCGCTGGTTTTCTCCTTCACTTTCTACCTTTCCTTTTCCTTTTGCTTAGAATCTCTCGGTCTCCCTCTTTCTTTAGACCCCCTTTTCTTCTTTCTTGCCCGCAAGCTCCTCTCCAGCCTTTCCGTTCGGTCCTCAGCAGTCACTCCCTTTCTTCACTCTTTACCCAGCCGCCCCCTTTCTAGTTTCTCTCAGCCGTCCCCACTCTTTTTTTTTTTTTTTTAGCTGCCTTTCCAAGCTTTTAAAGGAGCCTCGAACCTAAACCTACGATGGAAGGCTGAGAACTCAGATCCCAAAAATCGGTTTATGTGGCCTGCCCTTGCCCCTTTGATCCCATTCATCAATGGAGTGAGCTGGACTTATCCTGAGAATCGCTCGGAGGAACGAATGAAATGGGAAGAAAAAGCCAGCTGCAATTTTTCTGTACTGTACACGTATTTGGTTTCTGATAGGGAATTTCGTCATTTTCGTCCCTAAACTTTTACACTAAAATCAATTTCATCCTTTATGATTTTTTTTAGCCAATTTAGTCATTCGACTGTTTTGAAGTCTCTAATGTAGGACTTTTGCGACGGGGATACCATATTTTACATATTCCGTACAACCGATGATGGGCATATCTGTCTTTTTAAATTAAATTCTTCAATTTAGACGGACTTTGACCATAGTTCTTCTTCTTCGATGAATTTCACTGAAAATTTCATCTGGATTTATTAGAAACTTGCCCAAACTCTCTCTCACACACTCAAATCAAAGAAACAAAATCCATGAGAAAAACATAGAAAACCAAGAACCAAAAGGAAAATTGAAACAAAATTTGAAGGAGAAATCTCTCTCATACACATTTTTAAATATACTCACCGGTAAACTCATTTTGTTTGGTTCTGATTCTTCGATCCTCCATTCATGGTTGCTAGCAAAAACACCACCAATTGTCACTACCGACCCACTTTCATCCGTCAACTCTCTCATGACTAGTCATCATTCATTTTTCACCTTGAGTTTCATATGGACTCATAAGAATCTCTCCAAAATCCTTGCAGAATCTTAGTTGTAGAGTTGTATACTCCATTTTCTTCCCAAGAAAAGAAGAAAAGAACCAAAAACAGAAAACCAACAAAAGCATTAAGGGAATCCGAGGAGCAAGGGGAGCTCGCTGCCGCCATCACCATTGCCGGAGTTGCTATCTTCTTGCTAGAACCACCACTACTTACAGATCATCATGAAGAAAGTACTGTGCAGTTTCCATAATCCTTTTTTTGTTTTAATCTCTAGGTTGAGATGATTTTTTTGGCTGTTGAAATTGCTATCTTCTTCCCGTATGCTTTGTTTTGTAGATGAATGAAATTGAACAATGATACTTGCTGCAATTTTGTTGTTTCTTTTTCACCTTTTCTGCCTGAACGAAGCTTGACAAGATATTTGTCGACTTAGCCATAGTCAAATTTCATACGAAATATTCAATTTTTGTGACGACCTTAATCTGTTTGACAAAATGCCCAAACGAAATGAGTTTGTAAGTAGACTTGAGAGTATGTTTGAGAGCCATTTCTCCTTTAAGACGTGCGGCGTGCCTCAACCCGATTCCCACCGCTATACCAAAATAATCAAGCACCCTTTGTTAAAAGATGAGACCGCCCCTGGTTTCCGGTTCCTCCGATTGTTTTTCATTTTGCCATAGTAACCCCTCTGGGCTCTGAGAACTGAGACCATCCAGCCAACCACGTATATATATATATATATATATATATACACACACACACACACACACACTTGTCCTCCCACATTCATTCACCGGTCACCACCCATTCCAAAAGAAAGGCCAAGACCTGCTCCTCAAGGCAAAAGAAATTCCCTTCCTTATCGAACCCACCAAAAAAAAAAAGAAAGAGCAAAGGTAAATATAATAATAGCTCCACGGATTGGAATTCCATCTTTTCTCCCCAACTTTCTGGAACTTTCTCATTTTTTCCTTCCGCTACTTTTTACTTGCAGCTACAACCGACATCTTAGATGTCGCCGTCCTCGTCTCACCGTCGAAAAAACATGAACTACTAAGATCGGAGCATTGGACACGTGTAAGCCACTCAGCAATGACGTCGGTTGTCTCCCCACCAATGGCGCTGTTACCATCCATCAATCTCCCATTCCTTTCAACTCTGCTGACTCCACTCTCGGACGCCACCTTGCTCGCCGTCTCGTCCAGGTCGGCGTAAATGATGTCTTCTGCTTGAGAGTATGTTTGCTTCACTTTCTTTATGGTTCTTGATTTTTTGTTTTTTTATTGTGAAATTTATTTCATGATTTGAGTGTGTTAGAGAGTTTGTGCGAATTTCTGGTGAATGGGATGAGATTTCTATCGGAGAAGAAGAACTATGGTCAAAGTCCGTCTAAATTGAAGAATTTAATTTAAAAAGACAGATATACCCATCACTGATTGTACAGAATATGTAAAATATGGTGTTGCCGCGCAAAAGTCCTACATTAGAGACTTCAAAATAGTCGAAGGACTAAATTGGCTAAAAAAAATCATAAAGGACGAAATTGGTTTTAGTGTAAAAGTTTAGGGACGAAAATGGCGAAATTCCCTTTCTGATATGAAGTTAAGGAAGGGCTTGGATCTAGTGCAGCATGGTGCATGAGATCTTTTTTTTTTTTTTTTTTTTTTTAAACAAAACAAACAACAAACCTTCCTAATTTGAATCTAAAAATTTAAAGAATATTTTTTTTGTGAGCAATTCTCTTTTTTTCGAAAAATCTCAAAATAAAATAAGCAAAAAAAATGAATAAAATTAACAAATAAAACTAAATTAAAAGATTTGATGTTCAAAAATGCTTAAAAAAATGTCTAAGATAAAATTTTGAGATAATTAAAAAAAATAGTAAATAAATAAAAGCGTAAAAATTTGGTGTCTACAAAATAGATTTGTAGAACCAAAAGTTGCTTATCTTCTTGGCCAAAAGAGTTATATTCTAACAAAAGGCTAAGCACCCATGGTTGGTTTAAATTGATACTTAGGATTGTATATTTATAACATCAATGACTGAAAAAAATTCCTCGTGCAAATAAAAAGGATGAAAAGTATACATTTTATTTTTGTTCACATATCTGGCTTTATGAGTGAATGTGCTCATTCCGTATGTTAATGTTCAATTGAATGCTTAACATATTTTTGATTTTTTGTGCGACAATTAGTATGCAATAATTGGTTAGGTAGTTTAATTGATGAAATTAATAAAAATGACACATAAACTTCTTTTTGGGATGGGACTGGTTTTCATTCTTTACAGGAGTTAAAAGAAGAGTTATTAGAAGAAAATAGGATATTACTTCCACATAGTAAACTTGGATGGCCGTTTATATAAGTATATTTTGCAACATTAGTGGGGAAAAAGGACTCAATATTGCTCTTTAAATTTTTTAAATTTCTTTTTTAAATATTTTCAAGCAGGAGAATAATGGAACTTAAGAAGCGGAGAAGGGGTAAGTAGATTATATTAATGCAGGAAAAGGAATAAATACGGCTCTTTGGTTTATTTGTATCTTAATTGCTTTGAATGTTATTATTTAGTTATTAAAAGCATTGGACAAAAGGAGCATGATTTTAATTTAGTACTCTAATTCGGGTTTAGAATGTTTTTAGACATGCCCAAGAATCAACACTGCCAAGAATGCAACATGTAGATTATCGTTTGGTAATCAAATTTAGTGACGAAGAACTAATTGATTTTCTAAAAGGGAGCTATTAGATTCTTTATTAAAGAATAAGAGACTCAATAGAAATATTAATTAATATGGTAACAGAGATTTTTTCCTTTTTTCTCTTATGTAAAATAATGTTTCTTTTATTTTTTACTTCTAATTTGCTTGTCTTTTGCTTTTGTAAGATTCCCACCAAAATATAAATCAATTGTATTTGTAAAAATCTTACAAAAATATTTTATATGTTATATTCAGTGAGAAGAATCATAGAAATACAACACTTAGAATAGTTAGAATTTCTTTTTATTAATCTCATGTGAATTATTATTTGATTAAGTACCACCAAAGGTGACACTTAAAACGTGTAACGCACGTACTCTCATACTAGTTAATTGAAAGTATGAAAGTATGCTGAAAGTAATCGAAAGTATCCTGTCTTCTCTTTATGGACTGGAAATGACAATGCCAGGACAGGCACTAAGATGAGTCGGAAAGAGGTTCGTAGGCCCACTGGAGAGGATGGTATGGGACTTGTTAGATTGCATGTTTGGAATAAATCCTTGGTGTTTAAACAGAATTGAAATATTTTTAACAAGAAACATGTTCTATTGATTGCATGCGTTCATACAGTGAAGCTGAAAAAATCAATCTTTTTGGCTGTCAAAATTCCCCAGGACTCCTCTTTGTTATGGAGAAAGTTATTGCAGGGCAGAAATGTTGCAAGAGATCACATCATCACTGTTATTGGGAATGGAAGTGGTCGTTTTTTGTGGCATGATCTTGGCACCCTTCATGGCCTTCTACTGGATGTTTGTGTTTATGGTTGGGACATTATTAATTTGTTAGACAGTTTGCAAGTAATTTGACAGCTAAAATTTCCTCTTATCTATCATTCAGATTGGGAAATGGGAATTGGCAATGGTCTCAAGGTAGGCGAAGGACCACTCAGGTGGAGAGTTTGATTCAAGTTATGCCTGCTAATATAATTCAACCTGATTCTCATAGATGGAAATGTGATGCTTCTGGAGACTTTACAACTCAGTCATCAATTCAATTGCTAAGGGATCATTGCAATTGAATTGCTGCCCAAATGTTGGGAGTCCTTGCAAGTTTCTTGAATAAGCAATTTCACCTCTGTTAACCATCTGTCTCAAAATCAATCACCTTGAATTAACAGTGAAAACTTCCATTATCATATACCATGAAGGTAACTAATATCACATAAAACTCTCAAGAATATTAAGCTTTTCAAATTTGCCATTCTTAACACCGTTCCTGTCCCAACTCCATTCAAATTCCATCTTGCACAAATTTGGTTTTCCGAACAACACTGTAGCCTAAGCTGCTTCTTTGCTCTCGACTCGCTCAATTTTGCAGATAATTAGCCTACGGGCGAAGTTATTGAAACATTCCAGTTCTTTAATTTGATGATTCTGTCTTGACCAACATTACAGAATTTTAATGTTTGAAGACAAGACAGTTACCCTATCTTCTAAATTTATACACAATTGCACAAAAAATAAAATTGCTCTCTGGCTTATCAAAATCCTGAATTGATCTCAAAGCTCTCTAGTGGAGATTAGCACAGAGACTAGAGAGTATTACTCCTTAATTCTCAAAGTCTCTTAATTGTAAAGATTGAAAATAGAGATTGTGAAAATTGTGATTCTAGTAGTCGTCCAAGAAAATGCATATCTATCACCCTGTAATACTCGTCCACTTTTACATCTAATAACAATGTACTCTTCAGCAGAATGTCACAGAAAAGGTATAGCATTATGAGAATAATATACAGAATTGAAGACAGCATTATCGAACATACAGAATTGAAGAAATCATAAATACAGGTGTAGACTAGAGTTTCCATAGACTATGATCAATCTCAAAGTGAGAAATCTGGAAATCTTGCACCAGTCAGAGTCAGGGTTGCTGCTCTTGTTGGAGCATCATCCGTTTAGATCAAAAGATACACATTCTATAGGGAGGCTTCTATTTGATTGGCGGGGAGGTTACTACTCAAGTTTTTCACATATTCCAACTTCAAATCCTGCAACAAGTGAAAGCTTCTCACTTTGACCTGGCTATATCTCTGTAAGGCGGCTGACAAGCCTCATTTGCAGCATTTGTCATCTGAATGGAGACAAATTTAGTTTCTAACAGGCTATAAGGCAATTTGATCACCACAGTTTAAGCGCGATAGTAAACAAACTCCAGAAAATGGATGTAGTAGATCCAGGAAGTATATCCATGATTATGACAGGGAGAACATACCATGACTTAAAATCCAACAAGCAGCTTTCCCATGTATTGGCTTATCCATAGCTCTGTTCTTTACCTGGTAAAGATTGAGTAAAGAACTCACAACTTTAGGCAAGTTTAGAATAAATGGCAACTAACCAAGACCTTGCTGATTCTATCAATTATGAAAGTTTGAAGAAAGGACAAAGAAATCAGCAGAAGTGATGAAAATTAGATATATCTTCTTGAATCAGAACATTTTCATCACAAAAATGTACCTCAAGCATGAGCATCCCTGTAGCAAGCCTGAATCATCTTTGATGTAGCTTCTTGGAGAGCTCTGATCCTCAAAAATCTATCACTGTCAGCCTCATATATTCCAAACCATAATATGTTGTAGTGGTTCATATCTTCATCTTATATATTTATTTATATTTGCTTTCCTAATTTCATTATATTTTACAAAAGGTATTTGACTTTGCCTATTCATCATACTTGAGATTCTTGCAGAGCACAAATAACTCACCAAGATTTTTCATGAAAGGTTCCCCTTATAAGGCATAAACATTCTCTTCCACCGGAAGACTGCCATCCACATGCATTCTACTACTAACAAGATTGACCCTCATATCAGAAATTCACTTCCTGCTTGAATTTTATCCATCAGATTTTGATGTATACTCTATGCATCAAACTTCTCCTCTCCTGTGCAAAAATTTGATATTCTCCACAGTTCCATTATCTAGTCATTTCAAGGACTCAAAATGACAAATATCTCATAATAAGCTGGAGAACTTTATGCAACATTGAGATGCGCAAAGGGAGAGTACTAACCATTGCATGTTTTCCATCAGCCATCCGATAGCCCTGAATGAGATGAGAGTGTCTGCCCCATCACCAGATTGAGAGAACAGCTTATGCTCATAGCTTTTCATACATCGGAATTTAAGAACATCTCTTCAGACCATTCATCCAATTTCTAGCTGTCAAACAGCTATAAGACAAAGCAGAATTGCATTATAGAATTAACGACATAAAAGAATGCAATCTCCCTAAAATATTGTTCAACAGGCACGTAATTTATTACGGGATAAGAGCTAAATCCACAACTAAGAGATGAACCACCTCAAATATTATGGTTTGCTAACTAAGAGATGAACCACCTCAAAAAAAACCAGATTGCCTATTATTACCCCATGCTGCTCTATTTGGAAGATATAGCAAAGGAATTGCTTCATGGCATGGCTTTACTATTCAACCATTGGACAAGCATCAGCATTTCTTGATATCTAAGGGACTAATAACCGAAAAAGTTGTCAAAGAGGAATACAAAAAGTGGTGCCTTTTTTGGTTTTGGCCGCGAGGGGGGGGTTCTATAGTGGGCTTTTCAAAAGAAGTATTCCTGATGTTTGTGAATTTGATTATCCAGAACCTCATAACTTTAGTTCTTAAATAAACTTCGAAGTCAGATAAATTTTTTGAAATTATAAAATTTTCATCAGAATGAAGAGTTTACCTCCTGCATGAGAATCCCAGTAGCCAGCTAGAATAATCTTTGTTGCAGCATCTTGCAGAGCTCCAAGACTCAAGAAAATCTACTACACCCTCAGCCTTTAATACTATACCATGGGTTTGTACCAATGGTTCATTCTACACTCTCAAACTAGACATAGTATTGCCTACAATACAAGAAAAGATGCCATCAGATCAGAACTGCACAACAATTGAATATAGCAAAGGGAAAAGCGTTAAAGTCATCCTGAATTGTATTTAAACCTTCTCCATATAATGCAGGAGAATGAGTTCCCTTTGAGAGAGCCCTGCAGGATCCATTTGAAGTAAATAAGCCCTCACCAAGCATATCGCCCCTCTTTTTTGCAAGTCAAAGAATGTGTAGGTATTTATCTGTGTCACCATATGAGAGAAAACTATGGTGGCTGAAGACTTTTGTCGCAATATTTCTGTAACCGTATAAAGAAAAGCTCATACATGGAAAAAGTGAAAGACAAGAACAGACACATAAAATAAGATGATTATCAAATACTTTGCCAGACAAAACAAAATAGTCATTAATTTTCCAATGCAATGAAAGATGGGCTTTTGTAGCATTTGTTGTTATAGAAGAAATTGCAAAAGAAATAAAGCTACACTACTTCCAGTGATTAATAAGTTAATTGCCCTGAGCTCCTGAAAGAAGTTTAGAGAGTTGATTTGCCAGAACCATATGGGATCATGTTGATAATCATGAAAAAAGAAATAAAGCAGAAATGGCAAAAGAAATAAACCTACACTACTTCCACCAATTAACAGGTTGATTGCCTTGAGATCCTGAATTAGCTTAGAGAGTTGATTTACCAGATCCATAAATATTGACCTTTTTGAAGTTCATTACTTTAGAGGCTAACAATCTCCTAGATATAAGATCATGTTGATAATCATGTCAAGTTTAGAATCTCCACGTAACCATAGGAAATTCAGTTTACTGCTCGAAGGATGTGCAAAACCATGAAGAATAATTTTGAAGTGTTAATGGCATGCTGATACAAATACTGCAGGAAGTTAAAAAGGGTAGTAGAGCACAAATGAAATATCGTGAAAATGGAAAGAAAATAAAAACGCACAAACACACAAGGGAGAGGTTACCTGGAAAGCAGAAATTCAGAGAGAACCAAGGAAAGGCAGGTTTGCAACAGTTATTCAGCAGAAGGTAGGCTGCACAATCAAAGATTCGATTAACAAACATCATCAATGCATTACCGTTGTCAATACCAAGAAAAGATATAAAAGGGAAAGAATTATAGATGGATTAAAAAAAGCAAAAATTAATTGAAAAAATTGTGTAGTAGTACAGAGGATTACCTAGCAGCTTTAGTTGGAGATTAGCCTCTGATTCGTTGCCCATTTATTATAATTCTGGGAATGTGGGAGATCTTGGACCACTCAGACACGGGGTTGGTGCTACTGCTGCTGCTACTCTCTGAATTGCATCTTTCCATTAGAAGGGGACACATTTCAATCTGCAGCTCCCTTAGTCTGGTAAGGCTTCTCATAGTTTGGTCAGAGGGTAAATTCTCTAACTTTTTACAATTGTAGAGGTAGAGTAGTTCAAGTGACGAAAGCTTCCCAAACCAATCAGGCAATGATTTTACTCCAAAACCATCTAGTTCAAGATATGTTAGAGCAGAGAGATACTGAAGTTGGTCGGGCAGAGATTCCCAATGAGGCCATCCAACCAGACTCAATTTCCAAATGAAGGGCAAGTAGGGGTGCATTGGTTGGGGGAGAGCATCAAAGAGGTCTAGAAAGGACCGCAGCTCTGTGGTTTCTGAGAATGGTCCAATCTCTAAGCTTCTGAAGCTTGTAAGAGAACAAAGCTTCCCCTTGGGCAAGTCAGTTAATTTCTTACAGTATGGTATGTCCAGGAAAGAAAGAGAAGGTCTGCGGGTTAAATCAATTGGAAAGGAGATAAGATTTCCAATATTTCCAATTCCTCAAGAGTAGGAGGAGGAGGAGGAGGAGAAGTACAGGAGGACGAAGAACTGGAATCCCACTCTGACTCGTATATTTGCGGGCTGGACAAATGGGTTAACTCACTGCACATAAAAATCCTTTTTCCGTCATTTTTCATGGAAAAATTACTGTAGCGATTTGATATATGTGAGGGAAAAAGGTGATAGGGAAATGTGATCACGAAAAACGACAATATTTTCTGACAGAAACAAACAATCCAAACACACTCTTAATTTTCGCAAGGCATTGAGGTACGGGTGTACCCTAGGGATTGAAATCGACTTTAGTGAGTGGCACCTGCAAACATGTAATTCCTCTAAGGACCCAAGGTCAACCAAATTTTGAGTTGAGCCAACAATATGAGTGTATGGTAGCTCAGTGAACCCGTTCATATTATCAATGGAAAGACTCGTGAGAGTCCTAAAACTATTGGAAATACATGTCACTATACTTGATCCATTGTTGATGTGCTCAATGTGCAAGTTCTCGAGACACGAAAAATGACTTGGAAAAGTGGCTATTTGGGGACACCTTTTAATCCTCATCGTGTTAAGGACTGGAAACACCTCCATTGCTCCATCATGATCTGACGCTTCCACCCATTCACGCAAATTTAGCATGTTTTCTAGAATGAGATGTTCAAGTGTTGGAAACAATTTACTGCTACTGCCACTATGCACGGTTGATTCACCATAAAAAGAAGGCCCTATGGTTGTTATGTTGTCGAGTCCTTCCAGGTGAAGATATTTGAGGAAGGGCATGTGTCCAAGAGTTGGTAACTCCTTGCAAGTTCTACAATTTCGCAATTCAAACTTCACCAATTTCTTGAGTTGTCCAATCCATGTTGAAAGCTGATCACCAAAAAATCTTTCAATTATCAAACCTTTCAAATTTTGGTGAGGATGCAAGCCTTCCAACAGTTGATTGTATTCTCTGTCGTTCTCTCTCAAATTATCTAATTCATTCCACAATAATCTCAACTCATTAATGTTTTGCTTCTTAAACAGATTTGCAGACTCGGCTTCTTCCTTGCTTCTCACCAATTCAAGATTCCGTATCTCAAGACTTCCACTGAGATTATTTAAACTCCTCAATTGTCCAATTTGTCGACCCGCCTCTTCACCAATATTGAAAAATGGCAATGTTTGGAGAGAACGCAATTGTCCGATCGCAAGAGGCATCATGTGAGAACCTGTATTGCCCTAAGAATTTTCCTAGGGTTTTTCCCCTTTAATTGCTTGTTTTCTGCATTTTCTGGCTTAGGAAAATTTTCTTGGTGGATTTTATGAGTAATTATAGTTTTTAGATGATTTTTCTAGCATTGGGTAGTTTTTGAAAAATTACGGATAGATTATGGACGTGGGCCCCACTAGTGCGAAAAGTTCGAGAAAATTCGGCCAATACGGTTAAGTTTCGGATACTGTGAAAAATTTATCGGGTGTTTAGAGATAAGTAGAGTGGGTGAAATGATTGATGTGAGAGGTAAAAGAAAAGATAGGATTGCATTTATGAGAGTGACAAGTGTCACATAGTTATTGGATTTGACTTAAGAAAGACTATTCACTATTTTGACTTTTGACCCAAGGAAGTAAATATCTCAAAAATTCACAAAAATTACCATTTTCTTACCTTGTGTTGGCCGGCTCTCTCTCTTGCAAGAAGGAAGGAAATTCTTCAACTTTCTAGCTTCCATTTCACTCAATCTTCCACAACTAATCACCTAGAATAGATTCTACTCCATAAAAACCTTTCTTCTAGTGCTAGTAAGTAGTTTAGTGAAGTTTGTTTGAAGATTTAAGGTGTCCAACATCTTCCTCTCTCTTAATTTCTTGGTAAGTGATGCTTGAACACCCTACTACACCTAATGATGTTTATGTTATGCTTAGAAGTAGCTTGAGTGATGGTATATGTGATTTATTTCTTGGTTTGAAGTGATTTGGTTGAGTTTTTTATTTTTTGAGGAATTTTCTGGTTTCATATGATCTTGATGGTGTGGTTGTTTTTGATGGTTGGTAATAAGGGGCTTTGACTCTAGTGGGTGTGAATTGTTGATAAATGCAATCAATTTTGGGTTTGGAATGAAATGTGAAAAGTTAGGGTTCATGAACCCCTAATCTGTCCGAAATTTTAGGTCATAGATAGAGGCCGAATTGGACTTTGCTCAAAACATGAAAGTTGTAGGTATTGATGAGTATGAAGTGCCTGCAAAATTTCAGGGCATTTGGAGTAGTATAGAGTGAGTTATGCCGTTTTTACTGTTGCTGTTCTGGGTGATCAGAATGTGCGAACTGTGATTGTAATTGTCTGTTTTGACTGGAATTGGTTTGGATTTTGTTGTTGGTGTCTTCTGATGAAGTGTATCTTGATGTCTTAGCTTTCATATGCCTTTGGAATCAATGCATTTGGACCTGTATAGACTGAAGTGGACTGATTACAGTTTTGTGTGATTTGGGAACCTGCAATTACGGTTCTGGCTTGGTATTCTGCATTTTTGACCTAGTTGTGCTAGGATTTGGACTGAGTGGCCTTCTACATTGTTGTAGCCCTGTCTTTTAGCTTCGAGATGGTGGATCTTACACCCTCATCCGATAAGCGTAGAGCATTTTGTGCCATTACCGCAAAAGGAGGACGAAAACTGTTTTTTGTTAAGGTCACGTGAGTGCATTGCTGGATTTTCTGGTTTGCTATTATGCCTATATATGCTTATGAAACCCTATTGGGGTTGTGATTGGCTTTGCTTTATGACTCGTTATCGAGTCTCATTGTACTTGTTTACGTGTTCTAGGGCGTGACGGTGGTTCACGACATTCTCTTGACGGAAGTGCTTGAAACAACACTTAATTGATAAGTGAGTATACTACTCACTTGGATGTTTATAATGTGGCTTTGCTATATGTGATTGTGATGCCTTGAAGGCTTGTTTGGCTATTGAAAATGATTAGGGTGAGGGTGTACTTGACCGCCCTCATTCCTTTTATTCCTGTGAATGACTGTTTACCGTTTCACTGAAATACTGCACTTGCTATATGAGATATTGAATTCCATTCATGGAAAACTGATTTGGTGTCGTTTGGACGAGTATCCAACGGCCCTACTGTACTACTGAGCTCGACCCCGTTGGTGGTCAATTGAATCGAGCCAGCGAAGGCTTGGTCGTGAAAATTGACTCGCCACGGGGACTGAAATGGGAATCTTGTGGTAATGAGACCCTTGGTTCCGGTGTACTCGAATATCACTCAAAGTTACTGCTTGGAGTGCGGGCCCGGTTGGGGTATGTTTGGTGGAAGGGATGGGAGTGAAGTGGGTTCTACGGTTGGTACTCATAAACATTGACGGAGAGTCAATGAGATTGGATCAAGAATGTAAGCGTGGAAATGGGCTCTTGAGAGCCGTCCGTATCCTTTTACCGACTTGTTTTAATTCTTACTTGTGTACTCGAAATGAAAGATTATGCTTATATGATCCTTGTGCTTATGTGATAGTTGCTCACTGGGCTTAAGCTCATTCCGTTCCATTTGTTTTCCTTACAGGAAAATGATCATTTTTGGAAGATCATACTTGTTGGTTGCCAAATTGAGCCATGTATATGTCTATTTTGAATAGCTCTTTGCATGAAACCCTAATGTGTATTGGGTTCATCTTTTGAGTGGCAAACCGAACATGTGTATCCATGATGAATAGCTTTTGGCATGCCAAATTGGTTGTAAATGTTGAATTGAAATGTATTAATGGTTGGTTGACATTTGGTTGGATTTCTGATTAACTTGTATTTCAAACGGCAAAAGAAAAATTTGGCTACTCTCGGCCTAGTATCTGGATTCTGACATGGCCGGTACTGTTCATCATCGGCTTCGATTTTCATTTTCTTGATTTTGGGATTTTGACTTGTTTGCGCGCGTGGGTATGTTCCGGAACGTATTAGATCGATGTGAACTGATCCGTAGTCCTGGCGAGAGCTGGGCAGGCAATCCGCTAACTCCTTTGGTTCCCCTTAGGGGAAGGTGGGGCTGTCACACATCATATCACTGGATTTATCTCCAGAGAAAAAGTCAAAGTGCCTCAAATTCACCAAATTCTTGAAATTGTTTGGGAACTTTGTCAATGATTTGCAATCTCTAACTCTTATCGTCTGCAAATTGTTAAGCTGACAAAGAGACTCCGGTATTGTTTTGATTCAAGTATCTGATGATTCGAGGTACCTTAAATGAGACAACTTGTTAATTGATTCAGGAAGCTCCTCGACATCTGATAAGGCTAAGTTTAGCACCCGCAAGCTAGTCAAAGATGAGATCCAACCATCAATATTAATTGATTTGTTCTCCAATAAAAATAATGTTGTTATGTACCTGAAGCTCTCCTTCTGTGGAAATGGTAGTATTTCTTCTCCATCACTTCTCTCCATTGCAAGATACCGAGAAGTCTTGTCATGAAAATCAGCTTCTGTTGACTCTTTCAACCTTAAAGTTTTACATTCAGAAATAGATTGCACCATATCGTACACAAGACCATTCATTCTACAATTCAAAACATTCCCATAATCATCCTTCTCTCCATCTTGAAACAAGTTACTATCCAACAAAATGGTAAAATACTTGTTACCAACTTCCTCCATATGCATTTCGTCTCTCGGAAGAAGAAATCCTTCTGCCGCCCAAAGTTGGATTAGTTGATTCCTTTCCATTTGAAAGCCCCCGGGAAAAATTGAACAATATGCAAGACACTTTTTGAGAGATGGATTCAAAAACCTCAATGTTTTCACCTCCACCTAAACGTTGAAGCTCACTCTCTAAAATTCGCCATTCATCCGCTCCCTTGTTGCGCAGTGTGCCACCAAGAATGCTTGCAGCTAATGGTAATCCTTGGCATCTTTGCGCAATCTTGAATCCTACATGCTGTAGTCCATTCGGCACCTCCCCAGCGCCAAATGCATTTTCTTTGAGAATGAGCCAACATTGATCATTTGATAATTTTCCCAAGTACAGAAAACCAAAAGAAGTTCTTCTGCTGAGTGCCACATCTGGGGAACGAGTGGTCACAAGAATCCAGCTCCCCATGGCTTGGCTAATAATACTTTTCAAACATACAAGAAATTCACGCCATAGTGCGGACTCCTCATTCCAAACATCATCCAAGACCAGTAGATACTTTCTACCATCCAATAATTTCTTAAGTTGCTTGACCCTGACTTCCCTACTCTCAACTTCGGGCACTGGTTCTTTCAATGATTCTGTCAACAGGTATCTTGGGAGGAAAACATCTAGTCACTGTATTATGAGTGACCAACTAGTATTTATAGGAGTACAAACCTAACCGACTATTTACAAGAATACCCTTACTAATATATTATCTACAAGAATACTAATATTCTCCTAACACTCCCCCTCAAGTTGGAGCATATATATCATAAGCACCCAACTTGTTACAAAGGTATTTCACCCTAGAGCCCCCTAAACTCTTGGTAAACAAATCAGCCAATTGATCTGCAGACGGTACATGAGATGTCTTGATGACTCCATCAAGTAATTTCTCTCGAATGAAATGACAATCAATTTCAATATGTTTTGTTCTTTCATGAAACACTGGATTAGACGCAATATGGACAGCCGCCTGATTATCACACACTAAATTCATAGGCTGTTTATACTCAAACCCAATTTCAAGTAACATGCTTTTCAACCAAACCAACTCACACACAGTGTGAGCCATAGTACGGTATTTAGATTCTGCACTTGATCTGGAGACAACTGTTTGCTTCTTACTCTTCCACGACACTAAATTACCACCAACAAACACACAATATCCTGTGGTCGATTTTCGATCTGAGGCAAAATCGGCCCAATCTGCATCACTATATCCTTCAATATCAGTGTGTCCATGATTTTGATACAGCAACCCTTTTCCAGGAGCACCCTTAAGATACCTGAGAATCCGTACAGAAAGACAGCGAAAGTGATTGATTAATTTCTACAGTGCCTAGTCCTTTAACTTTAGTGGTAGATCCATCAGCTAAAGTAACATGAGAAAATGGAGTAGACTCTTGAAAATTAGAAAAAAATTTTAGAGGTACCTGACATATGATCAGTAGCCCCGGAGTTAATAATCCATGAGTCATTACCTTTTTGTGCTAAAGAAGCAGAGGGAAGAGATGCGTGATTTGTAACTTAGTACTGTAGGAATTTAACATAATCTTCCTCAGATATAGTAACAGTTTTCTGGGACCCATGTGCTGAAAAACTCGATTCAATGTGGCCATTGGTAATCGTATTAACAAACCTTTCAACCATGGCAAATGGCACGTCAAACCAAAGAAAAGGTCAAAACTCGAGATGAACAGCGCGTGAACAGTGCCGTGAACAATGAACAGCGCCGCGTGAACAGTGCCGTGAACAGTGAACAGTGTCGCATGAACAGTATGCGATGAACAGTGAACAGTCGCGATGACCAAAACTTTTGCTAGATGTTTAACCCTAACCCTATGACTTTTGCTCTGATACCATGTCAACAGGTATCTTGGGAGGAAAACATCTAGTCACTGTATTATGAGTGACCAACTAGTATTTATAGAAGTACAAACCTAACCGACTATTTACAAGAATACCCTTACTAATATATTATCTACAAGAATACTAATATTCTCCTAACAGATTCTAGCATCAATCCAAACAGCTTATCGGCATTGAAATCCTCCGAAACACGCACCCACATTCGCTCGTCAAAATGTTGTCTAATCTTTGAATCATTGAAAACTTTTCGAGCCAATGCGGTCTTCCCGATCCCTCCCATCCCTACCATGGGAAGAACGGAGATAGTTTCATTGTTATCCGTGGCAGTCAACTGTGCTACTATCTCTGAAACATCATCATCTCTTCCAACAAAACTCGTACCAATAGTAACATAGCCAGTCTCTCTGTTCTGAGGAGAAAGAGAACGTTCAATGTCAGCCAGTGGCAGTAGGCCAAAGTTTCTTGCTTCTTCATTGATACTTTGCAGCTCCATATTAATTTTCCGAATCTGTTTGGCCATTTTGCAACGGAATGCAATGGAATTAAAGCGAGAGAAGAAGAAGAAGGATACCTTCCTCTTCATTTGGTTTTGGATCTCAATCCTGCGCCGATTCATTTCATAGTTGAAGTCATCCAGCAAATTTCCGGCAATGAAAGCCTCACGTTCAAGCTTCTCCAGCCAAAGCTTCACGCGCTCGTCAGTCACCTGCTTTTCCTCTGCATCACGAAGGACATCCAGGATCACAGTCAACGTATCCTTCAGCCTCGCAAAATAAAATCATTCATGAGGCCCGGAAACGAGATAGTTTGTTCTGAAACCGAGTCTATTGCCGTCTCCAGTGCAACTTGTATAGTGGGAACAAGCAGTGCATCCGCCATGAGGTCAGGTCACGATATCTGATGAGCGTAAGAAGAGAGAACTGGATTAGTTTTGAGAGCGTTGAATGGAGCCGAACCGGGGGCAATTTGCTAGTTTGAAGGGGACAAAGAGTAGAATGAATGTAACAATAGATGAAATGAAACCAAAAGGAAAATTAAATGAAAAAGGAACCCGACAAGCATCACCCACGTGAATGAATGTAGCAGTAGATAAACCAGTCCAAAAGGAAAATTAAATGAAAAAGGTTCCCGACAAGCATCGCGTTATAGGCAGGCAAATGAATTGTTTACTTATTCCGTATTTCTCTGTACGAAATGAATTGGGATTCTTCTTTTCTTTTATTCGGTTGATATATATTTAAAAAAATCCAAATTTATTTATTTGCTGAATTTTCTCTTTTTCAGGCACCTTGTAGTATTTCTTATTCTTCATTATGCTTCACTTCACTCACGTCTTTTTTCTTTTCTCATGAAAGCTTTGAAAGCTTTTTGGGGTTATAAAAGTATCAATACTGAGTCAAAAGGTTACTGAAGTGCGGGAACCACAAACCCATTACAATGAGGAAGAGTGTGCCCACATCATCCTCCATATTTTCAAAAATTTGGATACTGACTGGAATTTCCATTTGGGGTGGACCCACACATCTATGTAGTGTTACAAAGGTTAAAAACGGAAGTTAGACTCAATTTTTTTTGAGTTTTTTCAAAGTTTTATATAACTCCGAAACTTACTTGTTTCTTTTAATTTCACCATTTTTGTAAAGGAATATTAACTTGCTGTTTCTTATCACATATTTAACCATTTTTAGGTACCTACAACTATGCTGTCATGCTTTCGATCCTAATTTATCAAATACCAAATACCATAAAAATATATACTCTTCCATAATTGTTTCTTGATTTTTCATAATTTTATTGTGTCATTCATTGACAATACTTTTCATAATTCTCATAAACTTTTTGTATTTTATATCACTTTTTAACTATTACAAGTCAAATTTGATAAAAGCTTCGCCTGCATTTTCATGGAAATAAAACCTCTCTTACAACTCTTTAACTTTTCGAACCACTGCCTCAAATTATTGGGAGTTGAGAGAAGTAAAAGGAAATGATCTTGGCATTTTTTACAAGAGGGCCCTTACATTAAGAATGTCTTTTAAAGTAGGTAATTAATTGTAACAAAACTGAACACTTTTAGTTTGTTTGTTGTATGAGTCAATAGGAACGTAAAATAATAATTGACCCTTTTAGAAAGATATGCATCATAATCTCTCATCCTACTCGTCCAAGATTGGGAGATGTTATTGAAGAGGGATAAACTTGAAAGATTATTGAAATTCTATATGATTCAAATAATCAAGTAAGAGATCAAGAATAATTTATTGTGCCACACATTCTACCCACTCTTGTTGGATTAAGAATCAAGTGATGGATTTTATCTAATCTAAGTATACAGAAAGTACAATCAAGAATCTTGTAAACAACTAATACCTGTGAAATTTTAGATTTCATTCATTAGCAATTGTGGAAATTTATAAGACAAAAATGGAATTCCGTCATGCACCCCAAGTCAAATGTACCCGTAATATGAAGAAACTATCAATGAAATAGAAGATTACCGGGTCTTGGAGCAAAAAGATGGGAAAGAAGCTTCTCTGTTTTCTCTCCAGCACCAGCAGTGTCAGACGTTGTTGTGAAGAGAAGGAAGAGGGAGATGAATTTTTTATTGAGTGGGGTTTCATAGGGGAGCTAGAGCCTAGAAGTGACGGGGAATTTAAGCCATGCTTGAATTGTTTGTTTCCGTCGAAAAATATTGTCGTTTTTCGTGATCATATTTCCCTATCATCTTTTTTCCTCACATATATCAAATCGTTACAGTATTTTTTTCATGAAAAATGACGGAAAATGCAATCCAAACACAATCTTAATTTTTCCCCACGAGCTTTTTAAGGGTAAAGCTGTCATATTGTACAAGTAAAAGTTTTCTCTTTTTACCACCATTTCAGACGAATTTTGGGCGGAAAACATTTTGGCTTTTAAGTGGCAAAAGAAATTCATCCAATTCTTTCGTTAACTTTCCCACGGTTTCTTCCAAACGACAGAAATTAAAAAGTATCTGACCAAAACCCTTTTCTTTTTTGGCCGTTTCTTGCCTCCCAAATGCACCATTACTTTTTTCCCAAAGAAAGAAAAGAAAAATGTTTTGTTGTTGAAAACAAATTTATTTTGTCTCAGAATTAATTTCTCTCAATTTCACAATAGCCTTAAAGGAAATTTTAGAAGTCAATTATCATTTTTACAAAATAATAAATTTAATATCAAAGATGATTTAAGACAATAACTCTTACTCTGAAAGTTCATTCTAGATGCCAAACTTAATTTTTCATATGATAAAATATTGAAATATCACTCTATACATGTCACTAAATTGAGAATAAAAGTTAGAAAATATATTACAAAGACAGCAACCAAAAGAAATTACTGAAGGACAAGATCTGCTTTACTTTCCAAACTAATAGTTGTTTGGCAATTGTGCACAAAATATACAAAAATCAATAAGAAAATATCCCATATAGAGCTTCATTTTCAAGAATCTACATGATTTTTATTAAATTCTTGAGAATTGCATTGAAATATAAGTAGAAGAGTGCACTAATCTGATTACTTATTTATGATTGTTAACATTTGTTGTGTCTGTCCCCATCTTACAACGATGGGGATCTTATAGAGAGTTTGGAATCGATTTAGTGCTGTCTATATTTTAGCATAGACAATAGTGCCAGTATTTTTTTAATCCAAAAAAAAAATTAGATTTGGTGTGTTTGGATAAAAAAAAATTTTAAATATTATTTTACTTGTATTATAAATATATTTTTTATATTTTAAATTATTTTTTATCTCTCACACATTATATTATAAAAATTATCATAATAATTATTTTTAGTAATATTCTATACAAACACATCAAAAAAATGCTATTCTTTTTTTTATTGGTCCTCCATTTTTTTATTTATTGAGTTTTTTTGTAACAAAAGAACTTAACCGTAAATGAAAAAAGTTTAATTTTTATTTATCAAATTTGCATGATCGAAGTGTTCGAATCGAAGCAATTAGCTGTGATCCACTGAAAAGACGCGCGTCAAGTTTTCGATGGAATTCGTACATTTGCTTTTATGGGTTCATCTGGACCACAGTGTCTGTCTGGTTGGGATCCCACTGGAAATCTGCCCCCTATCTCTATAGGATAATGCGGCTGGCCCTTTTACAGGAAAGGCTCAAAAATGTTTAATGACCTTCTAAGGCTCATAAATGCACTCCATGTGACAGACAAGAAAAGCCCCCTATCTCTATAGAATCCTTCACTTTTCTTACATTTGTCTTGTTTATTTCTAGCCTATTCCACACTCGTCCGAAATTAATTAGAATCCTTTCATTTATTTGGATTGAGGTCGACACCTAGTGGAGATGAAAATCCAATTTGTTCTCTTTTTTTTTTCTGAAATTTTCTTTTTTAGTCACCTTATAATATCTTATTCCACATTATATGGACTTAATAGAGTTGATTGTTAAGAAAAACTGTTTGGATCCTTCTGTTTTTCAAAAATTAGTTTTTCAAATATTATAAAAATTTTTAAAAAATATTCTAAAAAATAATTTAAATTTTTTTAATAATTAAAAAATATTCCAAAATATATTTTAAAAACTCTACTACTCTTAAATATTTCAAAATATTTTCTAAAAATATCATAAAATATACTCAAAAAACTCTGCTACAGTAAAATTTTTTAAAAATACCCCCAAAAATAGTTAATCCAAACGGAGCATGTACTAATTAATTTCCAAATATTACTTTATCTTAGATTATAGAAGATTAAAATCATCTTACTACTGAGTTGAAAATCAGATGCCAAATATTCGGACGAACACTAGTAGGATGGTTTCTTAAACAAAAGTTAATACATGATGATTTTCAATGTTCCTGAATATCTACAACAGATCAAGGTATATGAATTTACCGTCTAAGTGTCTAAGTGTCTGTTTGATAACATAAAAAAGTGCTGAAACTGAATTCATTCAGACATTCAGATGTTTTGGGTGTTTGATAAATAAAAATTTTTCTGCTGAACTTATTAAGTGGTGCTGAATTTGTATGTATTTTTTCTAGCACAAGAATCATAACTGAATGTTTAATTTGATAAGAATCATGAGATTTACTTCAACTACTTTATCTTATCTACCAAATATATCCTTGTTTGTTAATTACATTCAAAATCCTTATATAATTAAACAATCTGACATTTTCTGTCTAATGGCTTTCTACTTCTATTTTCTCTCTATTTAATGACTTTTTTACAATTTCTCTATGCTCCTCACATCTGTCCACTCCTTATCTTTTTCCATCTTTCTACTCTTTCATAATTTTGTCATTTTTTTCCTCCCAAATTTTTTTTATTGCTACCGTACTCACCGACCTCAAATTCATTATTTCCAATTGATTATTTGTTGTTTTGTGTCAACATTTTTCCATTGAAGTAATTAAATTTCTATATAATTTGGTGTGAATTTAAAACTTGTTTATTGCAGCTTCCTTTTGCTTATATTTGGACTTTTCTTATCAAACTTTGATTTAAAAATATATTTGCACCGATATTTGGACTTTCCATAATATATTTCTTCTTTTATAGTACTTTGATTTAAATATAAATATTGTCATTTTCATATCTAACAATTTTAATCTAATTAAATCATAGGTTCTATTTCCTTTTTGGATTAAAAGATAGAATGGCAAAATTGTACAATTTAGCTTATTAAGCATTAAGTTATAAATGTTTATCAAATAGTATAAATATGTTCAGCATTAAGATTCATATATTCATATATCTCTTTTCAGTGCTTAATATTCAGCAAATTAATTGTTTCAGTATTCAGAATTCAGAGTTCAGAATTCAGATTCAGTTTTATCAAATATAGCCTAGATGGAATTCAATTCAATTGGGAAAAGGAAAAGCAAAAAAAAGGGAAGTTGAAATTCAATTTCTCTGCATCTAACCCTAGAAAATTACAGTTTGTATTTACTAATTAGATTGATATTGAAAAAGAATTACACATATTTGTTGTTTGCTATTTATCTGCTTTCTTTTTCAGGATTAGACAGACTTGTACGAAATAAAATGACTAAAGCAGAGTACGAAATATGCAAAAGACTTGGACTATGCAAAGGATGATTGAGTCTATCCACGTGTTTTTCTAGCTTGTGGTGACTAGTCCTTCGTTGGATTCTTATCATTTCAGTCTATGCTCAGAAGTCTTAACTTACTGGGCCATTTCAATAACTCATTCTAGCTGGATTGAAAAGGAACTTACAACCATTCCCCATAGTCATCCATGGTGGGCGCGTTTTGTTAGACGCATTTTATTTTATTTTTTGTTTTTTAGGCTATTTTTTATTTTTGTGTTTTTGGTCTAACCTTGAAAAATTACAGCTTGAACTTTACTTTTTGGGCTGGCATTGGAATAGATGTTACACCAATTTGTTCTTTGGTAACTTTTTCTGCTCTTTTTTTATGGCAAAAACTTGGATCGACTTGATTTATTAGATCTAATGTCCAAATTTTGTCACATCTTCATTGTGCATATAATGCTTGAGTTGGTAAGATAATATGATAAATTTTGAACCACTTAATTTTAGGATTGACCCAAGTCATTTCCTCTTTTCATGAGTAGACAGATTTGTATGAAAAATAAGAGATAATTTTAGAAACCTCCCTTGAGATTTTTCATAATATCACGTAGCACTTTTAAGGTTTCTAAAATTTTACTTACCTCTATTGAATTGACTTTTTTTTTTTGTAACATTTTAACTCCTTTTGGGAGAAAACCAAAAAAGATAAAATTTTACTTCTAATATTATTCTTATATTATCCTATTCATGAAACTTACATCAATAAAAAAAATGACAATAAGGCCAAAAAGCCCAGCTTAAAAAAATAGAAATTGCCTATGTTGTTATCATAGAAAAAAATAGCATAGGCAATTTTTTGATATTTTATCATAAGATCATTTTTCGATTAATCATTTCAATACTAGCTTATTAATATTTTTTTTATATAAGTAGGCACAAACCACACGAAAAAAAAAGATTCATTTAATTTTGAATACAACTTGAATTTCATTATGTATTAAAACATATTTCCTAAAAACATTGCCTGACTTCTTTAAACCCGTCCCACAAAATTTTCGTAGGTGTAAATTACTTACCAAAATCCTTTTAAATGGTTAACGTTACTAAATTTAACTTAATCACCTACTTTGCTACCCTACCACCATTTGGATATATAGAAATATGGACTAATATTGGATGGTCATTCTGTTTTTCTTTGGAATTTTTTGTTAAATAATTATTAAATACGGACTAATATTGGATGGTCATTTGGTTTTTTTTTTGGATAAAAATTCTGTTTTTGGTTGGAATTTTTTGTTAAATAATTATTAAAAATGTAAGGGTAATGTCATCAAGTTGTGATTGTTGAAAAGGATATCTAGCCTTGTCAAGCTAACAAAGGAAGTAAGTGAAATTGTAAAATTTTAGGGGTGTTAAATGATATTAAGAGAACTCTCAAGAGAGATTTCCAATTTCATCCCAAAAAACAACTAAGAAGAGTACAAAAATTGTAAAACACTTTGACTAAACAAAGGATGACTTAAGGCATGTTTG
The DNA here is from genome assembly GCF_003713205.1 of Coffea eugenioides. Lineage (NCBI taxonomy): Eukaryota > Viridiplantae > Streptophyta > Magnoliopsida > Gentianales > Rubiaceae > Coffea > Coffea eugenioides. The sequence goes on from NC_040037.1 coordinate 40,930,322, forward strand.
ATAATCCAATTTAGTATTTAAATTTAATGAATTTAGATCTTAATATATTTAAATCGTTTGATAACTAAAAATTAAATATCTGAATTAATTAAGTGGTACTGAATTTTCTAAATATAACTTACTCTCAAAATTAAGTGATAAATTATTCACTTATTATTAAATGTGATATGCACTAAAATATATTAAATTTAATATTTAACAATTCAATAACTTAATGAATTTAAACTTTAAATTTCAGATTTTAGACTTTAATTTATCAAACGCATGCTGAGTCTATCCACATGTTTTTCTATTTTGTGGTGGCAAGTACTTCATTGGATTCTTATCATCTCATATTAATTGAGTCTATGCTCAGAAGTTTGAAGCAATGATGACCTTACCATGCCATTTCAATAATTCACTTTGGGCGGGATTGAAAAGGAACTTACAACTGTAGTCATCCATGGTAGATGGCTAGACACATTTTGTTAGATGCATTTTAGATTTTTTTAAAAATATTTTTGTGCTTTTAGGCTAATCTGCTTAACTTTTAACTTTGTCCCTAATTTTCATTGAGTTGAGAGTTAAAAACTAGAAAGATATAAAGGGTTAAGCACACATTCTAATAAAATTTTTATTTTTTATTATTTTAAATACGATAAATTTTAATCTACACTTACTCCTACTTTTTCTTTTTAATTTTTGCTAGCAAGAGAGGAGTGGAACTTAAACAACAAGGAAGAGGCTGCGGGATTTGAAGTCAGTATTTTTAATTTTTCGAGTTTCAACATTAAGGATCCGTTTGGTTGGAAGTAAAATGTTTTCCTTGGGAAAATATTTTCCGTGGAAGTAATTTTTCATGAAAATCATTTCTCTTTCATCATTTTCAGGTGTTTGGTTAGCTTATTGAAAATATTTTCTTACTTCATTTTTCTGGTGTTTGTTTAACTTTTGAAATATTTTCACTTTTTTCTCTATCTTTACTTTCTACACATTATAACTACATACTTCTTCCCATGCAAAATAAGAAAATTTATCTCATTGTTTAACTTTAAAAAATCTTGGAGAAATGTATATATGAATAAAAAATATCTCCTTAAATAATAAACAAATTGCTGGCCATTTAGTGTCAAATATCAATCACATGCAATGCTTATTGTGACATATATCTTGCACTCTCACTGCTAAAAGTTGGTCTAGAAAAGAATGTCTCTATTATACATAATTAATTACTAGCATAGAATGAGCAGGATGAGGTTTTTTTTTTTTATTTTGAATATACTAGGGGGAGGGTTGGGTTGGGTTAGGTGGTACGGGGGAGGGAGTGTAAAGAAGAGGTCTTGGGTTCGAGTCCTCCTGTTTACACTTAAAAAAAAAAAAAAAACATACTACAAGATGTTTTCAGTAAGTTTGGAACATACTACAAGCGGGATACATGCATTTCGGAAAATAACTTCAGTAAGTTTGGAAGGGAAGTTGTTTTCCATAAGATGAGTGAAAATATTTTACATAGAAAAATGTTTTCAGTAACTTTTGTGCAATCAAACACGGGAAATTAGAAAAATATTTTTCTGGAAAACATTTTCACCCGAAACAAACGGACCCTAACTGTTAGATCAAAACTTCATCAGCACTCCTACTATGCCATACTCACGGAGAGAGATGACGATAGTTTCCGATCTTTTCCTTCGTGCTTCCCTCACGTCTTTTTTCTCTTCACATGGAACTTTGAAGGCATTTTAGGTTTTATAAGTAGCAAAACTGAGTCAGAAGGTTACTAAAAATGGGTGAACCGCACGAGACCCATACAATGAGGAAGCGTGTGCCCACATGCTCCGTGTTTTAAAAAGTTTGGATGTTGACTGGAATTTCCATTTGGCCCCGCACCATGTGCCACAAAATGTGGCATGGCCACTTCAAGTGGCTCTGGACGAGCACATACTGCATTCATTTGGGCCGATCGGTAATTTTTTGGAATTTTTTAGGTCTCATTCTCATAATATAGAATAAATATAGGTCCATCCTTTCGAGAAAAAAAAAAATGAAGTCAGACTCAATCTTCCGAGTTGATTAAAACAGGATTTTAGGGTACGTACGACTGTCAGTGCAACTTTCTCTGCATAAATTGTAATTCTTCTTTAACTACTTGTACATTTTTATAACAAATATGTAATATTATACTATTGTTCATATGAATCTCATGTATAATAATTACGTGTCTATTAAAAATTTTTATAAATAGTTCACGTACAATTACAAACTGTTTAAATGAAGTTACATCATTCAACCGTTCCTGCTCCAAGTCCATGCAAACATTTCTTAATGCCTAGTTTGAGAGATGATATTTGAGCAGAAAAGAAAAGAAGGGAAAAGGAAGGTAGCATCTCTCACGTTTGAAAGTTTTAAGTGAAATAAAAAGGAAAAGAATCCGACGGATTTGGAAGGAAGAAGAAACTGCTACAGTTTTTAAAAAATTTTCCCGCCAAATCGGGCAGAAAGCAAAGGAAAGCCACGGAAAGGCTGCAAAAATTTTTTAAATTGCACATTTTATCCTTAAAAACTATTAAATAGAATATTTATTGATCTATGTATCCAAAATCATCTCATTTCTTTCATAAATTTTCAAATAATATTAAAATCTTAATATTATCCTTTCTTTTCTTATCTCAAATAAGATCTTCTTTTCTTATCCTTTCTTTTTTCTCATAACTTAACATTTCTCTTCTTTTCTTTTCTATCCTCACAAACTAGCTACAACATATAAGTGTTACAAATTTTAGGAGACGGAAGGAAGGAGCAATAGATTTTCCCAAAACGGTCGTGGCTAGGTGGGGCTCACAATGCTTTAGAAAATTGTGTAGTTCATTTAGCTTCTCAAAAGCTAGAAAATTCACATGAAAGAGATAATGAGTAATATGTACTCATTAATTTCCAAATAGGGTTAACCACATTTTATCCCTTTAAAGTATATCTCATTTTTCAGTTTACCCCCTAATTTTTAATTTTACTCACTTAATTCCCTTTAGGACAAAATTATCCTTGCATTATTTTGACTTTTCATTTACCTTATTTTCCTTTCTTTTATTTCTTTTTCTCTTTCTTCTTTATTTAAAATTTCCTTTTTTCTACAAAAATCTTCACCTTTATGATTGAAATTAAAAAAAAAAAGGAATTGCAGAGATCTATCTTCTCCTTAAATGATTAAAAAAATATTCAAATCACTTTCCTACAATACAATTTTTTTAGCCTTTCAATTCTTTTAATTTTGAATTTTCCTCTTTCCTTTCTAATTTCTCATTTTATTCTCAAGAAAATATCATAAGATAAAATTTTTTTTCTTTGTTTTATTTCTTTTTCTCTTTCTTCTCTCTTTCATCCTTCCTAATAGAAAATTCCATTTCAACGAAAGTTTTTGTTTTGAGTTTGTAATTGCATATTTCTCGGTGAAGGTTTAAAAGGCATCAAAAACTAATTTTGATTTTTTGTATGATGCCACGTGTCACAAATTTTAATTGATGATTATTAACCAAGTCACAATTTCATCTTAAGATATTTTCTTGAGAATAAAATGAGAAACTAGAAAGGAAAGAGGAAAACCCAAAATTAACAGAATTGAAAGGCTAAAAAAATTATATTTTAGGAAAGTGATTTGAATATTTTTTTAATCATTTAAAGAGAAGATAGATCTCTGCAATTCCTCTTTTTTAATTTCAATCATTAAGGTGAAGATTTTTGTGGGAAAGAGGAAGAATTAAATAAAGAAAAAAGAGAAAAAGAAATAAAAGAAAGGAAAACAAGGTAAATGAAAAGTCAAAATAATACAAGGGTAATTTTGTCCTATAGGGGGCTAAGTGAGCAAAATTAAAGATTAGGGGATAAACTGAGAAATAAGGTATATTTTAAGGGGATTAAATGTGATTAACCCTTCCAAATATTACTTTATCTTAGATTAGAAGATTAAAATCATCTTAATGTTGAACTGAAAATCAGATGTCAAATATTCGGGCAAACAGTCTAGTAGGATGGTTTCTTTAGCAAAAGCAAATACAGGATGATTTTTAATGTTCCAGAATGTCCACAAAAGATCAAGGAATCTATTCAATTCAATTCAATTGAAAAAAGGAAAAGACACGTTTGTTGGAAAAAAAAAAGGAAAAGACAAAATACAGCTTGCATTTACTAATTGGGCTGGCATTAAAAAAGAACTGCTATTTTGCTGCTTTCCTTTTTCACGGGCAAACAGACATACAAAATAAAACAATCAAGCAGAGTACGAAAACGCGTAAAAGACTTGATTAAACGAAGGATGGTTGAGGCTCTCCATGTGTTTTTCTATCTTGTGGTGGCCAGTATTTGCATTGGATTCTTACCTTCTCACAGATTGACTAAGACTGTGCTCAGAAATCTGAAGCAAAAATGAACTCACCGGGCCATGTCAGTAACTCACTCTGGCCTCTCTGGGTGGGAGTAAAAGCAAGTTCCACCCGGTCCCCGTGGTCATCCATGGTAGGCGCGTTTTGTTAGATGCATTTCAACCATTCCCGGTAGAGCGAAAGGAAAAAAAAAATTGAAAAAGAAAGGATTTCCTGCGGCCGTAATCATGAATAGAGCGAAAAGAAAGTACTCAACAAATTGCAGCATCTTTAACCCCAAAACTTAAGTACTGTTTCTTTTAATTTCACCATTTTTATAATGAAATATTAACATATCATATTTAACCATTTTTGAGAGTTAACTACAACTATGCTGTCATGCTTTCCATCCCATTATCAATACCAAATACCATAAAAATATACTACTCTTTCATAATTGTTTCTTGATTTTTCTTAATTTTATTGTGTCATTCATTGACAATACTTTTCATAATTCTCATAAACCTTTTAACTATTACAAGTCGAATTTTGATAAAAGCTTCACCCACGTTTTCATAGAAATAAAACCTTTCTTACAACTCTTTTAACTTTTCAAACGAATGTGTTTGGATACCCCAATTATCCCAAATAATATTTCGCTTGCATCATAGATACATTTTCCAACACACCTTTTTATATTCCCAATCACCTTTTTATCTCACATACATCACATCACAAAAAGTGCTACAGTAATTATTCCAAATAATATTTCAAATAATACACTATCCAAACACACCTGTTTCAAAATTTGAGGAGTTGAGAGAAGTGAAAGGAAATGATCTTATTACTTTTACAAGTGCGTCCTTAAATTAAAAAGGTCTTTTAAAGTAGATAACTGTAACAAAACTGATAGCTTTAGGCTTGAGCACTTTTTAGTTTGTTTGTTGTATGAGTCAAAATAATAATGGACTCTCTTCAGAAGATATGCATCATAATCTCTCATCCTACTTGTCCATGACTGGGAGATATTATTGAAAAGGGTTAATCCTGAAAGATTATTGAAATTTTATAATGATTCAAATAATCAAGTGAGAGACCAAGAATAACTTCTGTGCAACGCATTCTACTCACTATTATTTGATTAAGCATCAAGTGATGGATTTTATTTGATATAAATATGCAAAAGCACAACCAAATATCTTGTAATCAACTAATACAAGTGACATCGGGGTTGGGAGGGTTTGGGTTGGTAGTTATAAGTCTCCTGTGGGACCTCAAAGGATACCGACTTTTGGAGTTCCCTCGGGATTTAGGTTTGTAAAAATTAACGTAGGCCCTTTGGGTTTCGAAAGAAAAAAAAACTAATACAAGTGAAAATTAGGGACAAAGTTAAAAGTTAGGCAGATTAGCCTAAAAGCACAAAAAATATTTAAAAAAAAATCTAAAATGCATCTAACAAAATGTGTCTAGCCATCTACCACGGATAACTTCTGAGCCTAGTAAGGTCATCATTCCTTCAAACTTCTGAGCATAAACTCAATTAATATGAGATGATAAGAATCCAATGAAGCAAGAGCCACCACAAAGTAAAAAAACATGTGGTTAGACTAAGGATGCATTTGATAAACTAAAATCTGAGATCTAAAATTTAAATTCTAAATTCATTAAGTTATTGAATTGTTAAATATTAAATATAATATATTTGAGTGCATATCACATTCAGTGACAAGTGATTAAGTGAATAGTTTATCATTTAATTTTAGAAGTAAGTTATGTTTGAAAAATTCAGTGCCACTTAATTATTTTAAATGTTTAATTTTTAGTTATCAAATGATTTGAATATATTAAAATCTGAATCTATTAAGTTTAAATATTAAATTGGGTTATCAATGAGGCCTTAAGTCATCCTTTGTTTAGTTAAAGTGTTTGAGATTTCTCTTAATATTATTTAACACCCCTAAAATTTTTAAAATTTCACCTACTTCCTTTGTCAGTTTGACAAGTCTAGATATCCTTTTCAACGATCATAAGTTGGTGACATTACCCTTACTAATTTTGGTCCACATTTAATAATTATTTAGTCCACATGGTGGTCCACATTCAACGATCCAAAATAAACCAAATGACCATCCAATATTAGTCCACATTTAATAATTATTTAACAAAAAATTTTGAACAAAAACAGAATTTATTATCGAAAAAAACCAAATGAGCATCCAATATTAGTCCATATTTCTATATATCCAAATGGTGGTAGGGTAACAAAGGAGGTGATTAAGTTAAATTTAGTAATGTCAACCATTTAAAAGGATTTTGGTAAGTAATTTACTCCTATGAAAATTTTGTGGGATGGATTTAAAGAAGTCAAGCAATGTTTTTAGGAAATATGTTTTAATAATGTAATTCAAGTTGTATTCAAAATTAAAATAATCTTTTTTTTCCCGCGGATTGTGCCTACATATATGCAAAAATATTAATAAGCTAATATTAAAAAGATTAATAAAAAATGATCTTATGATAAAATATCAAAAAATTGCCTATGCTATTATTTTCTATGATAACAACATAGGCAATTTCTATTTTTTTAGCTTGGCTTTTTGGCTTATTGTAATGTTTATTATTGATGTAAGTTTCATGAATAGGATAATATAAGAATAAAATTAGAAATAAAATTTTATCTCTCTTGGTTTTCTCCCAAAGTGGTTAAAATGTTACAAAAAAAAAATCAATTAAAGAGAAGTAAGCGAGATTTTAAAAACCTTAAAAGTGCTACGTAATATTATGAAAAATTTCAAGAAAGGTTTCTGAAATTATCTCTTATTTTTTGTACAAGTCTGTCTACTCATGAAAAAGGGAAAAGACTTGGGTCCATCCGTAAATCGAGTGGTTTAAAATTTGCTATATTATCTTATCAACTCAAGCATTATATGCACAATGAAGATGTGACAAAATTTGGGCATTAGATATAGTAAATTAAGTTTATCCAAGTTTTTGCCATAAAAAGAGAGTAGAAAAAGTTACCAACCAACGAATGAGTGTAACATCTATTCCAATGCCAGCCCAAAAAGTAAATTCAAGCTGTCATCTTTCAAGGTTACACCAAAAAAACAAAAATAAAAAATTACCTAAAAATACAAAAAAAAAAAAAAGTAAAATGCGGATGACTATGGGGTAATGGATGTAAGTTCATTTTCAATCCAACCAGAGTGAATTATTGAAATGGCCCAGTCTGTTCATTATTGAATCAGACTTCTGAGCATAGACTCAGTCAATCCAAGATGATAAGAATCCAGTGAACACCACAAGGTAGAAAAACACATGGATAGATTCAATCATCCTTTGTATAGTCAAGTCTTCCGTACTCTGCATTAGTTGTTTTATTTGATACAATTCTGTCTACTCATGAAAAAGAAAGCAGAAGAAAAAAACAACAAATAAGTGTAATTATTTTTCAATGCCAGTCCAATTAATAAATGCAGGCTGTCATTTTCCAAGGTTAATGCTGAAAAATTGAATTCCAACTTCCCTTTTTTTGGCTTTTCCTTTTCTTGATTGAATTGAATTCCATCTTCGACGGTAAATTCATATGCCTTGATCTTTTGTAGACATTCAGGGACATTGAAAATCATCCTGTCATAGCTTTTGTTCAAGAAACCATCCTACTAGTGTTCGTCCGAATATCTGGCATCTGATTTTCAACTCAACAGTAAGATGATTTTAATCTTCTATAATCTAAGATAAAATAATATTTGGAAATTAATTAGTACATATTCCTTATTATCTATGTCATCTAGATTTTCTAGCTCTAACAATCAACTCTATTAAGTCCATATAATGAGGAAATGAGGAATAAGAATTATTATAAGCTGACTAAAAACGAAAATTTCAGAAAAAAAAAAGAGAATAAATATGGATTTTCATCTCCAGTAGGCGTCAACCTCAATCGAAATAAATGAAAAGATCCTAATTAATTTCGGACGAGTATGGAATAGGCTAGAAATAAACAAGACAAACGAAAGAAAAGTGAATGGTTCATTTGCAATTCTTATCTATCACGTGGAGTGCACTTACAAGGTAGCTATACGTTTTTTAGCCTTTCCTGTAAAAGCCAAAAGGGCCAGCCGCATTATCCTACAGATATAGGTGGCAGATTTCCAATGGAATCCGAACGAGCCATTGGTTGGGATCTGCAGGACAGACTTTGTAGTCCAGATGAACCCATAAATGCAAATGTACGAATTCCATCGCAAACTCGACGCGCGTCTTTTGGGTAGATCACAGCGAATTGCTTCGATTCGAGCACTTCGATCATGCAAATTTGATAAATAAAAATTAAACTTTTTTTAATTTATTGTTAAGTTCTTTCGTTACCAAAAATAAAAAACTCAATATATAAAAAATGGAGGACCAATAAAAAAAAAAGAATAGCACTTTTTGATATGTTTATATAGAATATTATTTAAAATAATTTTTATGATATAATGAGTGTCAAATAAAAAAATAATTTAAAATATAAAAATAATATAAAAATATATTTATAATACAAGTAAAATAATATTAAAAAATATTCTTGTATCCAAACACACTCGTGTATTTTTTTTTGTTAAAAAAAAAAAAGCACTACCATGCACAATCAACACTGTAGCGATTGACCCTTTTTAAAAAAAATTTGCAGCCACTGCTACCCTACAGTGATTAAAAAAATTTATTTCCTGCCGTACCTAATTAGCACAGCAGGTATAGTTTTGCATATATTTCTTGTCAGACATACATTTCAACGACATTTTTGTTTTGGTATATTCTAAGAAATTAGCCTGTAAATTAGTTTACCATTTTGCGTTCTGCAATCCTGCGTCACAAAATTTGTGCGAAAAATAATCCCATGACGATGACACCTACAATTACTTACAGTGACATCAAACAAACTTGCAAGCTTGGTACCTAGTTCTTTTTTTTTTTTTTTTTTTTTATAATGGCAGGGAGGGGAGCCTAAAGAAGTGGCGTATAAGAGGCTAGTAGAAATAAGAATCTAATTAGATCAAAAAGATGTTTCGACACTTTTCTTGAATTTTTTCGCTACAAAATGAGATTCGAACCCGATCTAGTCCCTCTTTGGTGAAAACTCAGTGGTTTGGTACCGAGTTCTTGACCAACAAAATTTTCAAGCAATGTTCTCAGTCAGTGCCAAGATAGAAATTCATACGCACTCCACGAAATCAGACCTGTAACTCTAATCAAGAGGCAGCTGATTGCCATTCCATTCATCTTCAAGTTGGTTATTCAAGTGCAATGCTTCATCATTTTTTCCATGTGTCGGGCATCTTCCTCCAATAACATTTGTGACTTCAAACGTGCTTCAAGCCTCTTTCCACTCTTTAATATTCTCTCATTTAGTTCCAAATTAAGGGCTAATTTCTCAGATTATAGCCAAAAAAATAAAAAGTCGGTAAATTGTTGCTATGACAAAACCCATGTATTAAACTATACCTGCACGGTAGGGTGTCAAATAATTTCTTTTAAAAAAAATGGCCAAGCACGGTACGGCAGCCAAATAATTAAGGACCTAACTAAGAAATAACCAAAAAATAAGGACGCAGCCAATAATTAGGACGCACGGCAGTCAAATAATTTTTTTAAAAAAAATGGCCATGTAAGCGGCTTGATCATTCAACCCTACAAATACGTAAAGAATTTGCAAATAAAATGGCACAATCACAAGTACTTCCTACTATCAACTCAATGCATAATTCAAGGCAAAATAAGCACTTTAGACCAGAGCATTTCACAAGTTGAATCAAAAGCAACATGAAACATCTCATAAATAATCACAAAATATACCCTTATCAACATAAATATGTTGTGTGACATAAATATACCCTTATCAACTATTGCCAGATACAGGTGAGGTGACAAAGGGGTAGAAACATAAAATATGTTGTCCCTGGGCAGACGTGACATGTGCCCCCTTGACTGATATTTCTCCTATGAAGAGTTTCTTTAGAAGCAAGTCTACTTTGAGAAGCAAGCCACAGATTATTCCTAACTCTCTCGTTTGCTTGCAGCTTCCACATCTAAGAGGGATTAACACATGGATGATTGTCAAACATAATATGGGATAATTGCATCATTTTTTTTTGTCGATATGATAATTCTTATTTTACACCTACTCCTACTCTATACTAAAGAGAAGAGGTGGAGGGAGGATTGAATTGGATGATACGAAGGGAGGGAGTATAAGTGAGAGGTCTCGAATTTGAGTCCTCCTGCTTACACTATAAAAAAAAATACTAAAGGGAAGAGGTGGATCGAAGGAGTCAATATGAAATGTAGAGAGGATTGAATCGCCACCTGACCAAAAAAGTGGCTATGCACTTGTTGGTAAAATTTGCAGGAAAGAAGGGAAATTTGATCCCTTGATCTGCACCATCCAATAAAAGTTTTGAGTTTCTCCCCGGTAGCTAACTCATTTGACCTACCCCCAAGGCGTAATTGCATCATGGAGAAGTACGATTTGAATAAAAGGTTCCATCATAATGGCCCTTCCACCTATAAAAATCTTGAGAATTAGATTGATTTTGTTCGGGAATTACTTGAATCTTTTGAACAATCGGGGAAGCAAGACAAAAGATAACCTCTCTAAATTCCAAGAACCCGTCTCGCCAAAAGGATGATTGACTAGTAAATCTTCTTCTCTAGGTCTGAGTGGCCCTAGGATTTAGTGTCTCAGGGATCTACTAGACTAGTCTAGTTATCTAGACAAATTCTCCTCCGCATTAACATTCCTTGTAATCCGGCCTGTATCTTTGTTAAGAGAATCCACCCCAATTTTAGGCATTTTTTTATTATAGACCTAATTATCTCCCTTCTCTGGATAGAACCAGCTTTATTGAAGTTTTTGATTTTCAGAATTTTTACTCAAAGTTGAGATCGGTTCTTTTGACTCTCAAGCATGAACCGGCCATGGCTGCTTTATTCGTGTCATCCGTATTTCTTATACCGAACCTTCCTTGGTCTTCAGCTTTAGTCTCAGTCTCCCACCTACTAGATGGAAATTCCTCTTCTGATAAGTGGAACCCCACAAAAAATTTCTTTGGAATTTATTTGTGTCATTACCTTTGTCAGTTTATTAACCCATAGCAAAAGGAGAAAAACCTTTTTCTCACGGTTATCTTGTGGTGGTTGGGGTATCAGAGGATTAAGGGCATGTACAATTGTCACTGGTAATTGCAGTGTACAGGCGTTAAAATAACAAGTATAAATACCAACATAATTTTTGGCACCAATTTCAACAAGTTAGTATTTTAATATTTATATGGATTAATCTTTCCTACGCTGAAAGTGTATACACTATCAGCGTTGGATGAATGACAACTATGCAAAATTTGAGTTTGAAATTCAACTTTTGCACACGTGTCATGAATCCAATGATAATAGTGTATACACCGTCGGTGTAGGAAATATTTACTCTATTTATAGGATTAGTTATACTAATGTTTGCAAATATAATTGACATTGACAATTGCAGAGGTCCTTGATCCAGTGCAAGAGAACCTAAAAGAAATTAATTTTTTGTAAGATATGCTTTTCTTTGATAGTATTTTGTGTAAGAGAATATGAATCAAATGTTGTATAAGTTGTGGTTTTGAACCATAGCAAACTTTAAAAAGAAAAAAAAGATTTAACTACTGTCATCAATTGAAGTTTGAGTTAAATCTTAAAATCTTTTTTATGTGTAAAATTTATATCAATTAGATATCTTGTCAAGCTTACAGTCAATTTGTAAATTTAATTAATTATAATTTTTTTATGTTTCATTAATAATGAATGCAAAAATTTCAAATCACCAATTGTGGTGTGGTGTACTCTAAATTTGTGGTATTATTGATCTCAATGTTTGTGTACCTAAAGGTAAATACTAATAAATTTTTTGAGCTTACAATCCATTTGTAAAATTAATTAATTGCAATTTTTGTTTATGTTTCAACAATAATGAATTGGAAAAAAGTCGAATGAGTTGTTTTGAGGTGTACTCTATCCCTGTGGGAGAGCAGATCCTCAGTCCAATATTTTGTGTCCAATTTCCTGTCCAATGTGAAACTACGTAGTTTCACTTATTATATCTGCTGATGTAGCAACTAAAAATAAGTGGCTGTTTGGCTGCCTTATACTTCTTTTTATTTTTTCTTGTTTGGATTTCTTTTGTTTACACAACTTTGTTACAATTCCCATCTTTTTTAAATATTCTTTTGTATTTGAAATCCTTGATACTTTGTTTTAAAAAAGATGAGAATTGTAACAAAGTTGTGTAAATAAAGGAAACCCAAAAAAGAAGAAAGAAAAAGAAGTATAAGGCAGTCAAACAGCCACCTATTTTTAGTTGCCATATCAGCAGATATAATAAGTGAAACTACGTAATTTCACATTGGACAGGAAATTGGATACAAAATATTGGACAGAGGATCTGCTCTCATCCCTGTGGTAGCAATAATCTCAACATATATAATTATGAGGGTAAATAATAATAAAGTTATGAAGTACTAATACCTAAAAGTTACTTGTAATAGCTCCCTGTAACATAGAGGGTCATATGTGGATCATGTTGTACTGGTACTCATGTTAAGATTTCAAATAACTTGTTATTAGTACGCAAGGGACTAATTACGAAAAATTAGAAGATAATAAAGGCGCATTTTCTGTTGATTATTTTGTTTGATTATACGTTCTTATCATTTTTTCTTCTTTTTTATGTTCGTTAGTTTTCTATTTACATTATTTTTTTTTTGAAAAAAAGCTAAAATTTATGATTTACGAAAAAAAAGCATTTTTTACTGGTTTTGTTTAGTCTCTATAATCACCCTTCATAATCAGATTTTACGAAACAGTGAAAGAAAAACTACAGGAACTGGTTTTGTCCCTATAAAATAGAGAATATTCCATGCCTTTGTGCAGATCCAATCCAACCAAAGTAATAGCATAGTCAACCAACTCCAAATAGAGGAGTTGACCACCACTGTATACAGTGGAACGGGAGGTCAAGGGTTCAAACCTTGTCTTCTATCAATGTGCTTCACTATGAGGAGTGTTCTAAATCCATGCGGGTGAGTGGTGCATCCGTTTGGTCAGATGGTGGTTAACTCTCCATTAGCTTCCTCCGACTCATTCAGTCATTTGGCCCATTCCCTAGAGTCGCTTCCTTACAGTAAGTCCCCCGTTAAGAATAGGTCTAGGATAGACTAGGCTAACATATGCCATGCCGCTAATGTGAAAAAAAAAGAAAAAAAAGGTAATAGCATAGTCTATACGGTAAATGTACATATTATTTACTCCCCATCTAGTCTGCCTATTGACATCACATTTGAAGATCCCCAACTGAGGAGGAGGAAGAAGAAGCCCTCTAAAAAGTTCACAAACTTGCAGGCTCCCAGGTACTTTAATATTCTCCCAACCAGTTTAAATTTCTTCTTGATTCATTGATTGCTCACACATTTATTAATTCTGACGATAATTATAGGGGGAAAAAAGCTGACTTTTTTGAAATGGTAAAGTTTTGTGCGCAACTGTTCTTTAACCTTGAAGTAAATCTTGATTTGCAATTTGGGATTCCAATAATTAGTAGTATAATGGATTGTCTTGGTTTGTTTCAAGTATATAAAAGTTTTATCTTTGAAGATTTGATTGCTAATGTTTTCTTAGCTAATAGGAAGTATTGTTTCTGTAGTTAAGAATGCCAGCTCAAAGAAAACCTGAGGAAATTGTCCCAACACTACTGGATCGTCTGAAAAATGCTAGGGATGCATTAGGACCCATCCATAAGAAAGATGAGAAAATAGTTTCGGTATTCAAAGAAATTGAGACTGAACTTGACAAGATGAAAGATTGGGAAGGGGAACTCATAAAACGGTTCAGAACTTTGGTGCAAGACATCGATAAAGACATTGAGACTGAACTTGAAAAGATGAAAGATTGGGAAGGGGAACTCATGAAACGGTTCAGAACTTTGGTTCATGACATCGATAATGATTTTTGGTTTGATAGATTGAAGCATGGCAACGCCGATGATATTCTTAATGGATTGGAGCTCATCAGAAAGAGTATTGCATCTGTAAAACAGCTCTTTCCGGCGGAAGAAAGTCAGGTGACAGAAATAAGACGTTCGATGCCTTTTACTGGGAAGGATCAGACAACGTCTGAAGATCAGGCTGTAGGGAAGGATCAGACAATGTCTGAAGAGTGGTCGAGACTTGATGTGGAGAAAAAAATTTATGGTAGCGAAGCAATATCAGATTTTCGGAAAAGTTTTGACTGTCTGGGGAGCAATCAACTGAAAGTATGCTCCTTGTGCCTTTCAATTTTCCCAGAGAATAGCAGCATAAAGAAGAGACCCCTTATTTACTGGTGGATAGGAATGGGTATGGTCACTAAAACCTCAGAAAAGACTGCAGAGAAGGTTGGAGAAGATGTCTTTGAACAATTGATAAATGAAAGCTTCATAATCCCCAAATTTGTGAATCCTTATTCCAGTATAAACAGTTTTATCGTGCACCCTTGGATTCGAAGAATGCTGATCTCGGTTGCCAAAGGACTTCACTTTTTAAATTTTAATCCCTCAGGGATGCCTAGCAATGGTCATCATCATGCATTCTTATTTGCGGATCTTCGTGATCCATACAGTGCAATGACTGACAATACTCTTACGGTTTTCAATGTGAATTGTCAATATCTTAGATTTAAACCTGACTGGCTCTCGAGGTTGAATAGGGTTGAGGTTCTTCAGTTGGGCCGGTGGCAAAACTCTGTCGAGCATCATATTGAAGTGGAAAATGAAGATTTCATAGTTGAGTCAAAGAAGAAAAAGAAAGTGCAATATGAAGTCTCTTTGAATGGTTTGGGAAGTCAGACATCCCTAAGATATCTAAGCCTCAGAGGCGTTTCTAGATTGACTAACCTACCTCGTTCTGTGCTTAAACTAATAAGCCTTGAGATTCTTGATTTATGTGCATGTCACAGTCTAGAGAAACTGCCTTCTGATATATCAGCACTGAGAAATCTTACTCACTTGGATGTGTCTGAGTGTTACCTGCTCGAAAGCATGCCAGATGGTATTCATAAGCTCTCTGCACTCCAAGTACTAAAGGGTTTTGTGATAGGAAGTGTTGGAAGAAATCCGTGCAAGCTAAGTCAACTTGCCCAGTTAGGAAGTTTAAGGAAATTAAGCATACGAATTGGGAATGAAGCTGTAGGAAAAAGGGAGTTTTCAAACTTGAAGGACTTTAAAGCCCTGGAAATTCTGGTAATATCATGTGGAGCACATACAGAAGATGCTCTAAAGACCATCTCAGTCCCACCGAAACTTAAGAAATTGGACCTCTGGTGCATCCCTTTGCAAGATATGCCTGATTGGCTAGAGCCTGGTGCATTACAATATTTGGAAAAATTATACATCAGGGGAGGTGAACTCAAAAGCTTAAAGAACCAAGGTGAACAAACGAACCAAGGTGAACAAACGAACCAAGGTGAACAAACGAACCAAGGTGAACAAACGAACCAAGGTGAACAAACGAACCAAGGTGCACAAACCTGGAAAGTTAAAATTTTATGTTTGAAGTATCTGAAGCATTTGGAAGTTGATCTGTCAGAATTACAACGTATTTTTCCTAAGGCGGTGTACTTGGAGAAAATCAAATGCAACAAGAACAAGAAATATGAAGGTTCATATGATCCAGATATCATATGGAACAATGCGCTGCATGAGAAAGCAGCAAATACTTGAGTGAGTTTTGCTGCTACTGTTTCATTTACTATTCATTGTTAATTGCTCCTGATTTCTCCTATATTCCTTCAGTTCCCCTTTTTAAAGCAAGTTATATCACTCAAATTCTGAGAATCAATTGCTTATGCTGTTTCGGACCATGATTGAGTGTTCTAGTGTCATTTGGTAATACGTGTATCTCTTTTTATTTTCCCTACAATCCTTGTAAGATTTTTTGTTGTTAATATTTTGAGATTATTATTGCCAGAAGAAATAACTGAAATTTTCTTGTTAGTGCTGAAATCTCATGTTTTTAGTCTCAATTAAAATTTCTCTTCCTAACTCCACCTGTCAGAGCAAGGTACTTGTTTCAAAATTTAAGTAGCCTACCCTCAAAACTGATGAATAGTGGAAAGACATTATCTGAGGAAAAACATATATGAAATTACTTTTACTCTTATTTTGGCAAGACAAAGTTAATCTAACCTGCATGGTCCCAGGAGTAGGAGAAAGAGAAAGTGCTGCTAGGAGTTAAGTGCTGCTTGGATAACTCCTTCTGCTTTAAATTTGAAATGTGAAAAAAGGATATTCATGAGGTTTCAGCATGCCTCTTTGATCCAAGCAATCTTAAGTGCAGGTTGAAAGTAAAAACAGGATGAAGTAGAGTGAAACAAAGAACCAATGAATCATTTAGTGCTCATATTTGCGATTGAAATACTTTTCTTGTTGTGGGAAAATTGGATTATTGTCTTTTGTATTTAAGGATAGTTTTTCTCGTCCATGAAATCAACATAGTGCTGCGTGCTGTCCATGTCTTTACATTTTATAGATGCAATATCATGAGATAAGCTCTCCAATGGTGCCTTCCAGCTTATGATGGGCATTTCCATCCTTTTCTTACACTCACTTGCCCCAAACTATACTATTGAGTATCATTTATAGCATATTCTAGACCCTTTTCAGTTTCCATTCCTCTCATGATAGCCAACTGATTGACCTTCTCTCCTCTTGATTAGATTAATTAGGAAACTGAACTAAAAGTCTTAATTGAAGAAACAGCAATTGCATCTTTGTTTGGTCGCATAAAGGGGTCAATGGCCAAATTCCCAATGAAGCTAGTCAGTCATCTTCAACAATTATCATGAATCAGGCCTCAGAAACCTGAGCTATATTCTTCAGAGTGCTGCCTAGCCTGTGAATTTCTTTGGCGACTTAGATCAAAGAGATTTTGGCTGTAATTATTTGCTCGAGTGTCTAAAACATATGCAGTTTTTTCTTCACTACATTACAATGCTGTTTATTTTATTTTTATTGAGTGCCACAACTTTGTGAGAATTAAAAAGGAAATTACTAGAGGACCAATAATCTTATAGAGCCATATGCAGGCATCTTTATCAATTCTATGCATTAAATCAGTTGGAGTACCTGGTAAGTAAACTCTGGCATTAAATAATAATGTCTCTCTTGAAAAGCTATTATTATCACTGTGTACTTAATACAGAGATGGGAAAAGAGCTGACTTTTTTACAGTTGTAACAGTTCCACAACCTAAGCGTGAAAAACAAGTAGAAAAAGAGAATTGTGAATTTGCAATTGTTTATAAGACTATTGAGCCTCTCCTGTCACAAGATGTAGGATTGGATTAGGTTTGTTGATAGACATGACATACATAATAGGCCAACCATCTGACATGTCAAAATCCAAGTTCAGCCAGAAAGAAAATTGATAGGGAGAAACATCTCGAGAAAGTCCACCAAAAAGTCCAATATGTAAGTCAGGAATTCAACTCTCACCCGAAAGCTTAAGTCATTAGGTCTCAGACCCTTATTTATACATTAATCATTCTTTCTCCATTTCTCGGACCAATGTAGGACATAACCCTTTTCTCATCAATCTAACAAATTTTCTTGTTAGGATCCAAAAGCTGAATAAATAACTATTGACATATCAAGTATACAACAATTTAATGAGGAACAAGTCACAAACATGAAAGATAAACGATACACAATATTTAACGTGGTTCGACTCCCCATTGAGCTTACGTCCACGGAGAGAAATTCGTTCTTTATTATGAAAGGAGAATACAATTTGAATCCAAGTTCAACTCTTGTATACCATCTCTCATCTCTCAAGGACCCTTTCTCACCATCCATGTATAAGGCTACAGGTTGCCTCTTGTGTGCCCTTGTGTGTGTCCCTTGTAGTATGCCAACCCACCTATTTATAGGGAATATTATTGAGTCAAAAACTCAAATAACAACAGGAAGCCAATACTAATTTTTAAACTTATACAGAATAGAAAATAACTTCCAAAGTAAGTATTTAAGAAATTAGATAGTTTATCAGCAACTTTTTTGGTCTGGTGAGGAAAGAAAGTACTATGGAGCTAAACTTGGTCTGACATCTGTTAACCAGTGAGCAATGTAGCCTAAGACTGAATAAACTTGACCTTTGGATTATAATTTCTCGCCCACGAGCAAGGGGGCTTGGGACTCATAAAACTGACCTCTGGAAATGGAATATCTGTGCATAAAAGGATAGCTGATTCGGTGGGGAATGTTGGTACGCTAAATATACAAAACAAAAGCTAGCTTTTATAGCTTCCTTTTAGCATCTGTTGATTCTTATCTAATGCTTTGGCTTTTTGCTGTCAATGATTCCCCATTTTGTGTGTGAGTGAGTGAACGTTTGCCTATGTTGTAGGCCTCAAACTGCTCCAGTCTCTCCATGCGCCAAGTATTTGCATGGTGTAGGGATTGATCTTGTTCATGGGTTGCTCCCATGGGTGACTCAGATCAGGAGAAAAAGCTTTATGTTTTATGGATCCATTTTCCGGGCTTTTCAATTTTCCTTTTGCATTAGAATTCCTTTACTGTTGCAGGCTCCTGGAAGTTAACCAATTCTGGAAGTGAATGCAATTGCAGCTGCCAAACCTGCCTTGTAGTTTGGAATAAGGTATTTACTAAAAAGTATGAGGCCTGATGTATCTGTGTATTTGCATTGGGTTTGTTTGGATAGGGTATTATTTGAAATAATTACTATAGCAATTTTTGTGATGTAATGTATGTGAGATAAAAAGATGGTTGAAAATATAAAAAGGTGAATTGAAAAATGTGTTTATGATGTAAGCGAAATATTATTTTGGATAAGTTCACTATTCAAACAAACCTATTATTTGCCTCAGACAATGTGAAATTTGACATTTATCAATCATCTTGGTCAGACTCGCATCACAAACTTTTGGTGACTTTGTCTAATATTCTGATATCTAGACGGCAGAGGCACTTAAGTGGTTAGCGTCTCGTATAAATAAAGTTGTTGATTGAATTTCCTTTGTTTTTCCTTTTGTTTCCTACTATTTGTATAGTATTTAATGCAAGAAAACTAAACAGTTAGTCTATATTGTTATGAAACTAATAAAATAAATTACCAAAAGTAGGGATTGGAACAGTAGAGTGAGAAGCGAAGAGAGAGAGGAATTATAGTATTATTATCTTCACTGATCAAAGTACTTTCAGGTTATAAAGGAAGTAGAATTCATTCCTATATATAGGTGATCAAAGATTAATGGTACATGAACCCTATTAAATACTAATACATGAATTTAGTACTTTAAGTACATTCATAAATGGGTTCATCCAATGTACCAATGAACTCAAGGAGAATACATGTATCTATCATCTTGAGAATACAAACGAACATCCACATCTTATCATTATTTCATAACACTCCCCCTTGGATATCTATTACACAAAGAATATGCCTCGTTAAAACCTTATTAGGGAAAAATCCAGTGGAATAAAAACGCTAGTAAAGGAAAAAAAGGTATACTATTCTTGTGTAATAAATTCTCCTCCTGATGCACACATTATGTGAGATCTTTTAGCCGACGCATCCCAATATTCTTCACCAGTTTTCCAAATGTAGCAGTCGGCAACGCCTTGGTAAACAAATCGGTCAAATTATTATTCGATTGGATTTGTAGCACATCAATCTCACCATTTTTCTGTAAATCATGAGTAAAGAAGAATTTCGATAAAATGTGTTTCGTCCTATCTCCTTTAATATATCCTCCTTTTAATTGAGCTATACAAGCTACATTATCTTCATATAAAATTATTGGAGGATTTTTCTTCTCGGAGGATAACCTACAACTCTTCCGGATGTAGTGGATTATTGATCTTAGCCAAACGCGTTCTCGATTGACCTCATGAAGTGCTATTATTTCAGCATGATTTGATGAAGTGACAATTAAGGATTGTTTTGTAGAACGCCAAGAAATGACTATTCCGCCACAAGTAAAGAGATAGCCAGTCTGAGATCGTGCTTTATATTGGTCAGATAAATACACAGCATCAGCATATCCAAGTAATTCAGGTTTAGATTTATTTGAATAAAACAAACCAAGATCAATTGTTCATTGGAGATAGCGAAAAATGTGTTTAATACTATTCCAATGTCGTTTTGTAGGTGAGAAACTAAATCTTGCTAATAAATTTACAACAAATGATATATCTTGTAAGACCCCGATTAGTCCTTAATTTTGATATTATTTGAATAAGGAATATTAGCGTTATTTTTTTTTGCTATAAAACCTGGTTTTAAGGTTGGTGGTAATTCTTTAAAATGTTATTTTGCCTAAATAATTTGAAAATCCTAATTTGGATTATTACTAAAACCTTTAGTATTACAATCCATTAGAAACCCTAAGTTGGATTTAAAGTTTTTTATTTTGCCCATGTTAAAAAGTGTGTTGTTGAGTTGCTTTTATGTGGAATAAGGGATGATTAAGAATGGGTGATTAAGATAGAAGGGTGGTTAGTGAAGTGATTAAGTGTGATTAAGGATTTTAAACTAGATTAAGTATATACTCTATGGAGTTAATTGAAAGCTTTTCATATATTTATGGGCAAGAGTGTAAGAAAGAGAAAGTGTGCAAGGGCTAAGGAGCAAAATTCAAACTTTTGTGTGATTGGTTGAAGTGGAAAATATCTTTTGGAGTCTTTGACTTATACGAAGGAAATACAAACTAAACAAAGTTATAAACCAAATAAACTTCAAGAGAGAGAGAGAGAGAGAGAGAGAGAGAGAGAGAGATGGAGGGGGGGAGGGAGGGAGGGAGAGAGAGAGAGAGAGGATTTCTTCCAAGTTCATCCAAGTTTTAGCCATCCATCTTGATTTTGGAGCTTAGGGCAACCACTTGGGCACTTGCTTGTTGTAGCTTCATTACTTGCAAAACTTACTTGAAGGTAAATCATCTCACTTGAAAATTGATTTTTGGTGAATGAATCTTGAAGCCATGAAAGTGATTCTCTTGTTGTGATTGTACACTTTTATGGTTTATATGGTGATTATAGTATAGTTTGATGGTTTATTTTGGTGATATATTGCTGCATAAAATTCGGTCAAGGCTAGGAAGAAATTAGGGTTTCTTGCTTCATGGTTCTTTAAGTTGCTTTGGTTGGTTATTTGACTTGTAAATGGAATCTTTGATGTATTAATTTTACTTGCATGGTTGAATCTTAGCAAAATCCAGTTTAGTCATGAAACCCTAGTTTAAAGGGAAGTTAGTTTGGTTGAACTAGACCTTAGATGGTTAGGATTTGGTTGGTTAAGGTTTTGAAGTTAGTTGGAGCCTTATGTACTGGCTGTCTATTGCTTTTGAAATTTCCTGATTTGCATTTGTGAGCAAGGAGTTATGGTCATTCAAACATACCCTGTCCGTCAGCCTAAATATGAAATTCTGGAACTGTTTGTCCCAATTTTGACCTATACCCATTGAAATCTGGGTTGAGGTGCCTTCATGAAAGTTGTAGCCCTTCTTTTTAGCTTTGCAACGGTACTTCATATAATTTAATCCGACATTTATAGTCGAACTTATGGTCAAAACAGTTCAGGGTAGCAAATCTGCCCGTTTCCGGTTTGCCGGCCGTTTCCGTTCCATTCGCCGTTTTCGCGCGCGCGAGTGTCCATTTTGCCGTTTCGCTTTATTTATGCTTTTTAGTAGTCGTTTGTGGAATAATGTGATGCAATCTTCTATTACAGATGGTGGTGAGTTAGATGGAGCCAGTGGGGCCTACTAGCTATTATACGTGGCGCAATTTTCGCACTTTTGTTATCCTTGTTCTTTGTGTAAATATTCGGGCCGTTTCTATATATAGCTTGCTTATGTACTTTGATGTGGATGAGAGGGTACTTAGGCGAGGATGTACTTGATCATATTCGATCTAAACCCTAATTTGCACTTGTGTTTATATATGAGATGTATATATGAATTATTTTGAAGTTGAATCCCTTGAACTTGTAGTTCGGGGTGACTTTTGTGGGGCCCGATCTCAAGACCTAGACGGACTATTCGAGCCGGTCGGGATTTGGTTGAAATCAGTCCAACTTAGTCTTGAGGTCACCAAATTTATGAACCAAGTTTATGAACTCAGTTCAATTTCGTTTCGTTTGCTCGAGCCATTTTGTGAGG
The DNA here is from genome assembly GCF_003713205.1 of Coffea eugenioides. Lineage (NCBI taxonomy): Eukaryota > Viridiplantae > Streptophyta > Magnoliopsida > Gentianales > Rubiaceae > Coffea > Coffea eugenioides. The sequence continues at coordinate 40,952,877 of NC_040037.1, forward strand.
TGACTGGCTAGTGAGGGCGATAATGTGTACGGTGGGAGTACAAGTGGAGTTCTACGGACCCCTATTTGTGGTCGACGGAGTGTCGACAGGAGGTCACACGTGACAAATGAATTGGCTTTGGAGCCAACCTATATTCTTAATTTGTATTGCTACTTTTTGCGTTTGACTCGGCATCTTTGTGAAATAGTTGTTTCTCTTGATGTGCAATATATGCTTTTACTCCGTTTACTTACTAAGCTTATAGCTTACCCCTTTCCCTTTGTTTTCCTTAACAGGGTCAATGCGGGAGACTTTTTGGCACTATCACTAGTATAGTTAGGTTTAATTTGTAATAGTCGGACAATTAAGATGTTTCTTCTTGTTTTGGTGATCCGTGTAAGGACCCTCCTTGGGGTCTACTACCTGCTTTTTGGTTATTATCATAGGATAATGTAGTGGTCTGGATATCTACTTTTGAGGATGTAAATAGCACTCTTTTGTCAATGTAGCCAATGTATATGTTGTGAATAGTGCTCCTTTGGTTCATATAGTTTTATTTGTTTTTTTTTTTCCGAGTCCTGACGCGAGTTAGGCATACAGTCCGCTAAATCCTTTGGTACGCCTCTGGGTGCGGTGGGATCGTCACATATTTGGCCTTGTACAGTTAGCAAGATACATAAGTGCACCAATTGCACTGAGATATGGTACTTCAGGACCAAGTATCTCTTCATGTTTCTCTCGTGGCCTAAAGGGATCCTTATTAGGATCCAATGATCTGACGACCATTGGGGTACTTAATATATGTGTTTTATCCATACAGAACTGCTTTAATACCTTCTCGGTATAAACAGTTTGGTGGATAAAAATTTCACTTTCTAAATGCTCAATTTGTAAATCAAGACAGAATTTTGTCTCTCCAAAATCTTTGATTTCAAATTCTTTCTTCAAATATTCGACAGCCTTTTGGATCTCTTCAGGAGTTTCAATCAAATTGAGATCATCAACATATATAGCAATAATCACAAAATTTGACCTATTTTTCTTGATAAAAACACATGGACATATTGGGTCATTGGTATAACCTTCTTTAGTTAAACATTCATTGAGGCGGTTATACCATATACGTCCAAATTGCTTGAGCCCATACAAAGACTTTTGTATTCTAATAGAATACACATCTCTAAAATTTGATTTACATGCTTCAGGCATATTGAATCCTTCAGGGATTCTCGTGTAAATATTATTTTCAAGATTTTCACACAAATAAGCAGTGACAACGTCCATAAGACGCATATCAAGTTTTTTATGCACTGCAATACTCATAAGATACCTACATGTGATTGTATCCACTAAAGGTGAATACGTTTCATCAAATCTAGATCTTTGAAAATTCTTGGGCTATCAATACTTATTTATATCTAACTGGCTCTACACCTATAGGTGTTTGGACTACAGGTCCAAAAACTTTTCTTTTAGCCAGTGAATCTAATTCAGATTGTATCGCTTATTTCCATTTTGGCCAATCATTTCTATGCCGATATTCATCAATCGATCTATGCTTGTGATTCTTATCAACTTCTATAAAGTGCTACATTTCATTAGGTTCCAATTAAATTTTCTATAATTTCATACTCTTCAGGAGTTGGCTCTTCGGGAGCTGACTCTTCAGGAGCGACCTCTTCGGCAGGTTGAATTTTGTCATGACATTTATTTAATCTCCGGAGATATTTGAAATCAATGTATTCCTAATATAGGTAGGTCGGCCTTTATTTGTAGTACTTGTACATGTCCTTTAGGGATATCAATTTTAACAAGAGTATTTCCTGTAAAAATAGTTGATTTAATGACTCTTCTGGAGTCGATAAATATAACTTTTTTCAAATGAAGAATTTCTTGAATTTCTAGTTCACATTATTTTATATGAGAATCGAGGAAATCCAATTTTTCATATGATTTCCTTTCGGTTGATTTTTCCTCCCCCTAATGTCGGGAATCGTAGCTCATCAGAATAAATAAATTATTCAATAGATCACTCTTCTGGGTGATGCATACCCGATATAAATTTCTTTTGGAGCCATATATAATATAAAGGGGGTATGTATAAATACTTGTCGACATTCAAATATTCTTACTTTTGTCAAATTATATATTCATTGGGATCAGTAAACTTCTGATTTACTGCAGGTGATAATTGTAAATCAAATGAGAATGAAGATAATTATATCGATAACCATTACACCCTTGAATGATTAATATGATATAATCAACCTTTATCTCACTTGATTTTTATTATTATCTCATTCAGTGTCTCAATTTGATATCCATCTCGATGAATATCTTTAATAATTTTTTTTGAGATTTGGAGAGAGTAGTCCATTATTTACAACAATTTTGGTTCATTCAGGGAGAAATAGAGTGGCTCTTCCGGAGCCCTCAATTAATTCTGCACTACTACTGATGATATTAACATTTGTTTCTCCCATCTCCAAAGAAGAAAAATATTTTTTATTTTTCAATATAGTGTGCGTAATAGCACTATCAATGAGACAAATATTATCATCACCATTATATAGTCCCAAATATTTGACAACCATTTCTTCTTCAGGAAGAAAACAAACATTAATAAAAGATGCGAGAATAGATATTTACAAAGTAAATTGAAAAAATATGCAAGACTAAACTACATATCAAACATCTGGTCAAATATTGAATATTGAATATATGATCATTTTGCATCTTCAAGATGCTCAAAGAAATCAGCAATATCCAGATGTGTCATGTCAGCATCATTATCATCATAAGCATCCTTTTGGTCGATAAAATTTGTCTCGATATTTTTGTCTTTCTTTTTTAAAGATACTTGATAAAGGTCAACAAGGTAGTCAGTCGTACGATAGGTACGGGACCAATGACCTTCCATACCACACTGATAGCATTTTTCTGATCATTGTTATTATCTCACTTCTGGGGATATTTTGTTGCTTGCCACGATTATTGTCATAAGGCACGAATCTATCACGTCCGTGTCAACGACCACGACTATGTTCTCGGCCTCTTCGACCACATCTACGGCGACATCCGCGATCATTACCAAAATTTTAAAGTTGAGTCGCATTCGCTTCAGGGAATGGACTATCACCAGTTGGTCGGGACTCATGATTTTTCAATAATAATTCATTGTTTTGTTCAGTCAAGAGGAGACATGCAATAAGTTCAAAATACTTTTTAAATCCTTTCTCTCTATATTGCTATTGCAGGAGCATATTAGAGACATGAAAAGTAGAGAATGTTTTTTCTAACATGTCTTCATCAGTAGTTTTTTATCACATAATGTTAATTGAGAAGTAATTCTGAACATGACTGAATTATATTCATTGACAGATTTAAAATCTTATAGCCGTGAAGTGAAGTCAATCATATCGGGTTTTTGGAAGAATGACCAACTTCAGGTGGTCGAATCTTTATCATTTAAATATTTCAAAGGACAAGTGGATTCTCAAGCACAATTAATATACTATAATGGCATCTCCAAAACTCATTGCATCAGGGTGTAAGAATCTATAACAAATCATTCTTATGATAATAAAGATAAATAAGTAGAATTGAAAGAAGAAATATTACCTCAAAAATGGCAAATAGTATATGTTTGTGTTTAGTGGTTACTCAACAGTAAACACTTTTACTTCATGATTACTCAAAAATTAGTCATAAGAAATTGAAATAAATTTGTAGGAAAGAAACTTACCTCAATAGTTCATCAAGGATTTTCTCAGGGAAATGCCCAATAGTTGATTTGACACATGTAAAATCCTGACAGAGTCTCGTGTTTCGCTTTCGTTCTAGGTAGAGGCTCCGTTTTTACTTTTTACTCAGAAGTAGAGACTTGTGCTGATAATGTGTTATGAAACTAATAAAATAAATTACTAACGTAGGGATTTGAATAGTAGAGTGAGAAGCGAAGAGAGAGAGGAACTATAGTATTATTATCTTCACTGATCAAAGTACTTCCAGGTTACAAATGAAGTAAGATTCACCCCTATATATAGGTGATCCAAGATCAAAGGTACATGAACCCTATTAAATACTAACACATGAATTTAGTACTTCAAGTACATTTATAAATGGGTTCATCCAATGTACCAATGAACTTAGGGAGAATACATGTATCTATCATTTTGAGAATACAAACGGACATCCACATCTTATCATTATTTCATAACATATATAGACTACTTTTTTGTTATTTAGAAGTTATTAACATAAGAGTTATGCTAATTATATATTAAGAGTAGAGATTCTGATACGAGGAAACTAAGGGTCGATTTGTTAGACACTCTTTCACAGAGAAATTAAAGGGATAATGACATAACTTATGATATGCGCAATTGTATAATTTCGATTGAGATCTATAATCCGTCCTCTTTGTCCATGAAACAAAGGATTTATTACTCCAATTGATGATGGAGATTGGATGTCATCTTCTAGTTTATGAAGTCATGTCACAGCATTCTTCCCCTAGTGAAGTTCCTTGCTTGTAGATGCGGATAGTAGTCTGCTTTGTTTAGAGAATGCCTATGCCCCCAGGATGTTCCATCTTTTCGGTACAAAGGAGGTTCCAACTCCGTCCTATTAGCTGGGTTGGACCTATTAGGTACTGAAATATGGTACTCTTGATGGGGCTCGGCCAACTTGAGATGGATTCGTTCAACCTAATAAGATCTGTTAAATCTATTTTTTAATTGGGTCAGATAGAGTTTGGATTCTAATATTAGACCCAAATTAAACGTGACTTGAGTTTGGATTTTGCATGCCTCAGGCCCGAGTAAGGCTCTATTCGTTTGTGTCTATGTATATGTATGTATGTATGTATGTGTGTATAAAATTTTTAAATATGTATTATCGTAATTCATAATTATTAAATATATATTATATATAATTATGTGTTTAATTATAAGTTTGGGTTTAGTCTGATTTGAACCTGAAACTTATGCAAAAGTGTGAGCTAAGTTTGAGTATTTTGATATGAGCCCAGAATTCGAAAGCATGAAATCTGAAAATCCTATTTAATTTAGGATTAATCTAACCTACACTAAGAGTGTATATACTATCATCGTTGGATTCATGACATGTGTGTAAAAGTTGAATTTCAAATTCAACTTTTGCACACATGTCATGAATCCAACGATGATAGTATATACACCGTCAGTGTAGGAAAGATTTACTCTTTAATTTATGAGCGGAGTTTGAACTTATAAAAATTCAACCTGTTAAAGCTCGGCTTAGAAAACCAGATTGACGCCGCTATTGAAATCCCTACTGAATGATATTGCATCTGTTAATTGATGAAACACCTTTTGCATGATATGAGACGATGAACTTTGTGAACCTTATGCTCAAGACAAGCCATTTGCTTCTTTTTCACTGTTCGCTTTAGCCTATTTTGATCATTTTGGTGCAAGGGGAAACTAGAAGGCTAAATAAATGGGAAAGGGGATTGGAACCAATGTTTGCTAGCTTGCAGCACTAGGCGAATGTTTTCTGCTATTTCATTTGATACTGAGTTAAATATATACAACCCCCCAGACACAAAAGCTCCTTATGTTTTGAAAACTTACAAAGGACTTTCTTGTGCTTTGAAGAAGGTGAAATTGTATTTACTTTCCCTAGGGTTTGTCTATATTACTAAAAGAACCCTGTAGTTTGATCAAATAATGCTTACCCCGGGTTAATAACTATTGCCAAGCTCTGTTAATAGATATGTGAAAATGACTAAAAAAATCGTAGTGTAAGAGATTTAAAAAAATAAAATTTGAAACACAGTAAATGAACATTTCTTTTAACAAAAGGTAAAAAAAAGGGGAAAGATAGATCCCAATGCAACAAAACAAATATAAAAAAAATAGTGGAGTAGCAAGAATTAAGAAAAAAGAGCCTAAATGAAATCAACTGTTTTGGGGGAAAAAGAAAGAGGGCAAAAAAAAAAATGAAGGGATTGGATTTAAAAAAAAAGAAGAAGGAAAAAAGATGGGAAAGAGCAGAGCTATTTGCGATGATAATCCACAATCATCATTTCGCATCCTTCATCATCATCTCCATCACCCAACATCACAAACGTCACCCTGCGATCTTCTCATGGACTTGGAGAATGCTTTCGTCAGCATGGTTCATCCTGCCAAAGACATGGCAGGACACTAACTAAATTCAACCAAAAAAAAAAGTTGTTTGCAAAATTGAAAACCATCTAAAGGAGAACAAAAAGAGGAGGAGAGGAAGATAGAGGCAAAAAGATTGAAGCCCAACGCCTCCTATTTTTGTCAATGTTTATTGAATTAGACAATTATTGGTTCTCCATTTCCACCTGTGCCATTGCCACCACCGCTAAATACCACCCCTTACCACTTCTTTCTCCATTCATTTTTTTTCTCTTTGATAAAACACATATGACAAAAAAGAAAAAAAAAGTAGAAAAGGTGAAATTTAAACCAAATTTATTCTCTTTTTTTTTCTGAAATTTTCTTTTTTAGTCACCTTATAATAATCTTATTCCGCATTATATGGACTTAATATTGTTGATTGTTAAAGCTAGAAAATCTAGATGACATAGATAATAAGTGATATGTACTAATTAATTTCCAAATATTATTTTATCTTAGATTATAGAAGATTAAAATCATCTTACTACTGAGTTGAAAATCAGATGCCAAATATTCGGACGAACACTAGTGGGATGGTTTCTTAAACAAAAGCTAAGACAGGATGATTTTCAATGTTCCTGAACGTCTAAAAAAGATCAAGGCATATGAATTTACCGTCTAAGAAGGAATTCAATTCAATTGAGAAAAGCAAAAGCAAAAAAAGGGAAGTTGAAATTCAATTGCTTTGCATCTAACCCTAGAAAATTACAGTTTGCATTTACTAATCGGACTGGCATTGAAAAAGAATTACACTTATTTGTTGTTTGCTATTTATTTGCTTTCTTTTTCACGATTAGACAGACTTGTACGAAATAAAACGACTAAAGCAGAGTACGATATACGTAAAAGACTTGACCATACAAAGGATGACCGAGTCTATCCACGTGTTTTTCTAGCATGTGGTGACTAGTCCTTCGTTGGATTCTTATCATTTCAGTCTATGCTCAGAAGTCTTAACTTACTGGGCCATTACAATAATTCATTCTAGCCGGATTGAAAAGGAACTTACAACCCTTCCCCATAGTCATCCATGGTAGACGTGTTTTGTTAGACGCATTTTATTTTATTTTATTTTTTTAGGCTATTTTTTATTTTTGTGTTTTTGTTCTAACCTTGAAAAATAACAGCTTGAATTTACTTTTTGGGTTGGCATTGGAATAGATGTTACGCTCATTTATTATTTGGTAACTTTTTCTGCTCTCTTCTTAAGGCAAAAACTTGGATAGACTTGATTTATTAGATCTAATGTCCAAATTTTGACACATCTTCATTGTGCATATAATGCTTGAGTTGGTAAGATGATATGATAAATTTTGAATCACTTGATTTACGGATTGACCCAAGTCGTTTCCTCTTTCATGAGTAGACAGACTTGTACGAAAAATAAGGGATAATTTCAGAAACCTCCCTTGAGATTTTTCATAATATCACATAGCACTTTTAAGTTTTCTAAAATTTCACTTACCTCTATTGAATTGACTTTTTTTGTAACATTTTAACTCCTTTGGGAGAAAACCAAAAAAGATAAAATTTTACTTCTAATATTATCCTTATATTATCCTATTCATGAAACTTACATCAATAAAAAAAATGACAATAAGGCCAAAAAGCCCAGCTTAAAAAAATAGAAATTGCCTATGTTGTTATCATAGAAAAAAATAGCATAGGCAATATTTTGATATTTTATCATAAGATCATTTTTCGATTAATCATTTCAATACTAGCTTATTAATATTTTTTTATATAAGTAGGCACAAACCACACGAAAAAAAAAGATTCATTTAATTTTTAATACAACTTGAATTACATTATGTATTAAAACATATTTCCTAAAAACATTGCTTGACTTCTTTAAACCCGTCCCACAAAATTTTCGTAGGTGTAAATTACTTACCAAAATCCTTTTAAATGGTTAACGTTACTAAATTTAACTTAATCACCTCCTTTGCTACCCTACCACCATTTGGATATATAGAAATATGGACTAATATTGGATGGTCATTCTGTTTTTGTTTGGAATTTTTTGTTAAATAATTATTAAATATGGACTAATATTGGATGGTCATTTGGTTTTTTTTGGATAAAAAATTCTGTTTTTGTTTGGAATTTTTTGTTAAATAATTATTAAGAATGTAAGGGTAATGTCATCAAGTTGTGATTCTTGAAAAGGATATCTAGCCTTGTCAAGCTAATAAAGGAAGTAAGTAAAATTTTAAAAACTTTAGGGGTGCTAAATAATATTAAGAAAAATCTCACGTGAGATTTCCAAATTTATCCCAAAAAACAACTAAGGAGAGTACAAAAAGTGTAAAACACTTTGACTAAACAAAGGATGACTTAAGGCATGTTTGATAACCCAATTTAGTATTTAAATTTAATGAACTTAGATCTTTATATATTCAAATCGTTTGATAACTAAAAATTAAACATCTGAATTAATTAAGGGGCACTGAATTTTCTAGGCATAACTTACTCCTAAAATTAAGTGATAAACTATTCACTTATTACTGAATGTGATATGCACTCAAATATATTAAATTTAATATTTAATAATTCAATAACTTAATGAATTTAGACTTTAAATTTTAGATTTTAGACTTTAGTTTATCAAATGCATCCTTAGTCTATCCACATGTTTTTCTATTTTGTGGTGGCCAGTACTTCATTGGATTCTTATCATCTCATATTAATTGAGTCTATGCTCAGAAGTTTGAAGCAATGATGACCTTACTAGGCCATTTCAATAATTCACTTTGGGTGGGATTGAAAAGGAACTTACAACTATAGTCATCTATGGTAGATGGCTAAAACATTTTGTTATATGCATTTTAGATTTTTTTTAAAAATATTTTTTGTGCTTTTAGGCTAATCTGCTTAACTTTTAACTTTGTCCCTAATTTCCATTGAGTTGAGAGTTAAAAACTAGAAAGAGATAAAGGGTTAAGCACACATTCTAATAAAATTTTTATTTTTTATTATTTTAAATACGATAAGTTTTAATCTACTCCTGCTCCTACTTTTTCTTTTTAATTTTTGCTAGCAAGAGAGGAGTGGAACTTAAACAACAAGGAAGAGGCTGAGGAATTTGAAGTCAGTATCTTTAATTTTTGAGTTTCATCCTTAACTATTAGATCAAAACTTTGTCAGCACTCCTACTAAGCCATACTCACAGAGTGCATATAACTTTTGGTCTATAGGTCGTAGGCTCAATGCAAGTGTACAAGTGACTATATTCAATTTGGTTCTGGCAGTGAGGTTTCATGTTTCCTCAATCTTGCATTGTTTAAGAGTTATTAATTGACTATCAAACAATTAACAAAGATTTGTGGGATGATTTCTTGTGCAAAAAGCTTGTGGGATGATTTCTTTAGGTTCCTGGATGTCTAGAAAGAAAAATAAGTACCTGAATTGACTGCCTAAGATGGGATTCAACTATACATATATAAAAAAAGTTCACTTTCTATACAATGGAAAATATTGCTCGATAAGGTTATTTGTTTGGTGAGCGTAGAGGAATTATGGTGGTTATGTCATTTAGATATGTTTAATTATGATGTTGAAGGTTCATTTTTGCATGATCGATGAAATAACTTTTATCAAATATTTAGTGCTACAATATAGACAAATCATTCGGATAGGGTATGATAATTGATGGAACAAATATGATCAAGAAAGCATTAAACCTATCATCATTTCCCAGTTGGCTATAGATTCAATCAATTTTTTTTTATATAACATTAATCAAATTTCTTGATAGATTCAAGAGAAAGAAGGATGATGACAAATGAAATATAAAGGAAACAACTCATGAAACAAGAGAACAATACCTATATCATTATTTGTTATGATTTTTCCTCTTGTACTCTAATTATGAAGTAGTGACAAAATGTAAAACCCACGATTTTTGGGCTCATTTTATCTTGCATTAAATGGTAATTTATTATGGGTAAAAGCAAAAATAATTGCAGGTTAGGTTAAATGGTTAATTAAGGGGTAAGATGAGATAAAATAAGGTGAAAGTTCACCATAGTTAAAACTCCTATCTAAACTACCTACTAGTGGGTGGTTATTAGGGTTTAGCATACTTATCAAAACAACAAAGAAAAAAAAACCTATTCTCTACCTTTCATTGTCTGCCTCCCCTTAGAGCAAGAACAGTTAGAGAGTAGAGAAGGAGAAGCAGGCGCCGCCATCAATCAATCAGACAACTAGGCCCCTAAATTCGTAAGTCCTAAATTCATGTGAAACTTCTCTTTTAAGTTCTATTAGTCGGATTTATTATCCTAAAGATTTTACGGATATGTATCATGTTATATATAGAGATATATGCTTGTATATGAGATTTAGGAGGATTCATATTTGATTTAGTAGAAATAGGATGTTAGATGAATGGGTTGCCCCAAATCTGCCGAAGAAAAGAAAAAAAAAAGAGAGAAGAGCAGCAGCCGCTGCGGCTCTGTTTTGGGTTAGGCGTTGCAAAGGCAACGCAACAGGAAAAAAAAAAAGAAGAGAGAGAGAATGGAGGCCGCCATCACTGGTGGCAGAGAAAAAGGATTACAAAGGTTGGCCGAAAGACCAGAAAACAAAAAAAAAGGGCATAAAGTCTGCATAAAGTCCTGAGGTCACAAATGACCCCAATGAAAGAATTGACCATCGGTCAACCAATGAAAGAAATGGTCAAAGATGGTTGGCTGATGGGTCCAACCCAAAAGGAGGAAAAAAAAAGAATTGTTGTTTTTTTCAGAATTGGAAAAAAAATATATATATATATATATAGGTATATATATATATATAGTATAGGTTTAATTGTTGCCCAATAGTTGAATGTTAGATAAAACTAGCCTATCTTTTTGGACTAGCATAGGAACTAAATTTCAAAACCCAACTTAAAAATAGCTTTCGGAGTAAAGTTCAGTTATTAAACTTATACTTGATTAATTACGTCCAAGATAGTTAAATGAAAATCTAAAACATCTTAATCTAGCCGTATTAAGTCAAGTTAGACAAGGTAAGATAAGTTCTAAATTGCTAAACGAAATGCTTAAAATCATAATAATAGTAATGCTAATAATAACACTAATAATAATAATAATAATAACAATAATAATAAATAATAATTAACAAGCAATATTAGTAAGGATAATAACAATATGGACATGGAGGAAATAAATTAAGGATATAAATGAAGATAAAAATATAAATACGAGTGAAATAAACTAAGACAATACTAATTGTAATAGGCCAATATATATACTTTTACGGAGATGACTCCTAAGGTGCGGACCTTTGGTACGTGGAGCAGAAGAGAGGGTATTCAGTGAAGCGGAGCTTCTTTCCCTCGGTCTTGCTTAGTCCGATATACCACAGATCTTGTTACAAGAAATCTTTTTACTGTTGTATTTTTCTCGTTCTTCTAATTTTTGTCTTTCTATTAATTTTAATTCAGAGTATCTATGCCAAAGTAAATCTATTTTTGCTTGTCTTAAATTTTTAAGAAATGACACGGGATGGTGGTATGCTACTTTAGATAATCTTAAATCTTCTATTTGTATATGTGCTAAACACTGGTCTGTTGTTTCCAATTCCTCCAAAATTTTTTCAAAATAATAATATGTACCTGGTTGTCTGAGGGTTTCTAATGCTAGCCTGTATGCATTTTCGGGAGTGGATGTAAATTGAAAAGGCGGTTCAAAATTCATGTAAAAATTCAGAATTTGAAAAATTAGAATAAGTAACTGGAATTTAAGAAATGATGACTACTAGATACTCTAAGAAAGATAATTGAGATTTTACCTTCCTTGCTTTAAATCCAAATTTCGTTTCCGATGCTATGAAAATGGGATTCTTGTGATTAGAAGTTTTTCCTCACCGGATCTTTCCCTGACGCCTGCTTTGCAATTGAAAGGCTTTAATGGGTACTACACCGTCTTTTGGTTAGGAATCTAAAAACAAGGTATCTTTTTCAAAGTAAGATAAGTTCTAAATTGCTAAACGAAATGCTTAAAATCATAATAATAGTAATGCTAATAATAACACTAATAATAATAATAATAATAATAAAAATAATAATAAATAATAATTAACAAGCAATATTAGTAAGGATAATAATAATATGGACATGGAGGAAATAAATTAAGGATATAAACGAAGATAAAAATATAAATATGAGTGAAATAAACTAAGACAATACTAATTGTAATAGGCCAATATATATATATATGTACATGTACATGTATACATAAATGATAATAACACCTACACACGCACAAAAGTAGAAATAAAAGGAAAGGCCATAATAGCTAATTAATATATATATATAAGTGGTAATAAAATAAATTAGCGATGACGAGGACGATAATAATAATAATTATAAATTATAAATTGTAAATAGATATAGTAAGACAGTAGTCAAGATAATAAACATGATTATGAATAATTGTTTTTCTTTTAAGTTGGGAAACTTTACGAAAAGGGGAACTTTCCAAATTAAGAAACTTTCTAAAATAGAAACTTTCCAAATTAGGAAACTTTCCAAACATATAAATCATCCAATTTAAGGAAAATGCTATTAGGGTTCATATAATGGTCTAGACATGAATTTTCGACTTACTCAGAGTTGGTATATTTATGCATTTATGGGAAATAACGACGAATTAGGAAACCTTGCATTTGATAGGTACAGTATCAGTTTAAAAGATCTAAGATAGTTTCACTCGAGCAGCTAAACGAAGGTAGGTGGTACTTACCCTTCTGAGATTTCAAATGTGCAAATGAAATTCTTGTTTTCAATCCTATTTGATTGTGTTGACTCGGAAGGTGTTTGATTAAATGATTTACTTGGATATTTATGAAAGTTATATTTTACTATACAAAAATGGACCATGTGACTTATTTGAAACGTTTTGATATGTTATTATATACCAAATGAGGTGAATCTTTTATGAAATCAAGGATTTATATATGTGACATGTGGAATGAATTTTTGACAAGTAATGCTCAGAGCAGTCATGGAACAGACGGTAGGGGCTATAGTCCTGTCTAATCGCCATGGTAGCCTGGTATAAAGTCCGGCCGATTGGCAAGGTCATGGTAGCCTGGTATAGAGTCCGGCCGATTGACAAAGCCATGATAGCCTGGTATAAGTTCGGGCGATTGGCAAGGTCATGGTAGTCTGGTATAAAGTCCGGCCGATTGACCCATGTATGAAATGAGACCAATCGGTAGTCATGAACCTATTGGTCACCCACCTAGAAGGGGTTTAATCTCTAGACTGAGTACTCAGTAGCCTGTCATTACACGTACTTGTTATGAGCTAATACGGAATGATTTATGAGATAATATGAAATGATTTATGAACTGATATGGAATGATTTATGGACTGATTTAAAATGAGACTTATGAACTGATATGGAATGATTTATGAACTGATTTGAAATGAGACTTATGAACTGATATGGAATGATTTATGAACTGATCTGAAATGAGACTTATGAACTGATATGAATTGATTTATGAATGGATATGAAGAGACTTGTTAATTGAGACGAAATGATTTATGACTTTATGATTTTCATGTACATTTATCAATAAGGTGCTTTTAAATTGCTTGCTACTCGTTACTACTGATTTTTATTAAACGACGTTACTTTCACGATCATGGAGGTGATCGATGCGCAAATAATTTGTTTTGTATCTATCTATGTATCTATAAAGTTACAAGTACATGATCCAACAGAGGGGCAGATATTACCTACTGAACGACTTGTCGCTCAACCCACTTTTTACCATTTTTGCAGATTCTGAAGAGTATGAGTTGGTTTACGTAGAAAACTCTGAGGACGACTTTTATTAGCTTTAAATGAGTAGAAGTTGGCAGGCTGGCTACTTCTAGTTGTTAGTTTACTTACATCTATTTTCTGTTGTTTCAATTCGGGAATAATTGTATGAATTTATTGGATATTCGTAGACTACCCTTGATAGACATTTGTACCGCACTTTAGTTAGTTATATTAATTCGTACTTTTGAAGTTTAGACTGGTTAGATGCTGCCTTGTATTCTTGAGCGGGATTTGAGAATACAGCGAATGCCAAGTGACGAGCGCATGCTGGCTCGGGGCGTGACATTTTTAGTGGTATCAGAACTTAGGTTTTATGATCGGGAAGTGTGAGAAATGATGTGCGGATATTAATGATCTTTGAAATGAAATGGATAAGGGATTAAAAGAAAATAAGTGACTCCATAAAATTTAATGGTATTAGAATTTTAGGTTACGAATTTACGGGAATGAACTCAGGTGTTGAGATGATGATTACTTTTAATAAGTAAGTAGTGACTATATGCATATGTTAAGTTGAAAAGGCAACCAAGCCCACCTATATTATTAGTTCTGGTATTATTATTTCATGATCAGGCAATAAATATTTTATAAATTTCTTACAATATATAATTTTACGTAATGTTTACCTAAAAATGAATAAACGGTGAAACCAAAATTTTATTTGCACAAATAGTTTTTAATCAGAATTTTTAAATATGTACCTTTACCTTACAGTTGCAAGGTAAATATAGTTTCTAAATATATATGCATATATCTATAAAAAAAGAATAAATACATTGAATAATTATATCCTACGATCTTGTGCAGAATGTTTTTTTTTATACTCACCTAATCTCAAAAGAGCTATAGATAAATGTGTTCTACATTAAAAAAAAAATCATATCATATAGAAAGAATCTAACAATAATTTTTTGACAAATTCTCTTCGTACTCTAAGTTCTAATAGTATAAAAAGTATAATTAGTTGACTTATGTTTCAAACACTGGTAGGTTTCTAAACTTGTGTGAGTTTAAAATTCTATGCATAGATAATACTTTACCGAGGTTATGATAAAGTTATTAATTTCCTATATGAGAATTTGGTGATAATTTTTGTATAAAATTTTCTATATTTTTGTATGATCAAGAAATTTGAAAAATGATATTTGAGATATTAATGTTTTCGGAAATTGAATTGAGTTAGGAAAAAAAATGATCAAAGGAAATAAGATCCCCATGGCATTTAGTGGCATAATAACTCAGGTTATAGGATCTGGAAATAGGAGTGATGCTATTTGAGGTATTATTGATTTTTTTTTTTGAATTTGAAATGAGATAGATATGAGATTTGAGGGAAATAAGGGATTTCCATCACCAATTACACACACAGTGGGCAAGAACCCATATATTGAGATAATGACTACTTTTTGTGATAGTGGATAAGTAAGTTGTGATAGAATGTGAAACAAAAGAAGAAATGGTACTGTTAGTGTTTATGACATCCTTTCTATAGGTTGATCTCTATGGAGCATTATAAGCTACTATTTAGAATGCGGGATTTGTGAGAGATATTATGTCCATCTGAGCTATATAAATATGAAGATGAGAGGTGTTGAGGATAATAAGAGTGCGCAGCAGAAACTTGATGGAATTAAAGAAGGAAATCCAATATAGATATTGTAGGAATAATTCCCAAGATGTATTGCAAGAACATTGGAAATTTTGTTAACTTATTTTGATGTTTATATCCTGTAGGTTCCGAGGACGAAACCTTTAAAAAAAATAGGGAGAGAATGTGATATCTAGTCTAAAAATGAATTGTGCAAGTAGTGTCGAATTAGGACCCTAAATTCACGTTTAGATTTTAGTCGACCTACCAAGAAATTATGGGGACTGATACCTAAGACTAAATACCGCCTTCCACCCCCAAATGGATGGACAGTCAGAAAGGATCGTACAGACATTGGAGGACATAATAAGAGCTTGTGTTCTAGACTTCGTGGATAGTTGGGATAGGTTGGTGAAACTAATGGAGTTCTCGTACAATAATAGCTATCGTAGCGAGATCGGCATGGCACCATTCGAGGCGTTGTATGGATGAAAGTGTAGATTTCCCTTATATTGGGATGAAATAGGTGAGAAGCTGATCACTGGTCCCGATTTGGTGGAAAGAACCTTGGAGAGAATTAAGGTTATTCGAGAAAGATTGAAAGTAGTTCAAGACCGAAACAAGAGTTGGGCGGATTTAAAGAGAAGACCTTTAGAATTGCAACCAGGAAAAAATGTATATTTGAAACTATCCCCCACCAAGGGAGTGATGAGATTTGGAAGAAGTAGCAAGTTAAGTCCAAGGTATGGACGACCTTACGAAATACTAGAGGGCGTGAGACCTTTAGCGTATCAACTGATCCTTGCACCTGCTCTATCGAGGATGCATAATGTTTTTCATGTCTCCCGACAGAGGAAGTATGTATCTGACCCGAACCATATTTTGGAGGACAACCCATCCAGGTGAGGGAGAACTTGTCAGTGGAGGAAGTTCCTTTGAGAATCATGGATCATAAGGATTAAGTTCCAAGGAGAAGGACTATATCTTATGTGAAGGTGCAATGGACGAACCATACACCACGAGAGGCAATGCAGGAGTTAGAAGAAGACATGTGAAATAGGCATCCCATCTTTTTATCAAGGTACATAAGTTTCAAAAACGAAACTTTTTGTAAGGGGGGTAGAATGTAAAACCCACAATTTTTGGGCTCATTTTATCTTGCCCAATTTAATTAAATGGTAATTTATTATGGGTAAAAGCAAAAATAATTGCAGGTTAGGTTAAATGGTTAATTAAGGGATAAGATGAGATAAAACAGGGTGAAAGTTCACCATAGTTAAAAACTCCTATCTAAACTACCTACTAGTGGGTGGTTATTAGGGTTTAGCATACTTATCAAAACAACAAAGAAAAAAAAAACCTATTCCCTACCTTTCATTGTCTGCCTCCCCTTAGAGCAAGAGCCGTCAGAGAGTAGGGAAGGAGAAGCAGGCGTCGCCATCAATCAATCAGACAACTAGGCCCCTAAACTCGTAAGTCCTAAATTCATGTGAAACTTCTCTTTTAAGTTCTATTAGTTGGATTAATTATCCTAAAGATTTTACGGATATGTATCATGTTATATATAGAGATATATGCTTGTATATGAGATTTAGGAGGATTCATATTTGATTTAGTAGAAATAGGATGTTAGATGAATGGGTTGCCCCAAATCTGCCGAAGAAAAGGAAAAAAAAAAAAGGAGAAGAGCAGTAGCCGCCGCGGCTCTGTTTTGGGTTAGGCGTTGCAAAGGCAACGTAATAGGAAAAAAAAAAAAAGAAGAGAGAGAGAGTGGAGGCCGCCATCACTGGCGGCAGAGAAAAAGGATTACAAAGGTTGGCCGAAGACCAGAAAACAAAAAAAAAAGGGTAGAAAGTCTGCATAAAGTCCTAAGGTCACAAATGACCCTAATGAAAGAATTGACCATCAGTCAATCAATGAAAGAAATGGTCAAAGATGGTTGGCCGATGGGTCCAACCCAAAAGGAGGAAAAAAAAAGAATTGTTGTTTTTTTCAGAATTGGAAAAAAAAAATATATATAGGCATATATATATAGTATAGGTTTAATTGTTGCCCAATAGTTGAATGTTAGATAAAACTAGCCTATCTTTTTGGACTAGCATAGGAACTAAATTTCAAAACCCAACTTAAAGATAGCTTTCGGAGTAAAGTTCAGTTATTAAACTTATACTTGATTAATTACGTCCAAGATACCTAAATGAAAATCTAAAACATCTCAATCTAGCTGCATTAAGTCAAGTTAGAAAAGGTAAGATAAGTTCTAAATTGCTAAACGAAATGCTTAAAATCATAATAATAGTAATGCTAATAATAACACTAATAATAATAATAATAATAATAAAATAAATAATAATTAACAAGCAATATTAGTAAGGATAATAATAATATGGACATGGAGGAAATAAATTAAGGATATAAACGAAGATAAAAATATAAATATGAGTGAAATAAACTAAGACAATACTAATTGTAATAGGCCAATATATATATATATATATGTACATGTACATGTATACATAAATGATAATAACACCTACACACGCACAAAAGTAGAAATAAAAGGAAAGGCCATAATAGCTAATTAATATATATATATATAAGTGGTAATAAAATAAATTAGCGACGACGAGGACGATAATAATAATAATTATGAATTATAAATTGTAAATAGATATAGTAAGACAGTAGTCAAGATAATAAACATGATTATGAATAATTGTTTTTCTTTTAAGTTGGGAAACTTTACGAAAAGGGAAACTTTCCAAATTATGAAACTTTCTAAAATAGAAACTTTCCAAATTAGGAAACTTTCCAAACATAGAAATCATCCAATTTAAGTAAAATGCTATTAGGGTTCATATAATGGTCTAGACATGAATTTTCGACTTACTCAAAGTTGGTATATTTATGCATTTATGGGAAATAACGACTAATTAGGAAACCTTGCATTTGATAGGTACGGTATCAGTTTAAAAGATCTAAGGTAATTCCACTCGAGCAGCCAAACGAAGATAGGTGGTACTTACCCTTCTGAGATTTCAAATGTGCAAATGAAATTCTTATTTTCAATCCTATTTGGTTGTGTTGACTCGGAAGGTGTTTGATTAAATGATTTACTTGGATATTTATGAAAGTTATATTTTACTATACAAAAATGGAACACGTGACTTATTTGAAACGTTTTGATATGTTATTATATACCAAATGAGGTGAATCTTTTATGAAATCAAGGATTTATATATATGACATGTGGAATGAATTTTTGACAAGTAAAGCTCAGAGCAGTCATGGAATAGACGATAGGGGCTATAGTCCTGTCTAATCGCCATGGTAGCCTGGTATAGAGTTCGGCTGATTGGCAAGGTCATGGTAGTCTGGTATAAAGTCCGGCCGATTGACCCATGTATGAAATGAGACCAATCGGTAGTCATGAACCTATTAGTCGCCCACCTAGAAGGGGTTTAATATCTAGGCTGAGTACTCAGTAGCCGGTCATTACATGTACTTGTTATGAGCTAATACGGAATGATTTATGAGATAATATGAAATGATTTATGAGCTGATATGGAATGATTTATGGGCTGATTTGAAATGAGACTTATGAACTGATATGGAATGATTTATGAACTGATATGAATTGATTTATGAATGGATATGAAGAGACTTGTTAATTGAGACGAAATGATATATGACTTTATGATTTTCATGTACATTTATCAATAAGGTGCTTTTAAATTGCTTGCTACTCATCTACTGATTTTTATTAAACGACGTTACTTTCACGATCATGGAGGTGATCGATGCGCAAATAATTTGTTTTGTATCTATCTATGTATCTATAAAGTTACAAGTATATGGTCCAACACAGGGGTAGATATTACCTACTGAGCGACTTGTCGCTCAACCCACTTTTTACCATTCTTGCAGATTCTGAAGAGTATGAGTTGGTTTACGTAGAAGACTCTGAGGATGACTTTTATTTGCTTTAAATGAGTAGAAGTTGGCAGGCTGGCTACTTCTAGTTGTTAGTTTACTTACATCCATTTTCTGTTGTTTCAATTCGGGAATAATTGTATGAACTTATTGGATATTCGTAGACTATCCTTGATAGACATTTGTACCACACTTTACATTTGTACCGCACTTTATTTAGTTGTATTAATTTGTACTTTTGAAGTTTAGACTGGTTAGATGTTGCCTTGTATTCTTGAGCGGGATTTGAGAATACGGCGAATGCCACGTGACAGGCGCGTGCGGGCTCGGGGGGTGACACAAAAAAAAAAGAAACTTTCTGGTATACTTAGACTCATTCAAAATCACCTAATAGGCCTACCTGTATCTCTCCCCCACATGAAAATCTTCCTAAAAGCTAACCCAAGCTACCATGCATCTTCGCCTTAACTTCCTAGCATTTTCCCAGCTTTGATTTCACAATCACAATTCTTTTTCTTAAAAAAAAAAAAAAATTCTTTTGTTTCCTTGTTTGTGGCACCCAAGAGGCCAAGAATATTTGTAAGGCCATTGGTATTTCTTTAACTTAGCATTGAAATTTTGAACTATACATTTGCAAATAAATAACGATAAAAAAAATACTCATTCAATCATTGTATGATTGTTTTGCCATCTTATCCATGATTCTTCAATGACCATTTTTATCTCATAGGCCAATTATCCAAATGTGGCATAATGCTTCCTTGACTCTGAAAAACAAGAAGTATGGTTACTCGAAGGCTTTCCATGCACCAAGTATATTATTCACCATTTGACTTGTGAATTTGATTTGTTAGTCTATATTTCTTTAAATTCATTTTTGTTGCTGTTATTTTAAGTGTGTATAGTACATTGGTTGGCGAAAGTGTTACTCGTAATTGGTTGTCTTGCTTATGGCGCTATATGGACTACTGAACTCCTTTGCATAAACTTCTTTATTCTATGCAAGATTTCAATGCAAAATGCTTTTTTTAAGCTTATATAATGTTTACTAATTTATGACTGTTTGTACTAATGATTGCATTTTTGTTTGTGCAGATTTGGTGTTAAGCTTGTATTGACAAACTTTTCATTGGTTTTTATCGTTGAGTTTTAAGGCTCATGGATATCATTATCAATTGGTACTGTTCGGTTATTAGCTATAAAATTAAACTATCTTGTGCATTTCAAGATCGAATATTTCGATTACTGCCATCTAGAATCACTAAATTTCTCGAAATATATATATATATATATATGTTCTAATTAAACAGTATCACTACTGGGGCTAAAATATATCTTCAAATAGCCAACTGATGGATGCTTATCAAATTAAATTTCTTCAATTTGTGCACAATTTATTAATAGGATCTGAAAAAGAGTAAGTTATGAAATTCTAAATAGGCATAAAAAAACTTCTACTACCAAGTTTATGGCTAATCAAGTTCTCAGCATCTGAATCTGAAAAATGTCATTTTCAACCATAAGATATGTCAATTTGCAAGATGGAGCTTTAGTCTCTAAACATTCGTTGGCCCAGACAGCATAAAATATGTTTATTAATTTTCCCGTAAAACTAAGATATAACAACAATATTCACATAATAATTAAAAATAATACGATCATTTCTTTTAAAAAAAACAGATATATATGTAACATAAAATGACATGCTAGAGTATACTAATGAAACAATTATTTCCTTTAAAAACATATAGGATTTCATTATAATTGCTGGAGTCAAGTTTTCAAGACTTTGTGTTTTACCACCTTTTTATTCACAACTACATGGGCAGGTGAGAGGACGAAGGAGTTGAATAGAGGAGGTGATCCTTGTTTGGAAAGCTATTTTCCCCAAAAAATATTTTTATATTTTTCATGAACACATTTCTCAGTTACTTTTTTACCTCACATATATGAAATCGCTACAGTATTTTTCTATAAAAATATCAGAAAATAGCAATCCAAACAGGTAGGCAAAATAAAATATTGCAAAAATTTGAAGGGTAGATACTAGTGTAAATCCACCATTACTAATTCTATGACCTTAACTAGGCCTGTCAGTCGGGCCTAATGAGCCGGGTTTTGATGAGTTCAAGCTCAGCTCATTTAATTTGAAACATTTTCGGGCTTCGGGCTATGAGGTTCGGATTCATAAATGTGAAGCTCATACTCAGCTCACATAATATTCGGGTTGTGAGCCTTAATCGGGTTTCGCCCAAGCTCACTTATTACTCCTTAATTTTCTTAATATAATTACTATAACTATTAAGTTGTAAAACTAATTTAACATTTACAAGACTAGAATATTAAAACTAAAGATGAACAAATAATAGTTCTTAAAAAGTATATAAACCAAAAAATTTTTCAACAATATTTATATTTAATCCGTTTAAAATGCATGAAAAATAGTAATAAAACATGCGATCATAAGCCAATACATCTTTAAAAATTGAAACTTTTTTTTATAATCTTGTGATTTAAATCCAAATATGCTTGATGATTTTTGTGTTTGTAGACCAAAAAAAAATCAACCAATAATATGCCAATACAAAAATTTACTCAACCAATAAGAAAAATTAGAGATTTAGTTATGCATTACTAATATTGGCTCTCAAGAAAGCTCATGAAAGAGTCTTTAGATGTATTTTTGTGTTTTGTAATTTATATATATATTTAGTATTTAGTAAAAATATATTTGGATATATAATTATACATAATATCAAAATATAAATATTATATATATAGGTAATTAAAGGGCCGGGCCTATATCGGGTTTGAGCCTAATAAGGCCCAAGCTCGGCTCACATTTAATTCGGGCCTAATTTTTAGGCTCAAGCTCAGACCGGCTCACTAAATGATCGGGCTCATTGGGCTTTCTGTCGGGCAGAACGAGCCGAGCTCGGGCTGGTCCAGCCCCATTGACAGTCCTAACCTTAACCTTCGACTAGTACACATTCATTACCCATTCATTATTCTGTCACCTCTATCCCATACCCCACGTTTCGTGCTCAGGAATGACCAGGAAAGGAAAAACCTTTTTAACCTGTTCGTTCTATTCTAAATTTGTTATTAGACCATTTAAGTGGGTAAGCTCTTTCCCCTTGAAATGCCTAATTCAACTTTATTTCGGAATTATATTCTTCATCAAAATATTGGGAAAACTCTTTCCAACTTTATCCTACAATGCCCAAATTAACAAGATGTCAAGTTTGTCCTTGTAAATCTTTTACTCCATCACCATATTTTAGAATATTTGTGAGCTCATTTAATAATTAAATGTAATTTTTCTTAATAAATAAATATTCTCATGTTTAAAATAAAAATTTTCCTTTTTAGTGGCAAACAAATATTTTAAGATACTTTACTCTTTGACTTTTGAACACTTGTGTGAATTTTTTTTGTATTTTATATAAAAATGAAAACATAACAGAATTTAAAATATGTTATATTTGTTTGGCTTCACGTAATTTATTTTTTGACATTGCAAATTAATTAATTATATTGCTAACGGATGTAAAACTTTAACATAAAAATATGCTAGAATGAATATCAACACTCGTGTAAAAAGGTGCTTAAATTAAGAGTATGTATAGCAATTGGAATAAGTGAAATGTTGAGTAATGGACACCTTCACCTAAAAGTGTCTATCTTTACATCAAAAGGTATTTTCACTAATTGAGTAAGATTTTTAAGAATAAAGTCCCTCTTAGTTGTGAAATTTAAGAAAAAGATGATTGTAGGGAGAGGAAAGAATAAATTGACTACGTGAGTTGCTTGTTTGTGACATTAAGATAGGGTGAAACACTAAGTTTAACTTATTAAAATTAGGATATAATTTTCTTCCCTTTATTTGATATTATGAGTATTTGAAGTAATCTGAATAATTGTATAGTGATTGATTGCCGAGTTGAAGAGGACTTGAATTTGAAAGAAAACATGTAATTTTCAAATTTTTAAGCCATTGTTCGAATTGATGTGTTTATTGCTTGAGTACAAGCAATGGTTTAAATGTGGGGGAGTTGATAAGTGACTATATTACCTTATCTTTTGATGAAATATTTGGTCATTTTTAGTCACTTATGGGAAGTTATAGACTGAAACAAATACATTTGTGGCAAAAATGTGTAATTATAACTATTTAAAGCTTTCAAGTGATTTTTGTCCCTTTTAATTGCACTTTGTCTATATTTCTTGTAGAAGATGGAAATGGACTTTACTTGGAATGAGAAATAATTATTCATTATGTGATTGAAGTCCTAAAGTTCGGAAGGTTGGCGAGTTTCAAGGGTAGATCGAGGTACAAGAACAAGAATGAAGAAACTTGAAGAAGAAGAAAGTTGGTTGAATCCCTCCAAGAATCCTTCCAAGATTCTAGCTAGATTATTGGAGGGATTCATGGCAGAATGTTAGATTGAAACAAAAATTAGCAAAAGATTCCGGAGGAATCTGGCCGGATTGCCGGAGGGATTCTGGTCGAACTTTGTCGTTTTCACTTGCATAACTTGTTTTCACCTCCATTCTTTCACATCTTTTGAGTGACATTTGGCAGCTATATTCAACTATAAAAGCGACATTTGAAGATTTATTTCTTGACTTGTTTCACTTATAAATAGATGGTTATCTTCAAGAATCAAAGAGACCTTGGAGAGTGTAAGAATATATTGCAAAAATGTAGTTCTTACACTTTCTTAGTTTTAGGTTAATATAGTACATTATAGTTTGAACTAGTAATATGTGTTACCCACTCTTGTATATTAGCTAGATTAGGATAAAGATGGAGATGAAGATGGAGGGGATGCAACTCATGTGATAAGGGTTCTTTCTTCTCCAACTCTTTGTTTTTTGTATTGGATTCTTAGATGTGGTTAATATTTCGGATTTGTGTTTCATTATATGTTTCTAAAGTTTCATGCCTTGAATTTTGGTTGAACTTTCTATGATTGTTTTGTGTTGACTTTTTGGCTATTTGATATTATTATTTTGAACAAGTTATTTAGCACTTTTACTTTTCTAATTATGATTAACTGGCCACAACTTGTGATAATCTTAAGGTGCTGTTTTTTCAATGAAAATTGGGATTTAACACTAGTTCAATGAAGTGTTAAACCTGGGAGAGTATGTTCATGAGAGTAGATATGCACCTTAGTGGCTTTGGTTGCTTTATTCCATATAATTTCATAGCAAAAATGAACTTGTAGTTAATTTTATAACTCCAAGAGTAGGTATGGATTAGTTATAGGTATAATTAATTCACTACGAAAGTGCATTTCACATGCATAAGAAAATTATGCCATAATTAGCTAAGATAGTAGTGCTCAATAGTGCAAAAATTTGCACTTGTATTAGTAGTTAGGTATTCCATGACCTAAGGAGTTTTTATTTACTATTTTCTTGTACATTTTAGTGTAGTTTTATTTCTTTCAATTTGTTGATCGTGGAAATAATAGAGGGATTTTAGTAGTCGTGGTAGTTGTTCATTCTTCTCTCTGGGTTCAACTTTAATATTTTGTACTTAATCTCGACCTATATACTTGCAAAAAATTGCGTGTGAGATATTTAGAAATTTATAAATATAAAACTTGATTATGAATTTAAGCTTAATTTTGTATGTATATTCCGTGCTCATCAACTTGCCTTCTGTTGAAGCAATGGAACCTCTGACCAAACTGTGGTGTCTCTTGGTTATCAACTGTCCATTGTTGAAGAAAAGATGCAGAAGAGATGATCAAGGCAACTTTGAACTGTCCAAGATTCCTACTGAGGTCTCTATTGAATGAGGAGAAAGTGACTTTATGTGCTTCTGTATGTATATTTATTTTGAGTAGACATGGTCCATTTGTTTTTCATTTTACAATTCTTAGGTAGGTCTTTCAACAAAATTAGTGTACCTTCACATTTAGTGTCAGAAAGACTTAATTGCTTAATCAAGATATCATGATCGTAAACTAGTCTATCATAGGGGTGCAAACGAGTCGAATCGAATTGAATTTTAGACTAATCGAGTTGAGTCTCAAGTTAATTTTACGAAATTCGAAATTTGAGCTCGAACTCAAAATTTAAAAAAAAAATATTTTATTTTAAAAAATGAATAAAATAATAATTTTTAAAAATAATAAAATATTAGGGATATATATGTAATTTTACTATTAAAATAAAAATAATATATGTATATATATATATATAATTAAGCTCGCGAGCTAACGAACTTGGTATTTTTGAGCTCGAGTTCGACTTGATTAGTTTGAACTCGACTCGAGTTCGATATTGACCAAACTCGACTCAATCTCGTATTTGCTCGCGAGCGGCTTAGGTCTAGTCTGTCATTCCAATGCTGAAATGTTACGCGGCAGGTTCACCCTGCAATTTGCTTGTGGTTCTTCCAAAACTATGTCATCAATTGAGAAGTAGGAGCTCCAGCCCTTGGTACTTCCCTAATTTAATTAACTTTTGTCTTCTAAACAAAGTGAAAAGCTATTTCAATATCGTTTAGTTCTTTCATCTCTTACTGAAAAGGGGTAATCAATTCTTCTCTAGCTCGCCATGCAATTATAGAAACTTATTCAGTTCTGAGAAGCGAGTCTCTTCCCGGTTCTAGTTGCATTGGGCTGTAATAATTTCTGAGTACTGCACGTCATGTAGGAAAAAAAGAAAAAAGAAAACCAATACATTTAACATCAATTAACTGTTCAATTGTTTCTGAAAAAAAGGTTGAACTAAATTTGGGTTGCTTAATTACTAAATTGTTTCGTCTAGTAAAGCCAAAGAGGATCAAGCAGCATGGCTAGCTAGCTCCTCTGCATGTTGACCCTCAGGGGTTTTGACATGCTGTAGAATTCAACACGTGCCATGAATACTTGAAATAGATAAGATAAAAGTTTGCGAGTACTTGCATTTCTGAAAATAGCTCAGCTTTGCCACTACAGATGAGATAATTATTGATAGGTTACATTTTAATTGTTAAATTTATTATTATATTTGCATTAATTTTAACCAAATATTACATTAATTGATAGATTCTACTCATATTTGGTTTATAATGTTAATTGTAGAGAAGTGGAGCAAAAAATGTTTAAAAGGACGATTTTTCAGAAAATTATGAACCTGTTCTTTGGAAGACTCAAGATTTTCCTGTGCGTGGAGGTTCACTAATCCAAGTCGAACTATGAGCAAGACTTTAGCTGAAGATTAAGAAGATTCCTATTTTTATTAATAGAATATTTAGTTAGGACATATTGGGTCAACCAGCGAATAACTTTGTTTGCACATGGTGTAACTTATTTTCAACATGTAATTTTAGAACAAAATTTTGTGGATCCCACACATGTTAAAATTGAGATATAAAATGAAATCTGGACCGTACAATTTTTTTGATCAAATCTAGGCCGTGAACTGCTCAAGGACGGTCCTTATGATGGCCGTCCCTGCCCCATACCCATATTGGGTATCATCGTTGGTGGTTTTCTTTTCCACTTAGGAGTTTACTTCATTTCAAAAAGCTATAAAGTAGGCGATAAAATAGGAGAAAGGATCGGTTGGCTATTGGATTGGTTAGTAGTTAGTACTTCCGAAAAGAAATTGGGTGGCATCAGGACTCATTAGACAAGAAGCAGAAACAAGAGTTTCGGGTTTTTGGCTTAAAAAAGAAAACGACGACTTGTGCCTTTGTTTTCTTTTGTGTTGTTTAACTAAATTTCTAATCTAGTCAGGGTCAACTTGAAGACGCGATTTCAAATATTTATGAGATCGAATTATTTTTATTTTTTTTACTTATTCGTATTCGTACATTTTCTGGTTTAATTTCTTATGATTGTTTTGTTATTTGAATGTAAAGAGCCTGATATTCAAATTAATCTAATAATCTACTGTCATATTAATCAATTAAATTTGTAATTATTTGATTGATTGATATTAGTGGCGACTAGCATGATTGGTCCCGTGTTAGAGGAACGTATGATCTAATTTAAACAAACCTTCGTAATGTGTTTATTGGTTAGAGTTGAGTTTTTTTAATTTTTAAGGCAATTGAAAAATTAAATCCTACGGTCGTATCTAGAGTTATTTTTTGGTTAGAAAAATAGTTAACGGTCATACATTAGCTATTGATAAAGTAAGAAAAGTTGGCTGTTAGAATTTGTTGATGGCTATAACCAGTATATTAATGAATAATTGAATTATCTGTGTATCGATCATCAGTTGTGTAGACCGTGTCTAAAAAGTTACACCTTTGGCTAGGGTCATGTTATTATTGATTAATTCCCGTTTATTTTTGTGAATTGCTTTAGTAGTTAGTTAATTAGTTATTGTCTTTAATTTTTCAAAACCCCCATTAATTCTTGTTTGGAAGAAAATAAACCATTCAGCTGCTAAGGAAATGACCGTACTCATCGCTATACTTGAATTTGAGTTTTTAGAATTGGAATTTTTTTTTGGGTGGTTTGACATCCATCAATTTTTGGCGCCGTTGCGGGAGATTGGTGCTTGATTAATTTGTTTTTTTCTTGAATTCATCTTTTTTTATTCTTTTTTTTTTACTAGTTTATGGCTGCCAACATTTAATATTTTGGTGATAGACTGGATTTTATTTTTAAAAGGGGTAACGAGATTCGTGTTTTTTCTAATGATCAATATTTAGATACCTCTTATGTAAAAAAATTGATTGTTGCAACTTGTGGATTTTGTTATGCCTTGAATTATTCCACTGATATGTGCCCCACATTTCAAGATGACTTGAGCACCCCAATAAATACTTTTGAAGATTTTTCATCCCTGTCTCAAATATGGGATAACCCTTATTCCAACATATATATATGATTAAGGATGGTGAGACAATTATAACTTTCATCGTGCAGCAAGGCCAATAGATTTTTAACATTAATATCAATAGCAACAACCATCATCCACATTAGGGATATCTCCTAAAAAAATAATTGAATCACTAACTACTAACACATATCGATTTCAACAGGAGACAGATATGAACATTCATAATCAAACGGATCAAATGTATCTATTGATATCTAGAGTGACATAATTGACTTCTCAAATGTGTGAAAAATTGTCCTCACAAACCATTATCAACCTTGAAAAAGATAAGAGTGCAATTATCCTGACAAATAACGAGAAACTGCAAGAGTCTCAAGGAGAAGGATCTAGAGATGCAGTTGAAAAAAAATTGAAAATGAAGAAATGAAACCCCAATCTCAAATCGCTCAAGTGAATGAATCAGTGAATAATTCTCAAATATTATGATTGTTAATCTTTTTCCGCATTATATGTACTGATTAATTTCCAAATATTACTTTATCTTAGATTATAGAAGATTAAAATCATCTTACTACTGAGTTGAAAATCAGATGCCAAATATTCGGACAAACATAGTAGGATGGTTTCTTAAACAAAAGCTAATACAGGATAATTTTGAATGTTCCTGAAGGTCTACAAAAGATCAAGGTACATGAATTTACCATCTAAGATGGAATTCAATTCAATTGAGAAAAGGAAAAAACAAAAAAGGGAAGTTGAAATTCAATTTCTCTGCATCTAACCTTAGAAAATTACAGTTTGCATTTACTAATTGGACTGACATTGAAAAAGAATTACACTTATTTGTTGTTTGCTATTTATCTGCTTTCTTTTTCACGATTAAACAGACTTGTACGAAATAAAATAACTAAAGCAGAGTACGAAATATGTAAAAGACTTGACCATACAAAGGATGATTGCGTCTATCCACGTGTTTTTCTATCTTGTGGTGACTAGTCCTTCGTTGGATTCTTATCATTTCAGTCTATGCTCAGAAGTCTTAACTTACTGGGCCATTTCAATAATTCAGTCTAGCTGGATTGAAAAGGAACTTACAGCCATTCCCCATAGTCGTCCATGGTAGGCGCGTTTTGTTAGACGCATTTTATTTTATTTTTTGTTTTTTAGGCTATTTTTTATTTTTGTGTTTTTGGTCTAACCTTGAAAAATTACAGCTTGAATTTACTTTTTGGGCTGGCATTGGAATAGATGTTACACTCATTTGTCATTTGGTAACCTTTTCTGCTCTCTTTTTATGGCAAAAACTTGGATCGACTTGATTTATTAGATCTAATGTCCAAATTTTGTCACATCTTCATTGTGCATATAATGCTTGAGTTGGTAAGATGATATGACAAAATTTGAATCACTTAATTTACGGATTGACCCAAGTCATTTCCTCTTTTCATGAGTAGACAGACTTGTATGGAAAATAAGGGATAATTTTAGAAACCTCCATTGAGATTTTTCATAATATCACATAGCACTTTTAAGATTTCTAAAATTTCACTTACCTCTATTGAATTGACTTTTTTTTGTAGCATTTTAACTCCTTTGGGAGAAAACCAAAAAAGATAAAATTTTACTTCTAATATTATTCTTATATTATGCTACTCATGAAACTTACATCAATAAAAAAATGACAATAAGGCCAAAAAGCCCAGCTAAAAAAATAGAAATTGCCTATGTTGTTATCATAGAAAAAAATAGCATAGGCAATTTTTTGATATTTTATCATAAGATCAATTTTTGATTAATCTTTTTAATACTAGCTTACTAATATTTTTTAATATAAGTAGGCACAAACCACATGAAAAAAAGATTATTTTAGTTTTGAATACAACTTGAATTACATTATGTATTAAAACATATTTCCTGAAAACATTGCTTGACTTCTTTATATCCGTACCACAAAATTTTCGTAGGTGTAAATTATTTACCAAAATCTTTTTAAATGGTTGACATTACTAAATTTAACTTAATTGCCTCCTTTGCTACCCTGCCACCATTTGGATATATAGAAATATGGACTAATATTGGATGGTCATTTGGTTTTTTTTTTTTGGATAAAAAATTCTGTTTTTGTTTGGAATTTTTTGTTAAATAATTATTAAGATTGTAAGAGTAATGTCATCAATTTGTGATTGTTGAAAAGGATATCTAGCCTTATCAAGCTGACAAAGGAAGTAAGTGAAATTTTAAAAACTTTAGAGGTGCTAAATAATATTAAGAAAAATCTCAGGTGAGATTTCCAAATTTATCCCAAAAACCAACTAAGGAGAGTACAAAAAGTGTAAAACACTTTGACTAAACAAAAGGATGACTTAAGGCCTGTTTGATAACCCAATTCAACATTTAAACTTAATAGATTCAAATGTTTTTAAATGATGAGAGTTGAGAAACCGGATTCCATCATTTGGGAGATGTCAGAGTTCACGTACAAAAATTTGAATGGTTAAGGACTAAACATTTTTATCCTAAAAAAAAAAAGAACTCAAGTGTGGGGAACATTTTAGAAAAGAAAAAAGTTGTGCTTGTAGTGAAAAATGAAAAAGTGCATATGAATGTAAGAGTATGTGAATAGTTATATTAGCCTGCTGATTCAAGGGTTTTAATGTTGAAATTTTGCTTAATTGTCAAACCATTTGCTGTTGAATGCTGGTTGAGTATTTTATTTTCTTAAATTAGTTAGTCAAAAATTGAAAAAGTCATTGATTTTGAACTTTAACTGGAGAGATATTTCTTAGAATATAGCCACTAATGCTTGACACGTGTTTTAATTGTATCTTAGCCATAGATGATTTTAGTGATAGTCATTGTTTGAACTTAATTGTTTGATTTGTTGTTCTCATACTTGAAAACAAGCACGACTTAGATGTGGGAAAAATTGATAGGTTATATTTTTGTTATTAAATTTATGATTGTATTCCCCTTAATTTTAGCCAAATATTATATTAATTGATAGATTCTACTTATATTTAGTTCATGGTGTTAATTGTAGGGAGGTGAAGCAAAAAGTGGTTGAAAGGACGATTTTTCCGAAGATTATGAACTTGTTCTTCGGAAGACTCAAGATTTTCCCATGCGTGGAGCTTTACTAATCCAAATCGAACCATGAGCAAGACTTTAGCTAAAGATTAAGAAGATTCATATTTTTGTTAGCAGAATATTTATTTAGGAAATATTGGGTATTATCGTTGGTAGTTTTCTTTTCCACTTAGGAGTTTACTTCATTTTAAAAAGTTATAAAGTAGGAGATAAAATAGGAGAAAGGGTCGGTTGGCTATTGGATTGATTAGTACTTCCAAAAAGAAATTGGGTGGCATTGGGACTCATTAGATAAGAAGGAAACAAGAGTTTTGGGTTTTTGGCTTAAAAAAGAAACGATGGCTTGTGCTTAGGGCTGTAGAGCGGCTCAAATACGAGTTCGACTCGAGCTCGGTCAATATCGAGCTCGTATTCGAGCTGCTCTACAGCCCTAGGTACAGTTAATATCGAGTTCGAGCTAATCAAGTCGAGTTCGAACTCAAAAATATTAAGTTCGTTGGCTCGCGAACTCGATTATATATATTTTTTAATTTTTTA
Source organism: Coffea eugenioides (assembly GCF_003713205.1). Lineage (NCBI taxonomy): Eukaryota > Viridiplantae > Streptophyta > Magnoliopsida > Gentianales > Rubiaceae > Coffea > Coffea eugenioides. Next base: position 40,984,832 of record NC_040037.1, read on the forward strand.
TTTTAATAGTAAAATTATATACATATCTCTAATATTTTATTATTTGTTAAGAAAAATTATTATTTTATTCATTTTTAAAAAGAAAATAATAATTATTTTTTTATTTTTTAAGCTCGAGCTCAACTTGAATTTGAGTCGAGGTCGAACTCGAACTTGACATTTTGAGCTCATCGAGCTCGAGTTCGGTTCGAGTTCGATCTTTATAAAATTAATTGGAGATTCAGTTTGATTAGGTCAAAACTCGACTCAACTCGACTCGACTCGTTTGCACCTCTTTGATTTCTTTTGGGGAGGGGAGATGGGGAGCCGAATGTCTCTATCACTTGTAAAAGCTTTCACGTTGGGATTTAACTCAATGAGAAGTAGCTAAAATTTCTAATATAGTCAAGGATCAACTTGAAGATGAGGTTCTAAATATTTGTGAAATCGAATTACTTTTACTTATTTCTTTTATTCATTCGTACTCATACATTTTCTGGTTTAACTTCTTATGATTGTTTTATTATTTGACTGTCAAGGGTTTGATATTCGAATTAATCTAATAATCTGCTACCATATTAATCAATTAAATCCGTAATCGTTTGATTGGTTGATATCAGTGGTGACTAGCGTGATCTAATATAAACAAACTCTTGTAACATTGGGCTTTTCTAGCATTTAAGGCGATCAAAAAATTAAATCCTACGATCATATCTAGAGTTATTTCTTGGTTAGAGAAATAGTTAACGGTTGTACCTTGACTATCGATAAACTAAGGAAAAGTTGGTTGTCAGAACTTGTTGATGGCTATAACCAATCTATTAATGAGTAATTGAATTATCTTTACATCGATGATCAGTTCTGTAGGCCGTGTTTGAAAAGTTACACCTTTGACTAGGGTCATGTTATTATTGAAAAATTTATGTTTATTTTTGTGAATTTCTTTAGTAGTTAGTTAATTAGTTATTGTCTTTAATTTTCTAAAACCCCCTATTTAATTCTTGTTTGGAAGGAAATAAATGATCCAGTCCGTAAGGAGACTACCCTACTCACCGCTATACTTGAATTTAAGTTTTTAGAGTAGGAATTTTTATTTTTAGTGGTTTGACACCCATCAATTATATTACGAAAGGCTCAGCATGAATGGTTGGACTACAAAGAAGTAGAAAAGAGTTCAAGAAATGCGAGCATTGAAGAAGCAAGTCAACATTAAGAGACAAGGGATTGAAAACCACTAGACCAAGGGGTCATTATGATCAGAACAGGAATAGGGATAATTGCAAGAAATTGGACAGGATCACTGCTTAAAACCTGGGAGATGCAGGAAAAATAAAAGGTAATGCAAGCATGTAGGAAGCTAACTGGCAGAAGATGGAAACATATTCTGATTGCAACACTTTGGAAGATATTGAAAGCCTGAGAGACTTGTTTGAACAATGCTCATTTTCTTTTATCCATAGAACAGGAAATGAATGTAGTCATAAGCTAGCGAGGTTTGCAACAAAAACTAATTAATGATGTAAAGTGGAAGATTAGCTTTCCCTTTGTGGCTACTGGAGTTTTTACAGGATGATATTGTGGCTAAGATCGTGACGACGTAGATATTATTGATTTTATCGAAGTTGGTGAATTTTTTGAAGATAAAAATCTAGTGTTAGAATTGGTTGAGATGAATTGTGGACTGGATAAATTAATTGAAATTTGTGGTACTACTAAAATTGATGCGATTGTTAGTGTGGAAAAAGTAAAGGAAAAGCATAGTGACATTGAAAATCCCAGTGGCGGAAAATTATGATTTTCTAGTGTTGGAAGATTTTTTTTGTGACGTGGATGAATTAAATAATGGAGAATTTGATGAAGAATGGGTAAATATGTTTGAATTTTTTGATAAGAGTGATCAAGCGAAAAAATTGTCCTAGAAGTATAATATTCATCCACTACCACGTTTAAAGATGAAAAACAAAACCAATCATAAGTTGGGGTTAAATGTTGTGTCTACCACAACTGAGCTTTTCATGAAAATTTGAGCTCGTGATGGCATTGGAGATAACAACATTAAGAGTTTGGTTTAAGGAAAACAATGAAGGAAATTAAACCAAGCTGTCTTAATATTTAGTTTTCTAATTATTTTTGATGCCTTGTTTGTTTAGTCTTCATATTAAATTAGGAAATCCCATATCAGTTTTCAAGTATGTTTCGGTTTATAATTGTATTTGTTTTAGAAAGTTTTGGAATCTAGAAATACTATCAATCTAGTAGATTATTAATTGAAGAGTTGAGTTGAGTTTTAAAGAATAGGTTTGTGGAAAAACTTCACAGTTGAGACTTGTGAGTTGTTATAAGCAAAAAGCTGCGACTTAATATTGCTATTGTTGAGTTTTGGATTAATAAATAGTTAAATATTTGTTTGAGCATTTATTCTCCTCCTCTTCTTACATACTTTTATATGTATCAAAATTGCTTTCGCTATACGTGATTTTTTGTGTGCTAACATTAATGCAGCAATATTCTCTCCAGATGCTAGAAAACTGACTCCATTCTTTACTTTTTAGTTTAAAGAAGCTCATGAAAATTTAAATTATGAACTAATACTCTGCAAATTATTGTGCACATAAAATCTTAAGTTTTTGGATGTTGTTGTTGCTAACTATGGAGTTTTGCAAAAAATCTATTTCCAAAAGAACATTCTTGAAAACTATTTTGCAAAAAATCTATTTCCAAAAGAACATTCTTGAAAAACTAACACCCTAGTTGTCTATCATATAAAAATTCCAAATCATGCACTCATTACACTACTATGCAATAAATCTTTGCTATGATAACTAAGCAAACCAGAAACATTAAATTGAACAGGGCATAATAAGATGATATCATCATTGTTAAGTTTTATGCTATTTCAGATTAAAGTGCATACCATATAACATGTTTCTTCTTCATTTACAAGTAAAAAAAAAAAGAAGGATATTCCACTGGAAGGTCAGCTTGCAGCAGCTTTTGAGAACCATTCCATTTTTGCTCTGTTCGCCATCATGTCAAAGATTTCCAGGAGCAAATAAGCAAGTGACACAGCACTGTTAAGCTTATACGAGCAAGAAACTGA